>NC_092476.1:12116211-12416211 GCF_047495875.1 Pithys albifrons albifrons | reverse complement strand
GCAGAGGGCCCAGCGCAGATGAGGCTCTGCACACTGACCGGCGCCCGCTCCTGTCAGCGCAGGGTGTTCCCTCCCACCGCTGCTGCCCCGACCATTGCCGGCTGTCCCCAGCCCAGCCCCGCAGCCTTCTCTCGGGCACGGCCCCAAAAGCACGGCTGGAGCAAAGCCCCCGCAGCGCTGCTGAGCCTCGGAGCGAGCGCTGCCCCTGCCTTCGCCCTCACCCGGACAGGCACTCCAGCGGGGCAGCTGGAAAATCCCGCACTTTGGGAGCTACAGCCCAGCCTGCCCTCTCCATGTGCTGGGTCACAGAGAGGGGATGCCCCTCGACCCCGGGGAGACCTGACTGAGGGCTGGAGGGCATGGAGAGCGCCCGGGGGCTGGGCTGGCACAGCCCCATGGCACGGGCTCCAGGGACCACTGTGGATCCTCACTGACCAGGGAGAGCGCGCTCCAGCCTCATGCTGGTGTTAACCTTTCCACTGGGAATGGAGCTGTGCTGGAGCAAGTCTCTGGGTAAGAATAGCACCTGCTGTCTTGGGACACAGCACAGTTGTCCAGCTCCTCCAGGGCAGCACGTTGCACTGCACAGGGAAGGCAGCCTACCCTCCCAGGAATGTCTTCAGGCACTATTAGTAGAAGTGAATCATGCCCACGGAAAGGCACGACCCTGAGCAGAGTTTTGTGAGAGCAGAGCTATTTTGGGCCTTTGACACTGAGGATGAAAGGAGACACATGATGTCTTCATGTACCTGCCTCCTTCATTTTCAACCCTGTCCATGAGAGCTGGGGAGATACCAGAGGGAATGTAACTGGGTGCAAGTGAAAGGGGCAGGAGGCTGGAGGAAGAAACAGTCTAAAGAAGGCTGTGCTAAGTCAGAACACACAGTTATACCCATGATGTGAGAGCTGCTTCCACAGTGACTGTCCTTTCCCTCTGAGACAGTGCATTTGAACCAGTCATCAAAGGAACTGTGCAGGTGTCCCACTTGCCGGTAGGGCCAGGGCTCACTCCTCTTTTCCCTGTGCCTGGCTTTGCTGGCTGCATTCCTTCATCCTACTGACACATCCTCAAGCTTCCCCAGTGCAGGCAATGAGAGGCAAAGCATGCTGTAGAGTTTGTAGAGCAGACTCTCCAAAGTTAGTGCTTGCACCATCCATTACAGCTAACAGGGATGCTGTGTGCCATCTAGACTGTGCCCAGCCCTGCCTGAAGCTTTGGAGATGCCTGCAGGTGGCACTGCCACCCAGGAGGAGCAGTCAGCTCACAGGTGGGCTTGGGCAGGCAAACGCTCAGGCCAAGAGGCTCTGGCTGTGGTGGCAGATCAGTGCATGCTGTGTCCTAGAGGACTAGCCTGGCCAGGTGTTGAGTGGCTTTCTTAAGGTGTTTGTGGTTCAATCTGAGGTCTGCTCCTAAAGAACCATCTCTGCAGAGATACAGCACTGAAAACACTGACAGAGGTTCTGTTCAACAATGTGCACTACTGACACTGGAATCAGACTGGAGTTCCCAGTGAGAGCTAGTGTTCGGGTGAGGTTGCACTTGGGAGTCAGGTAAGGTAGAAGCCCCCCTCCTCTTCCCTTCTTCCCAAAAATTAATAGTCTGCTTCATCTGTACATTGGCCCATAGTGAGTTACAGTACCGGGAGGAAAGAAAAGGAGGAGTACACTCATCTGTTTTCCTCTTTTCTCTTGTCTGAGCCAATGCCATGTGCAGCCTGTTGGGCAAAGGTGTTAAGGCTGACCTTTGAGGTGACATGTTGAGGAGGTGTGATGGTGCCATGTGCTGTGCAAGAGGTGGGTGCTGAGGGAGAGTCCCTGCAGCACATGGCCCCAGACAGGGCTTGGCTGTTTGCCCACTAAAAGGAAACCAGGAGCAGGTGGTGGCAGCAGCTGAAGGAATCCTGGGTAAGGGAGATGGCACAATGCAGGGACACTGCTGGTGTGCTGTAACCGTGCTCTTGGTGACTGAAATCGTCTCTATCAAGGAACTGTCAGTTCTTGATGGTGCAGTGCACTGTAACTTCTGATTACTTCTCAGGGACTGGTGTTCAGGGTTTGTGAGTGCAGCATCAGAAACACGGGCAAGGCAAGGGAAAAGGACAGGGATCACCCGTTCTTGCCTCTCATGTGGGAATGAAGCTATGCTGAAAAGACAATGGGAGAAGCATTAAAAGCACATGAAGGCAGGAGCAGGACGAGAAGCTGCTGGAGGCAAAACCCAAAGAAAGCACTGGTCATGGTGTGTATGCAGAGGAATCTACTCTTTATTCACTAGACACTGAGATGGGTACAAAGACTAATTGCAGAAGGAAGCAACCCAGAGGCTCACATTTTGTGCAGCCCTCCGGTCACTTTGCTGCCTCATGACAATCTCACTCTTCCTCTTCTATCCTCCTGTGAAACTCCCGACTCTTGGCTCGGAGCTTGTTGACCTGCGACTCTGCAATGTCAGCCCGTTCCTCGGCTTCCTCCAGCTCGTGCTGGATCTTGCGGAACTTGGACAGGTTCACATTGGACAGCTGCTCCTGGGAGGGAGAAGGAGTCAGTGGGGAGGAGCTCAGGGCAATGATGTCACTGCTCCTGGGCCTTGGCCTGGGGGAAGGCACAAACCTTCATCCCCCACCCACCACTGCTTATACGTGAGTCTCACAGTCAGGTCCATGAGATCTCCTCAGTGTGCCTCTCACAAATCCCCTTAACTGAGTCCAGAAGCCTTTGTCTGGGCTGGACTGTTTGCCACAGTGAAGAAGCAATGTTCAGACAATTCAGGGGCTGCAGCACTTCCCTCAGTTCCTCTCTGAATGCTGCATGCCCAGAAACAGGCAAAGGTTTCTTGCACAATTCCAAAAGCAAAAGACAAAGTGGCTTGGAAGGGTACTCCCAACTCCTTCTCTGTCTGCTATCAAAATTCTGAAACTAAGTTATTGTCAAAATATCTTAATATATTGTACTGCTGTTATCATTAATAAGACTCCTTCTCACAGGCTGCTTTGTTGTTCTAATGCAAAAAATGATGTACACATTTGCCCTCCTCATTAGTTTTCTAAGTGACTCATTGATTTCATTCTCTAAGGTGAGGCTGATTTAGGAGCCTTCCAGAGAATCTGAAGGACTTCATTACTGACATTTCAACTTTAGTGTATGTCTTCTCAATGGCCAAGCCCAACTTCTTGAAAAGTGGTTCTTGCCAAGCATTCAGAGTGATACTTACAGCCTCCTCAGACTGTCTCTTGTAGGATTTCACCTTCATTTGCAGCTTGTCCACCAGATCCTGCAGCCTGAGAACATTCTTCCTGTCTTCCTCAGACTACAGTGGTTGGTAAGGAGGGAGAGAATGAATTCTTGCTTCTGCATCACACAGGGTTAACAAATCCCCTTGGGGATGGTGTGTGCAGAATGTGACTTGCTGATAGAATCTGTCAGCCCAAGGACTCCTCCAGGCTTACCTGGTAGGTGAGTTCCTTCACCCTCCTCTCGTACTTGCGCACACCCTTCACGGCTTCAGCGCTGCGCTTCTGCTCAGCATCCACCTCCCCTTCCAGCTCCCGCACCTGCAACAAGAAGCCCATCCCTGCAGCTTCCCTGGGGGTGTCTCTCCAAGGGACAAGCTCACTCATGCACAGACACAGCTCTACTCACCCTGGCCTCCAGCTTCTGGATTTGCTTCTTGCCTCCCTTCAGGGCCAACTGCTCAGCCTCATCCAGACGGTGCTGCAGGTCCTTCACTGTCTGGTCCAGGTTCTTCTTCATCCTCTCCAGGTGGGCACTGGTGTCCTGCTCCTTCTTCAGCTCTTCTGCCATCATGGCCGCCTGAGCAGAGCAAAAGGTAAAAGGCATTGTGGGGCTGGAGACATTTTGAGGGGAATACAACCCCCATCAGCAATGAAAGAGCCCCCAACTCACATCTGTGATGGCCTTCTTGGCCTTCTCTTCAGCATTGCGGGCCTCCTGGATCGTATCCTCCATTTCACTCTGAATCTGGGAGATGTCTGTCTCCAGCTTCTTCTTGGTGTTGATCAAGCTGGTGTTCTGTGCAACAGGAAGGACATGACAAGATTTTTATTCTAAAACCTGCAATAGCAAACCTACTGCCTGAGCCAAGTCAATTCCAGCTTCAGTCGTGAATGTGGAATTATTTGTACAGTCAATGTTAAGAAAATGTCAGTGGTGGGGTCATGCTGAACATGCCTTTCCTTGTGGACAGCAGTAGAGAGGCCATTCTAGTACTGCCCGTCCTCTGGTATATTCCAGCCCTCTGGATTTGGTGTCAACACAGCTGCCTTTACTCCCTGCTCTCACCTGGGTATGGAGGAGCTGCACACGTTCACTGGCATCCAGAAGCTCCTGCTCAGCCACTTTCCTCAACCTCTCTGTCTGCTCCAGTGCTGCCCGAAGCTCCTCAATTTCAGCCTGCAGCAGGTTTGCTCTGCGCTCCACCATGGCCACCTGCTCCTTCAGGTCATCCTGGGTCCTGAGAGCATCATCCAAGTGCAGCTGAGTTTCCTGGTAAGAGAGACAAGAATTACAAGGAGTCAGTGTGCACATGAGTACCAGAAGTATCAGGGATCTCATTCCTCTTTCTGTAGCTTTGCTGAACAGACCTTGAGCACTCCCTGTGTGTTTCTCAGGTTCTTTTGTGCCTCGGCAGCCACACGGTTGGCATGGCTGAGCTGGATCTCCATTTCATTCAGGTCTCCCTCCATCTTCTTCTTCAGCCTCAGGGCTTCATTCCTGCTCCTGATCTCAGCATCCAGGCTGCTCTGCAAGGACTCCACGATTCGGAGGTGGTTCCTCTTCAGCTGGTCGATCTCCTCATCCTTCTCTGCTATCTTCCTGTCAATCTCAGACTTCACCTGGTTGAGCTCAAGCTGCAGGCGCAGGATCTTGCCCTCTTCATGTTCCAGGGAGGCCTGGACAAGTGGACAGAAACATTGATAACATCAATAAACCTGCTGCTTCCATTCTAGGGAATTACACAATATTCCAGGAAATCTTAGCTGGCTGCACCTCCCAGCCAGAACAGAGGAGAACAAAGACCTTTTTAGCCCAGTTTCTTCATTGCTCATGTATTTACTGCAGACATCAATGATTTTGGCCTTGTACCTCAGCTTCCTCCAGAGCAGCCTGGATTTCAGATTTCTCCTGCTCAATTTGCTTCTTGACTTTCTCCAGCTCATGAATTGCCTTTCCGCCCTCCGCAATCTGCTCCGTGAGGTCAGAAATCTCCTCTGTGGGAACAAAGACCAATGGCTTGCTCAGGCACTGAGCAGAATGGGAAGGGCCCTGTCCCACCAGGGGGACTGGCATCTTTGCACACCTGCAGGCCCAGAGCCCTGAGGAACGCTCAGCTTGTGAGAAAGCCCATCCAGCAGCAGAGGGCCAGGGACTTACGCTGCAAGTTCTTGTTCTCCCGCTTCATTGTTTCCAGGTGGTCCAAGGACTCCTCATAGGCATTCTTCATCTTGAACAGCTCCGTGCTGAGAGAGCGAGACTCCTTCTGGGAGGCCTCCAGCTCAGCCTGCGTTTCCTCATACTTCTGCTTCCATTCTGCCAGGATCTGAAGGGAAACGCAGAGTGAGTAGGGATGTGGCCATCCCAGAGGGATGCTCTGCCCAGCAGTGCCAGGGCTGGAGCCCCAGAGACCTTGTCAAAGTTCTTCTGCTTCTTGTCCAGAGCAGCACAGGCAGCATTGGATCGCTCCACATCAATCATCAGGTCCTCCACTTCATTCTGCAGCCTCTGCTTTGTCTTTTCCAGGGAGGCACATTTGGCATTGACAGCTTCGACGTGTTCCTCTGCATCCTGCAGGCGCTGGGCCAGCTTCTTCCTGGCAGGTGTCCGGGCAGCTTACAGTTAGCATAGACTACCCAGGGTGCTTTTTACAATAATGTCCTTAATCATCTTGCAGTCTACCACCACAGTGTCAAGGGCTCCATTTATGATGTTCTTAGCCTTTGCCTTTACTTAACCACTAATTTCTTTATAGGATATAGTTTCCCACTTTCTGTTGCTCTTCTCCCAATCAAATCTGTGACTTACTCCTCATAACATTTTGGTGTTTCTTTTGCAACTTCACCTTTGAATTTTCAGCCCCCATTTTCTTCTTCACACCCTATCACCACATACTTGGCCTCCTCGAGCTCCTCCGTGCGCTGGATCGCGTCCGTCTCGTATTTGGTTCTCCACTGGGCCACTTCGCCGTTGGCCTTGGACAGGGCGCGCTGCAGCTCCCCCTTGGCTTCCTGCTCCTCCTCATATTGTTCCCGGAGCAAGTCACAGTCGTGGCGAGCGGACTGCAGGGCGTGGGCCAGGGCGTTCTTGGCCTTGGGAGACAATTGGATTGAAGAATGAATTTCCTGTGTCACAATAGAATCTTACCTTGGTGAAGTGTGTTGAAAATTTATTCCATCTGACATTTCGAGTCAACCCAAGGGAAAATGGCATATTGATTGGAGAACATTTTTATGCCTTCATCAGACTCTAGAATGCATTCTCAGGAGACATGATGGGTAAATTCTATATAACAACTATAAATCTGGAAATCATTTAATACCTTTAAATATATTCTAAAGTCTCAGCTTCCACTGCGTAAAAGCAGACTAAGATGCATTGTTTATTTTAGATGTATCTTAATTATTTTTATATGCTATCATAAATGGAAATAAATCCTAAAATTGTTTTTCTCTGTCTTACTATCCAAATTGGAGAGGATGTCTTCCTCAACTTCTCTTCCCACACTAGAGAGGGAGGTGGCAAAATTTTCCATCCTGTTTGATAGGTCAAAAATTAAATGGGTACGGCTAGTGTTCTGATTTTATGTTAGCATAGAAAATACCATGAAAAAGCAGAATCTCTATCCAAAGTCAACCCTTCTACTGGAAGTACCTTTACCTTTATTTCCTCCTCCAAATGTCTCTTTAGTTCCTCAACCTGTTGAGTGAATGCCTGTTTGCCTCTGGATAGCTGAGATATCAAACCATCTTTTTCTTCCACCTGGCGTGAATATTCACCTAAGACATAGACAAACTCTGATATAAAATCATTACTAAATCAATGTGTCTTTTACGCACTGTATTCCACGTTACAGAAACTGGAACAATTTGAGCAAAGCATCATTCATTTCTTGTTGTCATTATTACAGGTTGTCCCCTTCCAGAGAGCTGTGGGGGTGTGTTACCTGCTTCTGTCTGCAGCCGAGCTCTTTGAGCATTGAGGTCGTTGATCATTCGCTGATGCTCTTCTTCCTTGGTCTTAATCTCACTCAGCTGGTCTTCCAGGGTGCGGCACATCTTCTCCAGATTTGCCTGTGGAGATCACAGGGAATGAAACAAACTGAGTATCTAGACACCTTCATACTCTGGATTTGAACCAGAAAAACATGAACAGACTTGCAAACTCCTCGGTGGCAGAATGAGAAACACAGGTCCATAGAGAAACAGGGAGTTAGATGGTAACCAGGTCATAACTTAAAAAGATATTTCAGTATTATTTATTTTCCAGCTGTTTTCACTATATTTTTCAATACCTTGGCTTTGGAGACAGACTCCATGTTACTGGCCAAGTCATCAATCTCTATTTTGAGCTCGCTCTTCTCCTTCTCCAGCTTCTGCTTCACGCGTTGCAGGTTGTCGATCTGCTCCCCGAGCTCAGCCGTGCTGTCCGCGTGCTTCTTCCGCAGGGCGGCAGCCGTGGCTTCGTGCTGCAGCGTGGCCTCTTCCAGGTCCCGCCGCATCTTCTGGAACTCTGCCTCCCGCTTCTTGTTCATCTCCACCTGAGCTGCCGTCGCCCCTCCTGCTTCCTCCAGGCGCTCGCTGATCTCCTCCAGCTCCCTCGACAGGTCAGCGCGATGCTTCTCTGCTTTAGCGCGAGAGGTTCGCTCGGCCTCGATTTCCTCCTCCAGTTCCTCAATACGGGCCTGCAGAACACCAGAGACCCTTCACACCCTGCCCTCCTCCTACCTGTGCTGAGCCTGGCACAGGGAGGGTGAGGAGCAGAGACTTGCCTGCAGCTCCTTGATCTTCTTCTGGAGTTGCATGCCCAGGGCTTGTTCATCCTCAGTCTTGCTCTGGATCTGGCTGATTTCAAAGTCTTTCCTTTGGGCAAAGCAAACTGTATTAGAGCTCAAAAAAAAGACAAGTGCTCCAGCCCAGCATGGAGGTGCCCCAGAGCCACACTTACTTCTTCAGTTTCTCTTCCAGCTGCTGCTTATCATTCTCCAGGTCCATGATGCTGTCCTGGGCCAGCTTCAGGTCTCCTTCCAGTTTCCTCTTGGCTCTCTCCAGGTCCATGCGCAGTTTCTTCTCTTGCTCCAGGGACCCTTCCAGCTGCACAGAACAAGGCCATCAGTGCTCCAGCAGCCAGGTCGAACTCCATACCTGTCCTGTTCCTGCTGTGTGTTTGTGTGCCTACTTCATCCACTTGCTGTTCCAGCTTGATCTTGGCTTTGGTCAGTGTGTTGACTTTGTCCTCTTCTGCCTGCAGGTCATCCAGGGTCTGCTGATGGGCCTCTTGGAGGGCTTTCTTCTCTTTTGTCAGCTTGGCAATGGTTTCATCCAGGGCTGCCATCTCCTCTGTGAGGTTTTTCACCTTTAGAAAGAAAGAAGCAAGTGCAGATAAAAAGTGGTGCATAAAAGTGTATTACAGAACAGTTATTTTCTGGAGTGTGAGTACATCTTTTGACTCATACCTTGTTTTCAGTGGCGTGTTTCTCCTTCTCCACCTTGGCCAGTGTTAGCTCAAGGTCATCAATATCTTTCTTCAGCTCTGAACATTCATCTTCCAATTTCCTCTTCTTGGCTGTCAGCTCAGCATTGATTTCCTCCTCATCCTCAGCCCTTTCAGTTACTTCTTTGACTTTGGCTTCCAGCTGGATTTTGGTTTTGATGAGCTGGTCACACCTTTCCTCAGCATCAGCCAAGCTATCTGCTTCCTGGTGGGGAGACAGATTTTCTTGATTTGTTTTCTGAACTTCCTTGTGTAAGTGTGTGTTGGTATGTGGCCTGAATTTTTTCTGTCCTCAAGGAACTTCAATCTTGTTGTTGGTTTTTGTTTTGGTGTTTCTGTTGGTTGGTTTGTTTGTGTGTTTGGGTTTGGTGGTTTGTTTGTTTGTTTGTTCCCTTGAGTGCATTATACAGTTTTTCAGGTCAAACCATATTGATTTCCAAATTATTTTCTTTCTCCTTAAAATGTCACATGATTGTGGTAGGTGTGAGAATTTCTCATTTATCTAGAGGAGAGCAGGTTTGGAGACATCTCTTTTCCCAAACACAGCATTCAATGTCTGTGTCAGTATGGGAATCCTTCTGAACCTGTTATGATCTAAGGAATAAAGGGTCTGATAGTCTCAGCAATAACTGAAGAAAAATAAGAATCCTCTCTCTATAAATGTGTGAATGTTGCTGATTAGGAAAGTGAGGTAAACCAGGTCCCTATGTGTCACCCTTCCATGATGTGTTTGGGGTGGCATGTACTGGTTTCAGCTGATTAATGTACCATCTTCTTCTTTGGTGGGACTTTTGTTACCGTGAACTTGTTTTGTCCCAAAGGAATTTGAAAGACAAATATCTTACAAGAAAGTCCAATATTTATTTCCTTCCTTAAAATAAGGAAAACAGGTAACACTGGGGTCCCCGTTTTCTGTGGAAATATTTAAATAACTGTAATTAATACAGTGTTCCATTTTTTGTTGGCAAAGTAAGTTATTTAATGGGCAGATTTAGATGACTTTGTAAAGACACATTTAAGTATGTTTTTGATCATATTTCTAGCAATATTCTATTTTGTGAAGTGCTGTGTGTCTACAAGATTCATAGAACTGTGATGGCAAAATATTTAATATCTGAGATTGAGAGGTCTTGCCACGAAGTTCTTCACTTAGAGAATATATCTTTTAACTAAAAGCAAACAGTCTGTGATTGTTTCCAGTTCCCCAGTTATGGTATAAAACTGTGTGTACCTCCTATGAGTTTCACCACAGACCAGTCTTTCCACATTGTGATGTTACTTATAGTTTGTTTCCTTAGAATTTTTGCAGTTAAGCTACTTAAGAAGAACATCCTTCGGAACACTCATTTTTGTTAACATTTAGAGGGTTGGTTTTCCTCACCATATTTCTTTCTGATAAAGTGTATGAATTGGGTCTCTGCAACTAGCTGGCAGAGAAAGGGGAGCCAATGTGAGTTAATGTTGGGGACCCAACACAAATATTATGCAAAAATAGCTTTTAGTGCAAAGGAGCATTCATTTAATAAAGATAACTTCTTAGCCAGAACTCTCAATCTCAAATATTAGTAATTTTTACCACCACAGGATGTTGTTTATAGTGGAACTCCAATATAAAATCCAGATTAGAAATGCAAAAAAAACCCTGAAATGTTCCAAACCCCCAAAAACTTCTTCTTCTTCTTTATAGATTTCCTCTATGACCTTTATTGATATCATTCAAGTCCAAAGCATAGAGAGCTCCTTTGTTTACCTACTAACTGAGGGAAGAAGAAATCCACCCTGGATTGTATGACTTTTAATTTTGAAAAAGAAATACTATGGCTATATATTCTAAGGAGAAATCTGAAGCAATATCTCCCAGTTACTGAGTGAGTAATTCACCCCTGGTTACTACACAAAGACTGTGACTTTTCCAGCACTTGCATTCACAGGTGTTACACTGAACTCTGGTGTGCACTTAGGCTCCAAAGTTAATTCACAGTTCCCCATTCTGGTGAGATGGAGATCATTCCTGCATCACTCATCTGCTCAGTGGGAGTTGGGAGTATACTCTTCTCTGAGTATGTCGTGCCTGCCACCTACATATGCCTCTTTCCTCTGAAGGCAAGAGCACTGACTCCAGTTTCCCTTGATGTCAGTCCTTACCACAACACTGCCAGACATTTTTTTCCTCACCTTCACATAATTCCCCAAATATATGACTTTTGGTCTTCTATAGTGTAACCTTCTGTTCAGAAAGAACAGTTTCAATGTATAGAATCATTTTCTGAGTGATAAATTAATGGTGGTACTCACTGCTTGCACTTGGAGCTGCAGGTCGTTTTTCTCCTGCAGCAAAGAAACCATTTTCTCCTCCAGCTCCTTCCTCTTTGCCTCTGACTTCGCAAGCTCTTCCTTAGTTTTCTCAAACTCTTGTTTCATATTTGCCATTTCCTTCTCAGACTCTGCACTCTTCAGCAAGGGTTTGATCTTGAAGAACAGCTTCATCCAGGGCCAGTGTTTGACATTCATGAATGCACGGATGTTGTACTGGATGCAGAAGATGGACTCTCTAGAGCATAGTTCAAATTTACAACGAATATTTTCAGTCTGAAGAGTGTCAACACTTTCCCACACAGACGGTGACTTTAAGTGAAAAAGTGAAATGTGTACCTCCTCTCTACCATTCTCTGGTACTCCACTCTCATCAGGAAGCCTCTGCATCTGGCCTGGGTGCGGGTGATGAGCTGTGCCAGCTTCTCATCCCTCATCTCCTCCAGGAGCCCCAGCAGCCCAGCTTTGAAGAACACCTTAGAGAGGGAATGTTGCAGCACATCATTGTCAGGTAGAGCAAAGCACAGGCACAGAGCGAGTGAATGAATGGGGGCTTTGTACCTTGGTGTGTCCAAATTTGTACTGGGTGTGGTCCACATCGATTGACCCAAGGAGCTTCTCAGAAGCCTTCTTGCTGTCAATGAACTGTCCCTCTGGGATGGCACTGGCATTAAGCACCTTGTACCTGTGACAGGAGGAAGATAAAACAATTTTTTCCCAACAAACACATAGTAGCCACCAACTCCCAGCAGCTCATATATAGCTATTTTTGATAATAGAGCCGATCCTGAACGGACCTACGAATGAACCAACAACGCTTTTAATGATGCTGAGAAGTGCAGTGCTCTTACCTCTGTTTGAAGTCAGCATAGAGGACTCTGCTGGGGAACCCTTTCCTGCAAATCCTGATCCCTTCCAGCACACCGTTACAGCGCAGCTGGTGCAGCACCAGCTCGTGCTCCATGGCACCTGAGCAATGCAGAGCACAAATCAGTGGCACAGACTCTAGTGCAGAAGGGAATCACAGAATGTGCCAGGTTGGAAGTGACACACAAGGATTGAGTTCAACCCTTAGTCCTGCACAGGATCATCCCCAAGAGTCACACCCTCTGCCCCAGAGCATCATCCAAACACTCCTGCAGCTCTGGGAGCCTTGGGGCTGTGCCCACTGCCCTGGGGAGCCTGCTCAGTGCCCACTATCCTGTGGAGGAAGAACCTTTACCTGAGATCCAACCTAACCCTGCCCTGGCACAGCTCCAGCCATTCCCTGGGTGCTGTCCCTGGTCCCCACAGAGCAGAGCTCAGGGCCTGCCCCTCCTTTGCCCCTGCCCAGGAAGTTGTCCCTGCACTGAGGTCTTCCCTCAGTCTCCTCTTGTGCAGCTGAACATACCAAGTGCCCTCAGTGTCCTCACACGCTGCCCCTCCAGGCCCAGAACCATCTTCTTTGCCCCCTTTGGACACTCTCCAATGGCTCAATCTCTCCCTTCCATTGTGTCCCCCCCAAATTGCCCCCCCATTCCAGATGAGGCTGCCTCAGTGCAGAGCAGAGCAGGACAATCCCCTTCCTGGGCCATGCTGGGCTGGATGCCCCCCAGGACAGGGATGCCCCTCCTGGCTTCAGGACACTGCTGACTTGTGGCCAACGGGCCACCGACCCCAGGCCCCTTTCTTGGCACTGCTTTCCAGCATCTCATTCCCAGTCTGTCCATCCATCAGGGGTTGCCTCATCTCGGATGCAGAATCCAGCACTTTTCCTTGTTGAAATTCCTATAACTGGTGATTCCCAGCCCTCTGACCTGTCCAGGTCTCTCAACGGGACCTCTCTTGCTTTGAGGGACTCAACAGCTCCTCCCAGTTTTGGGTCACCTGCAAACGTGCTCAGTGTCCCTTCCAGTCCTGCGTTCAAGTCACTGATGAAGATGTTGAAGATCACAGGGCCCAAGATGGAATCCCACTAGTGACAGGTCCCCAGTCTGATGTCCCTCCAGTCACTGTCACCCTGTGTGCCAATTGCTCCTCACCACATGATGTGTCTATCCAGCTGTGAGCTGGACAGTTTGTGCAGAAGGAATGGATGTATCAGAGCAAACTCTTCTTTCTTGAGTATCTTACCGGGTGTTTTAGTCTCATTTGGGATGATGCAGCGCACAAAGTGGGGGTGAGTGCTCCTCAGGTTGGTCATCAGCTTGTTTAAGTTCTCCTAGAGGAACCAGGTAACAGTGTGAGTTTCCTGTGTCCAATGTTTGATGCATCAAGCCCACGTAATGACTTTACAATGTCTCAAGCTGAGTTTCAGAACATTTACATAAAGCCAGAGAAATCAAGTATTTCTTCTGTTGAACATACTGAACACCATTAAAGACTGAAAAACTTCTGGATTGTTATTGGTCCAGTGAAAATAAATATATAATTTCACATGTTCACAAAGAGGAATTGACTTTTAGATTTTTCATATTCTGCCTTCAAAAGTCAAGCTACTTAAGCTTTAAAAAGTGGGGTTGATTCGAAGCAGTTAAATATCTGCTTGGAAATTACTTTGAATTCCTTAACAGAAATGAAGGAATACTAATATTACAGTTACAGTCTCTCTCAAAGACATAAAAATACAAATATTTCACTTAGAGCTGTTTGAAAAAAAAAGAAAATACGCCCAAATTATTAGTTCTTTCATGATTTTAAAGACTTACTGCTGATTTTTGGACATGATGTATTAGCAATATTAAAATTGATCCTGTAAAACCTAATGTGGAATGGAAGTTTATCACCATTACAGTATTGTAAAATAGTCCTTTCAAATTTAGTATTAGCTCACCCCCTTCCTTCCCATTTCAGAGGTAACAGATGCAGTACTGTACCCGGAAAAGAGCTGAGACAGTCTGGAAAGAAGAACCCTTCTTCTTGCCTCCTTTCTTGCCACCACCAGCCTCTGCAAAATTAAGGAAAAAAATTAAATTGAACACAAAACAATTTAAAATGTTTTGTGTTTATGGCTTTTATTCTGTGTCAATATTGTCCCACACTGAAAATACACTTTTCACAGAACTGACCTGCATCGGCTCCACCGTAGTTGGCAAAGAGTAAGGCCAGGGTCTTCACAGATGATTTCTGGTACAGCCCAATGACAGTTTCATTCAGAGGGTCCTTGTTCTTCTCCAGCCACCCAGAGATGTTGTAGTCCACTGTGCCAGCGTAGTGCACCAGGGAGAAGTGGGCCTCAGCCTTGCCTTTGGCAGGTTTGGGCTTCTGGAAGTTGTTGGACTTGCCCAGGTGCTGGTCATAGAGCTTGTTCTTGAAAGAGGTGTCAGTTGCCTTGGGGAACATGCACTCCTCTTCCAGGATGGAGAAGATGCCCATGGGCTGAGAGAGATTAAAACAGAAAAGGGAGAGAAACAGATTAGAAAGGAGACATCTTTTGGTTGGAAAGTTGCTAGTCAAAAAAGAAAACTGTTCCCATACATTTCATGTCAATAAGTCAGAGAAAATTAACTAAAGCTTAACTTTTTTCAGTGTTCCTATTTCATTTGAAGTTATGGAAATGCCTTTGCTGATGTAATAATTGCAGAAGCAATATTTTGAAATACTCTCCTCTGTATAAAACCAATTTGCTGACAGGTACCTGTAGAACATGACCACCGTTTATATCACTTCATTTTTTGACCTGGAAATTAATTCTCTCACCAAAAGTCCTGATATCTGAGTATGATCTCCAAAAACACTTTCTCCCTGCTGCCATGGGGTATATCCTTGAAGAAGACAATATATTCTCACATGCTTCTTCATTGTATTTCTTGGAAAGTATAGAAAATCCAACATATCATAGACTTGAACAGGAAGGATACCTTCTCAATGAGCTCAATGCAGGCAGCCAGGTCCATGCCAAAGTCAATGAAGGTCCATTCAATTCCCTCCTTCTTGTACTCCTCCTGCTCCAGCACGAACATGTGGTGGTTGAAGAACTGTTGCAGTTTCTCATTGGTGAAGTTGATGCACAGCTGCTCAAAGCTGTTGAACTGCCAGATATAAAAAGACATACAGAGCTTTCAAGGATCACTAATAATAGCAAGGTGTTTTCTTGTGCAATCCTAATTCACCAGGGGTGATACCAGAAATACAAGTGCTCTTCCTGTGTAGTTTTCCTGTGATGTTTCTCTAGGATTGGCTTTGTATTTAGAAAAGAGAGGTTTCAATCTTTTTTTTTAGGATAAAAGAGATAATTCCAAAAGCCCTGCAAATAAATGTAGGAAAATACTCACTTCTATTAAGCATGTCTCAATTGTTGTTCCATGGGAATGCTAAAAACTGTGTTGCTTACATCAAAGATCTCGAAGCCAGCGATGTCCAGGACACCAATGAAGTACTGCCTGGGCTGCTTCGTATCCAGCTGTTGGTTGATACGAATAACCATCCACAGGAACATCTTCTCATAGACAGCCTTTGCCAGGGCACCCACGGAATTGTTCACCTAAAGCACAGAGAAAGGTTTGGAGGTTACTACACACAGCAGAGGACAATCAATGGGAATCATCAAAGCATGTTCCAGAATACCATATATATTCCTACCTGCTGCACAGTTTGGCCCTTGGTTACATATTCATTCCCCACCTTGACTCGGGGGTAACAGAGGGCCTTGAGCAGGTCTGCTGAGTTCAGACCCATCAGGTAGGCAGCCTTGTCAGCAACTGAACACCAGAAAAGAGCGAAAAGTAAACATTCAACAATTACCAACATTTGATCATTGATGGACTGTCCCGAAAGTGTTCTCTGTGACAGGGTTGCACAACAATAACTAAGTCACAAAGCTAATTTCTCTCTTGTCTTCATGTTTAAGAGTCTACAACTCTTTCTGATCTTAAGTTTCTACAACTGTTCTTCAAGAGAGTTCATTGCTTATATCCTTTTTCAGCTGTAACTATGGTACTTCACATTTTCTTTCTAGCCATATAGCAAGAGGATTCAGTACTCAAAGAAATGGAGGTTTGGACTGTCCTTCCTACCATGATAGAGACATACCAAGTACACATCTCACATCAGAGTTCCCTCCAATAGGTGAAGGTGCAGAGGAGAAAAGTCTTCTATCCTGTTAGGACTGAACCATTTCACTACTCCACACTACAGCAGAAATTGCAACGTGTATTTCAATTTAAGTATGACTAACAATGTTACAGGAATTGACATCTGTGTCTCCAGTTTCCTGGCAGTGTACACGGGATCTCTTATTCATGAAGCAGTCACAGATAAAAAGTACAGGTATCATTAGATGAGATATGTGTCTCAACAGTTTTCTAGTCAGGGAACAATTACACTTAGCTTACACATTTGCATATTTAAAGCCTGAAAGTCTTGTGACAAAGACTCTCTCTTTTAGAAAGTTTGCTGACTCTGCCAATACCTTCAGTGCCATCAGGCTCTGCCTGCTCCTCACGCTGTTTCTGCTTGAACTTCAGGTTCCCGTAGTGCATGACAGCCCCTGTCAGCTTGTAGATGGCTGTCTTTTCATCAGCAGAGAAACCCAGGATGTCAATGGCACTCTAGCAACAGAAATGCAAATATACATGTACCAAGACTCCAGTCCACAAGATGACCTCTTTGGTAAGGTTACTCACATCTGTAGCCATGAGCTCCTCCTGGTCATCAATGCTGGGAACAGTGATCTCCCCTTGACTCACAAAGTGGAAATCATACGGGTTGGTGGTGATGAGGAGCATGTCTGCAGGAAACAGAAGGGACAAAACAAGATTATTCCACCTTTCCAGCTGACACAACAAACTATTGCTCAGTGATCTTCCTTCAAAAAAAGTTAGTTATCTCCCTACCAATTAGCTCCGGCTTCTTGTTGGACATGATCTGATAAAAGATGTGGTAGCTTCTTTCCGCCTTGAGCTGGAAAGTGACTCTGGACTTCTCCAGCAGATCTGGCAAGGATGGCAGGACAGAGTTAAACACAAGAACTGAGGAAGGCTGGAAGGAAGGGGATCAGGCCAGGAGAGACTCTTACATGTTTCAATGTCAGCAGAAGCCAGTTTGCCTGTGGCACCAAAATGGATTCTGATGAATTTGCCCTGTTAAGGAGAAGCAGCAGCATTTCAACTCAGATGTGTTTCATTGACATGTCCTCATGTAAGAATACCACTATCTCATCACTAATGTTATAACAAGGGATTTTTGCATAAGCTCAAAACAATTCATCAACTTACAAAGCGTGAGGAGTTGTCGTTCCTCACAGTCTTGGCGTTTCCAAAGGCCTCCAGCAGTGGGTTGGCGCTGATGATTTGATCCTCAAGCGTTCCCTGTGGCGGAGAAAATTATTCAGCGACTGTTTTGTCTACAGAGACAGGCCAAGTGTCCAGACTGTTCTTCCTCACTCACCTGCATTTTGCCTGATGTCTGCTCCTCCTTCTTCTTGTCCCCACTGGCTGCAATTGTTGCAAAGTACTGGATGACACGCTTTGTGTTCACAGTCTTCCCAGCACCGGATTCTCCGCTGTCAGAGCAAGGAGAGAAGCAGAGAGTGTGTGGTCAGGCAGGAGGGGCCCTGGCCCTGGGCAGCCCCACAGGGACCCGAGCAGGGGGTGTACGTACGTGATCAGGATCGACTGGTTCTCCCGATCTGTGGAAAGACAGAGATAAGAAATGTTTTCCTAGTGCCTATGGATAAAAAAGAATTTGAGAACTAGGAGAAAAATAAGAAGTGAAGCTCCCAGAGGATCCAGGAACAAAAAAAAGTAAAAAACCCTGGGAATTCTAGTGGGTTCTTTTGACGCTCCCAGTGTGTGTGTGTGTGTGTGTGTGTGTGTGTGTGTGTGTGGCTCTGCTTCGCGAAGGAAGATTTGGGCAGGGCTGTCCCCACGTGGGTGGGCCCTTCCAGCCTGCACAGTGGATTTTAGGTGAGGCTCAGTGTGCACAGAACTGGCCCCACCGTTTCAGTCCTGAGGTTCATCTGCCACGGCCGAGCGAGCTTGGACAGGGACAGTGAAGTCCTCAGGACTAGAACCTACAGCACCCGGCATTTCCCAGGAGGTCTCCCATCCAAGTACTAATCCGGGGCTGACCCTGCTGAGCTTCCGAGATCTGACGGGATCGGATGTCAGGGAGGCTCCCAGTAATACTTCAGCTATTAGCAACTGGTTCAGTAAAGGCATCACTTCAGAGAAGATTTTGTAGCCTTTTCATCAAGCAACTTACTTCTCTCTTATTACCCAAGTACATATAATGAAAATATTGAAGGTGTACTTTGACAGTATGTAAGCTCTTCTGAAGCTAAAAGTTTCCTAAATAAAGCCATGGAAATTTGGAGACATTAATGACAGAAACATCTGAGCAACTTCTTTCACTCTTTTTCATCCCCTTTTTTTTATCCCTTTATATACAAAAATTGTGCATTCTTGAGATCATACATAAACAACAATTATTTTTGATTCTTTTATTCTGAATGTATTTCCCAGTTTCTGAGAAAAGAACAGAAGTTCTAAAATCCTTCACACCTTTGATTTCGATGAACACATATGGGAAATAAAATAAGAGCTGGAAAGAAGAGGAAAAGGCAGAAAGAATTGTTTTTTAAGTCATCCCATTAAAATACTAAAAGCTTTATTTTGTCCTTGTCATCATTTTATAAGGTTTAGTTTCAACTATTGCAGTTGATTTTCAGCTGCAGTTACAGATCAATGTAGGAGTTCCAGAGATCATTAAAGTCTGTATGTAGTTTACACCACCTGGCCATCTTTTCCACAAATACATTTGCATAATAATCAAGTGAGGTCTATGTACCTGTTCAAGGCAGAGACACTCTGTTTCACTTCTTAGCACTAATGCTTGAAAAACTAAGTTAACTTTACACATCACTAATAGGGTCCATGTCATTTAGCTGTACTCTCTGTCTGAGACTAATTTAGTGAATAAGATAAATAAATCTATCCATATATGTAAGATTCCATTACAGTCAATAAAGTCTACACCAAAAAGTAGGTGGTTTCTTTCCAGTGAATTAAGTCCCTCTAGATTAGGTCCAGGTCTTTATGGATTCTAATTGGAACACAGACACTCAGCTCACACAGACCATTAGAGTTAAGGGCATTAATCTTCCATTAATTTCACACACAAAATTTTGAGTGTAGCACCATATTTCTAGAGAATGCCCTACATTTCCCTGTACAGAGAGATGATGGCAAGAGCTGCTCAAAGGAAATCAAGCACTCACCAGTCAGCATGGACTGATAGGCATTGTCAGAGATGGAGAAGATGTGTGGAGGGGCCTCCTGACGCTTCTTGCCTCGATAGGCCAACACCACCTCCGGGTTGTACACGGGCAGCCACTTGTAGGGGTTGACAGTGACGCAGAAGAGACCCGAGTACGTCTGCGAGGAAGGGAGACAGCACGTTGGCTTCCCCTGGGCCTGGCAGAGCAGCTCCTGCAGCTGCCCAAAGGAAGCTGCTGTGCCACTTACGTAGATCATCCAGGCTGCGTAACGCTCTTTGAGGTTGTACAGCACAGCGGGCTCGTGCAGGTGGGTCATCATGGCCATGTCCTCGATTTTGTCATACTTGGGAGGGTTCATGGAGAAGATTTGATCTTCCTTCACAGTCAGGGTCTGCCAAGGAAACAAAGGATCTACATATGTCAACTAAAAACTCACATTTGTAAGAAAATGTTGTCCTTCAGCCTTGTTTTTCACTCACCTCTCCCCCTTCAGTCTTGACAGTAACTTTCCCTGATTCCCTGCTCTGGATTGTCCCTTTCACAAAGGATTCCTTTGCATGTACCACAAAGACAGATGTCTTGGCATCAAAAGGCTTGTTCTGGGCTGCAATTCTCTCCTTCTCTGACTTTCGCAGGTACGGAGCCGCCTCTCCAAAAACAGCCATCTCAGCATCTCCAGAGGCCATGGCTGCACTCTATTAAAGCTTGTCTGATGGGGAAAATAGAGTGTGGAACACTAAGGAGAATAATCTAGATACATTAGAAGCTCATTGCTCTTTAGCTAATAAATTGGTATTCAGTCTCCAAGTTCTAAAGAAGAAACCAATTAAATCCACTTTGATTTGAAGTTAAAAATATACCAGTCAGATCCCAGAATAAGACTTCTACAACATGTAGGTCTTGCAACAGTAAATAGAACATCCTCTGAATATTAAGTTTAGTAACTCACCTTGATGAATTCTCACCAGACTTTTCACATAAAAGAATCTACAGCCAGAGAAAATCCTTCTCTGTTGTAGTCCTTAATTAGAAGTGAGGACTCTTCAAAAGAGTACTTTCTTGCAAAAATAATTACCTTCTATGTTAAAAATGAAAAACTACTTCACTTTGTAGAGTGTCCCTGTTTTCAGTTTTCAAGTCTAAGCAAATTCAACAGAAATATAATGGCATATAGGAAGAGAACTCATGCAGCTGTTTAAAAGTCCCATCCAGTAGATTAGGAATGCATTCCTCAGTG
Organism: Pithys albifrons albifrons; assembly: GCF_047495875.1. Taxonomy (NCBI): domain Eukaryota; kingdom Metazoa; phylum Chordata; class Aves; order Passeriformes; family Thamnophilidae; genus Pithys; species Pithys albifrons. The sequence continues at coordinate 12,395,740 of NC_092476.1, read as the reverse complement.
TGTTACCTCTGGAGAAATCCTGGAATCTGGCAACCCTGTAAAATAGGAATGGCAGTTGTTTCTTATTGCTGAGCAGAATTCCAAAGAATAATTGCAGATTGAAAACACAGACATGCAGTGAAATTACATTGAAAATTTTTATTCACATGGGCACTCCCTCATGGAAATGGTGCCAGAAGGAGGAGGAATGGAATAGGACATTTTAAGGACATTTTCCTCTTTCTTCAAACTCACAAAATACATGCACTTACCTTGAATCCTTCTGTGGAGACAGGCTAGATGTGTCTGTGGAGATTTTATAGTGACTCGCCTGCAGATGCTGCAGATGGTCCCCCTTTTTTCGGTCAAAACATCTCTGGCAAACCTTTTACGGCAAAGCATTGTCTGGCAAACTAAGGGCATGATTGTCCCTTGATTTGAATGATATAATTAGAACATTTTTATATCTTACTGACTACGTGAATACATCTATAAATACTTTGTCAAGAGTGTTAAGGAGAGAATCTGGACTACTCACGGCACTTAGAGAACTTGCATGGTTCTATTGCTGCCTTTCTCAGTGATTTGCTCCTTGACCCATGGTAGTAGCTTCCTTGGTATGTTTATACCACAACTTTTCAGTCATGTAACAGTGATGACAATGTCTATGATATTTTAGGAGCAAATACATTGAGAGGAACAGGGAAAGTATGTCAAAATCCTGCAAATAATTGGTGTTAGGAGGGACTTCTCTGTGGAATTTTCTAAAAAGCAGGAAGCAAAAATGTATTAGCTGAAAGGGTTTGAAATACAGTGAGTTGGAAGCCTGAACCTAAGTAATGAGAGACTCTGCTTTGAAATGGAGCTCTCAAATAGATTTCTAAGCTGACTTTTGAGGGATCAAATGCTGCAAAGGAATGTTTAACACTGTTTAAACAATCATCAAAAGTATTATGTGCAAAAGCATAACAAAGTTTGATGACAAGGTTTGCTCTATTACTTTCTTCAAAGATCAAGGGAAATCATCCAAGAATCACTTTAGAATGATTTGCACAACTATTGGGGAGAACTGAAAAGGGTAAGGGTAAAAAAGGTAGGAAAAATCCTTCCAGTGAGTCATGAGGCTCACAGAGGGTCCCCTTGCTTTCTAATTCCTGCAACTGGATCCAATCTTAATGCCAGACCTGATCAATGATTTATGTCTAAAGGGTTTTAGGAGCACTCAGTAACTGACTAATTTAACACTTTAAAAAGTGATTCAGTAAGATTTACCACAATTACAACAGTGACTTAATTACAAATCCCAGATGGCAACATTCAAACTACACTTAGACAAAAGCTGACCTGAGGAGTGGAGGATATCGGTCCAGACTGCGTCGTCAGATTTTGGTGAAGTTTTTGAAAATCAGTCCTCCAGTTTTCACAAACTTGAGACTTTGTGAGCTATGAGACCCCAATCAGAGGGAGATGCTGCAGTCCAATCCTGCTCAAAGGGCCTCACTTAGGACTGCTGTTTACAGGATTGCAAGATGTTTGATTTTAGTTATTCATAAATCTCCATCCTGACCACAATCCAGGTCAGTAATTACTGGAGCTTCCAAAACTCCACTAACAATGGTACTGAAGTTACTGTAACTCCAGCAACAATGGTACAATTCTACTTGGGTTAACATCCAGGAAGGGAAAGTTTGGCTTTCAGCAGATGACCAATTGTTCCCTCTCTCATCCAGGAATTCCTGACATGGACAGTGTTGTTCCCACCTTTGTCATGCAAGGGTTCTTGGTGGGGTTGAGGGACACTCACTACGCAAATATCAAGGCCTTATGGGAATTCCTCACATTGCAGAGCAGCCCTTAGGAGGAAGTGGAGATGCACCACTACATATAATATATATATAACATCATAAAATATATACTTGTGCATGCAGAGATAGTAAATGTGTTTATGCAAATTTCATTTAAAAAGTGATTCCTCAAAAGATTCTGCTTTCTCACTGTAGACTGTCTTCCATTTTTTACTTGAAATTAATGCATGATTGCTCCCTTTATTGTCTGTACAAATAACCAGTTGCCTCTGTCAAATCTGAAGTTCCAGATATTACCATATTCCCTCTCTATCTACAACTCCCCAAAAACCAGCAGATCCTGCCATGTTTCTGCACACAATCACACATCACCTCAGCATACAGTTCCAGCTACAATGCATGCTATTAAAACCTCAGTCTTGCAGTGCTGTGCCATCACAATAAGTGTATTCACACGTTCACAGTCCCAGAAACACTTAACAACACAGGACTGTCTGGTCCAGAGCATTAGAGGTAGCAGGAAGTCTTGTGTAATGCTGATAGTGTGGGATAAGGAGATTTGCTGGCAGTCCAAGAGACTAACTGGTCTAGTTTTAGGGAAGGGTGCAATCATAGAATTATAGAATAACAGAATTGTTCAGGTGGAAAAGACCAGTCCAACTGCCACCCCAGCACTGCCAAGTCCTCCCCTGAACCCTGTCCCCAAGTGCCAAATCAACACTACATTTACACTGCTAACTTCAACTTCTTCAGATCCTCTAGATCTAAACATATCCTTTCCCTGGTCATTTGCATTTCAATCATTAAAATATCTCAGTGAATATCACAGTGAGAGGGTAGAAAACCAATGTGTGGGATCCAGTGCAATATACAGCATCAGATTATTTCCTGTGCTGTAGGAGCACCTTCCAAGAGTGCTCTGGTGCATTTTGGGACCCATATTGGAAGCCAAACCCAGAGCTCACTCCTGATATCACTACAGAATTTATGGGGGATGGTTGGATATCTCAGAAGGCTCATCTTTTCACATAGTTTAGGAAGAAGAACTGCCCATTACTAAAGAACCGAGGTGGAAATTCTGAATTCTTGTCAAGTCAATACAGTAACATGGAGAGCATTTAGCATCTGATATATCATGCAACCTTCACAAAGTAACCCTTCCTACACAAATAGGAACCTGCCAATTTTTTCTGTATGTTCAGCTGCCACTTACAGATCCTTGGAGAAAGATGCGTCTTTCAGTTCTGAGGAACATATACTGACCATGGCCTTGTCTTCCTTTTTTGGCTGAACAGCAGCCTCATACCAAACAGACTGCACTCAAGAGATGTGGAAATTGTGAAGCTGAATTCCTTCTAGCTCTTGCCATGTCCAGCACTGAAGCCATGTATTAAAATTTCTCCATGCTGATGCTGTTCAGGGAATTCAGGTTCCTCAAGTTTCCAGCTTCAGGCCCTTCACCAAGTGTCTCCTCCTTTCTTAGCAGCTGTGCTCTCAGGACAGAAATACCACCTTCAAATAAGAGGGGCTGCTGGACTGCTAAAGCAACTCAACCAGAGGAGGCTCCAACTACTCCACACAGAGTGGACAAATGTTATTTTGGATTCTAGTACTCTCTCAATGAGTGCTTCATAAAATCACTAATTAAGGTGTGAAAGAAAAGCAGTGTTGACTTACCTGGTTTCAATACAGCTGTGGACATATCTAAAAATAAAGCCGTTTAAAAACTGATCTATGACAACACAGCATCCTTTGAAGGGCTAAAATAGCCCCCAAAATTCAGTATGTTTGTGTTCATAAAGCATATAGAAATAAGGAATCAAAGGGCAGTATAGTTCAGTTTTAGTAGACTAAACAACACTTAATGGTACCATAGTTGAGATCCAGGACAAAAGTCTGGTAATTGTCAGAAAAGAACTGATAAAGGGTAGCAGACACTTCATCCTAGAAGCCAAACAGGTTGAGCAAGCATGATTACTTTTCCTGATAAATAACAAGGGGACACATTCTGTGGTCTTTCAAGTAAATAAAGTGCAACTGAGCAGCTTAGAGCTTCCCTGGTACTGCTTTTTTTAAAGAAAGGCATAACAATAGCCTTTTTCCTCTTGTATGAGACCTTCCCTAGGAGTCATCATTTTTTACCAATGGTAAGCATAAACCTTGCAATTAGGTGGGTGAATTCCTTCAACAGTCTTTGATGAGTCACAACCAGCCCCATGGATATGAACACATTCAGATGCCCTTAGAAATTCCAGCTTCACTAAGTAGCAGGTCAGAGCTTTCCCACTATTAGTTGCCCCTTTCCTTCTCAAACTCTGTTGGAAGATGACAAATTTTGGCAATGAAGACTGATGCAGAAAATTTCCTGCATGAAAGTACCTTTTGTATCATGTCTCAATGTGTGGTCACCCACATTAAGCAGCAAACACATTTTTTCTGAACTCTCTTCTGCATCATTCATGCAGAACTATCATGCCCAATGTTCCTAAGTACCCAAGCAATGTTTTATAGTCCTATTTTGTTGCCAGTCCTTGCCTCCACCTCTTATATACTTCTGTGTTTTAATTCATCAAAAAGTTTGCTTAGCTAAGATCCAATTCCCATTCTCCCTGCAGAACAAGCGTTTGCTCCTGTGATCTCCATAATTTTCCTTTAAACCCTAACCACTTTTCTCCAAGATTCTCTTTCACAGCTGCTGCCATGTGTGTGCTAACTGGAAGCTCCCTGAGTGCAATGAATTCCAGTGTTACAAAGTCTAGAGTGCTAATTCTGTTGCTTATCTCCCCAGCTTTCCACTAGATCCTTCATCCAGTCATCACATGTTTGCTGCAGCCTGAGCTGCCATCTGGGATCATATTTATCACTAGTTCATCCCTGCTTCCAGCACTAAGCATTGCCCACCCAGTACTGATGTTGGGATGTCAACATTACACTGCCTAGGAATTTCTGGCATAGCTTAATCAGTGCTGTTGCCCTCACAGCAGATGTTCATGGCTGAAAAACTCTCTAAGGCAGGGGAGACTTGTGAATTTCTACCAGTTTTAGAAATCCTCCTCCACTATCTCATCTTGGTCAGGTGGTCCATGACAGACCCCATCACAACATCCCTCATTTTCCTCCAGTCTCTGACAGGATGTTCTGCAACCTCACACTGGAGCATTGCACAAGCAAGGTGAAGTGACAGAAAAGAGGATTCCTTCTCATATCCCATGTCTATTCCTCCTAAACAGTCTGTACTCTCCCATGATCATGTTCCAGTAGTGCACACTATCCCACATTATCTCTATAATTGTGATCATGTTCCCCTTCTTCCTTATAAAATTCCTACATTTGCAGCTATTCCTCTGTCACTTCTGGGCTTAAGTCTTCACATCCCATAACAAAGCTGATTTCAGACCCTTGTCATCATGTTAGTCTCATTGCAAAGATTTCTTTCCTTCTCAGTCCTTAAATAAAGATGTCTGAAAATCTAGAGGAACTTACCGATGACGTTATGAAACGTCCAAACATAGTGTGGAAACTCCTACATAAAAATCTGTTTGGATATCACGGGACTGCCGGGTAACTAATGCAATCCCAGGGTACTGAAATCCAGCAACTACAGGGCAGTGAGAGCTGTACTGGACAAATGTGCCCTGGGAGCCCAGAAACCAACCGTGCCCTGGGCTGGTCCCACAGTGTGGGCAGCAGGACAGGGAGGGATTCTGCCCCACCTGCAGAGCTGCCCCAGCCCTGGGATCCCCAGCACAGGAAGGGCATGGAGCTGCTGGAGAGAGTCCAGAGGAGGCACCAGGATGGTCAGAGGGATGGAGCAGCTCTGCCATGAGGAAATGCTGAGACAGTTGAAATTGTTCAGCCTGGAGAAGTGAAGGCTCCAGGGTGACCTAATTATGGCCTTCAAGCATGTCTTGGTTCGACGTGGCCTTTTTGCCAAGCCTAAGCTGCCTCTCCCTTCTTTTCCTGCTCCTTCAAGCAAAGAAAAAAATACCTGAAAGAAAACCAAAAACCTGAAAGAAACTGAATTAAATCAGATAATATATATTTTCAGACATTTATAATTATATATACAATCTGCACACACAATAGGGAGCTCCCAGGGGAAAAGGGAAAAAGGGAGGGAGAAATGGGGACAGAGGATGGACAAAAAAAACCCCACACAAGTACAATCACCTCCCCCACAAAACTGGCAAAATACAATCTTATTAAACTTCCTTCAAGAGAAAGCCCACCCTCCTGATCTCTCGCAGGGTAGATAATGGCAACTACTGCAACAGGGCCTCAGGCTCTGATGAGTGAGAGGGATGCCTGGACTGCCTGCTCCCAAGCCTCGTCGGAAGAAGAGAGGAAATTTCCTATCTCTTTCTTATGTGTACTCCCTTGTTCTGTGAAAAACCAGTGGGGAATACCTGGGAAATGGGCATTTCCCCAGTTACAGCTAGTTACTAAGGAAGGCCTGGATCAAAACTATCACAAAGTACCTGAAGGGAGCCTACAAGAAAGATGGAGAGAGACTCTTTACAAGGGCCTGGAGTGACAGGACAAGAGACTTTACACTGACAGAGAGTAGGATTAGATTAGATATTGGGAAGAAATTCCTCCCTGTGGGAGTGGGGAGGCTGTGGCACAGGTTGACCATGGAAGCTGTGGCTGCCCCATCCCTGGAAGTGTCCAAGGCCAGGTTTGACAGGGCTTGGAGGAATCTGGTCTGCTGGAAAGTGTCCCTGCCCAGGGCAGGGGGTGGAATGACATGAGCTTTAAGGTCCTTTCCAACCCAGGTCATTCTATGATTTTTGATTCTTTGAAATCTGTAGAAATTATAACATAGAACAAAATTAATGGATACAGAAAAAGTGACAATCTTTCACATGTATTTGAAAGGGGAAGTCTGACTTCACAAACCTGTTTAGTCCTTTGAAGGCCATACAAAGCACATAGATTTAACTATCAAGGCTGCATCCCTAATGCATAATAAGTCTGCTCCTGAGAGTGATCTCTTGTATCAGGTGACATGGTGTGAGCTGCTTTGCAGTGAGCCCTCACCACTCCTGACCACCAGAATGGGCTGTATCAGCACTGCACAACCTTGGCTTAGGGCCCTGCTCTTCAGCAAACACCTACTTTCCCTTTTGCCCCAACTACACAATGGCATGGATGTAAAAAACTGCACACTGTTCACACAAATGGAATACTGGATGTCAGAGCAGCTTTCACAGGAAAAACCCGTCACCCTCTGCACTAGACCTGCAGGGATCAGGAACTGAGAAAGAGACAGAGAAAATAGATAGAAAAGGACTGGAAGCCCAGCATGGGAAGGTTGGGGAACTTCCAGGAGAAACAAAAACTAAACTTTCATCCATTTCCTCTAGTAGGTATTTCTGGAAGATAAATATCATATTAATTCATATCAACTAACTTGAAAAATTTTCTTTCACAGATTTAAAATTCCTGATCACATGGACACTCAGATGGGAATCTTGTAAAAAGCACTGGGATATGCACCAACTTTGGATTTGTTTTAATTCAGAGGGATTATCAGTCCCACTGAAGTGATAAAATTCTGTCACATTGTCTATTGGGCATTCCAGGTTCTTGCAAAGGAATATTCTGTAATTTCAGTTACCAGATCCAGACTCCATGAAGATTTAGCTCCACAGTGCCCACAGTTCTGTGAGCTAGGTGATAGAAAACCAGCCAACTTCCTTTCTCCAAGCAGCCGAGATGACACCTTTCCTTGGAACAGGGATCTGCTGAAAGAGGCAGCTAAGTCCTCATGCTGAAGAGAGAGAGAAAAAGATCCTAATGGCCCTTGAAATTCTGTCACTTCTGTTTCATCCCTACAGGGCCTGGAGTCCACTGGGACTAGAAGCAACCACGGCACAGTCAGAAGAGGAAGAATGAGAGAAATCCCCGGATAAAGATGGTTCTGCACAGACATAAGGTGTGGGCAAAGTGCTGGTGTGATGACATCCAGACATGCTGAAAACAGATAACATTCCACTTTCTGTAAGTCCCTACAATGTGATTTCCCTTCTATTGTGTTCAGTGAGCATGAGCTGGGGAGCTCTGGGGAGAAAGAGGGGAACTCATGAACACAGACAAAGTGTGAAAGTGGAGCACTATCAAAGCTCTTACTTTGTCGCCCCATGGAAACCCCACTCTGTTCTGCTTCTTAGAGTAGCAGCAGCAGCCTTGTTACTTATCTAGTTAGAAAGAAAGTGCAGGACTGGAATCTCCATGTTATTCTCACAGAACCAACCACTTAGGTCCTTCTTCCACCTTGGACCAAGCTGACCAGGACCACCTGTCCAGTTGCAACACCAGAAAAAGTAGCATGGATGTAAGTCTCTGGCATCCATTCCAGGCCCATTGGTGCTTTCCTCTGCACAGAGAGAAACAAACAAAGCAAAGCCAGTTAGAGCATGTGGGAACCAACGAGCAAAGTTCAAGAAGCCATCTTCATATTCACAGGCAAACAAACTTGAGAAATTTCCTTTCGCACATTTAAAAATCCTGAGCACGTGGACATTAGACAGCAAAAGTCTCTGGGCTGCACCTCAGATTCTGGGATCAGTTCTGGGCCCCTCAGTCAAGAGAGACACTGAGGGGCTGGAGCATATGCAGGGAAGGGAATGGAGCTGGGGTAAGGTCTGGAGCAGCAGGAGCAGCTGAGGGAGCTGGAGGGGCTCAGCCTGGAGAAAAGGAGGTTCAGGGGGAACCTTCTCGCTCTCTGCAACTCCCTGACAGGAGCAGGGAGTGGAGGGAAGAGGGGATGTGTGTCAGGCTCTGCTCCACAAGGAATGGCCTCAGGTTGTGCCAGGAGAGGTTTAGATTGGATACTGGGAAAATTTCTTCACTGAAAGGGTTGTCAAGCCTTTGAACAGGTTGTCCAGGGTTGGGGTGGAGTCTCCATCCCTGGAGGGATTTAAAAGATGTTTGGAGACATGGTTTAGTGGCAGACTTGACAGTGCTGGGGTAGTGGTTGAACAGAATGATTTTCTAGGTCTTTTCCAAACCAAATGGAGACCTCACAACAGCTTCACATTTCTGAGAGTACAGGCAGAAGGGAAGAAATTATCTCATTGGAGGAGCAATTGCTCTGATTTCTTTTCCTGCTTTTATTTCTGCAGGGTCTTTTCATTTAGTATGCTGAGACATCATCACTTTCACTTTCCCTGTGTCTGCTAAACTGTTTGGCATTATGTCCACAATAGTGAAGGACAGTCATTGCCAATGTTTCCCCTACTTATCAGTTACTATTTACAGGAATCTTTCAAAAAAGGATGTTGTTTCAGCATAGAATGCCTAAATTCACTTCTACTGGGAAATGAGTATTCAGTATCAGTGTCCTTATATTCTAGGGGGAAAAAAATAGTATCTTACTCAGTGCCTTGATTCTGTCTTAAAAACATAAATGGCAATGTGAGACCTAGCTATGGAAGATCACTTCCTGGTTTATTGCTTTTTCTTGCCAGACTCTGTAACTCATACAGGGTGGAGTAGTATCCCCCCAAAATAAATGTCAACATTTCAATTTTAGAATCAGTACATTAACATACAGCATTTTTGAGGTAAAGAAAACCCTTACACCATCACTCGAAAATAGCAGAGGCCAGGATAGTGGGAGACCCTTTCCTGGGAGATACAAAAACCATGTGGATTAGAACTACACTTTTGACTCTTCCAGAAAGAGTAATGGTGTAGTAGGAAGGAGTCTGAAGTTCCCTGACTTGCTCATGATTTCTCTCCCACCAAAAAAAAAAAAAAACAAACAAAAAAACAACAAAACAAACCAACAACACGCATCTCAGATCCTTGCAGGGTTTTCAGCTGACAAGTGTTGCTGGCCATGCTGTCAGTAGGGTAGGGCCTGCCTCGAGAGATCAGTTTGCTCTGCAGCCTGTGATGGACAGTGTGACAGGGAAAGCTCAGCCCCTGCTGCAGCAGCTTTTCTGCTACCTTTGTGTAAAATGAGATCTGCCAGGAATGTTAGCACAGGGAAGCAGAAATGTCAGAACAACACTCTGCAGGAATACTGCTCATCCCTGTACTTCTGCTAGGATGTGGCTGGCCAGCGAGCCCTGGAGATGGTAAGAGCACCTTTTCCATGTTAAAGGGTTGTTTGTCAATTCAGTATTGCTCCATTAAGGTGTATGCTTCCAATATTATGTGCAGAACATGCTCGGTCCATAATTTTGGTGTGACATGGGTTTGGGAAATTTGCTATTAAACTAAGATTTCTGATAAATATGGCTGAAGGAATGGGCTGGGGGAATTTCTGGAAGCAATATATGATATTTCAGGAAGAACTACTGAGGACCATAACTAATGAGACTTAAAAGCTGAAGGCTGAGAAGCAGTGTGTGCCATCTATTCTTTACCATGGCAAATGTAAGTGAAAATTTCTTAGTCTAAATGTGAGCACCTGTGAAGACAAGCTGATGTCACAGGCTGGCCATGGAGGGGCTGTAATGGCCTTGCTGTCTTCTGCCCCTTCTGCTCTATTCAGATATTAATTTCTGCAGATCTCAATACAGGTGTGATTTACCTTCACTACATGTCAAGAAAAGTGAATGTTCCTGTCCTAGGGGGACCTTAAATGATAAATTTGTTTCTAATCAGCTTTCCACAGAGTGGTATCCTTGGAAGTCCTCAGAACGAGTTAACTGAACACGAGAGGTAAATACACCCCATAATCTGGGATTAGAGGCTGGGCAGCTTTCAAATGTGTACCACAGGTGCATGTTACTCACAATTCTCCTGTGTTCACAGCCAACGCCAGAAGAAGACGTGAGGGCAGGGGATTCAGCCAAGGAGATGACGCTTGGGATGCCCTTTCAATTTCCCAGCAAAGTTGCTGAGGGGCTCCTGTTACAGAGCTAGTGAGTGGGGTGGGCAGGCTGGCAGACAGCTGGGTGGACAAAGATAATTGAAGAATCAAGTGACTGTAAGAGGAGGCAGGAAGGGGAATGAAAGGAAAGTAAGGAAGGAGCATAGTAGTAACCCCTGCAGGAAACTGTATCGTAACCTAAAATAGGCTGTACTGAGATCAAAAGTCCACATAGCCCAACTTTGTGTCTTTCAAAGTGATGGCCAGAAAGAGGTATCAAGATAGAATGGCACTTCTCCAAAACTCTCCAAACTCCCAGGAACTTGTATTTATGGCGCCCCTGAGAAGAATGTAATGTCTGGGTATTTAACAGCTCATGGTGGATTTTTAACTGCTGAATTTGTCCAGGCACTTTTTGAACCCAGGAAGTGTTCTCTGAATATATGGCATGTTACTCTGACACTCCACTGACTGAAACTAACCCATACATCCACATATGCAGTTCAATTACCTTTGTTATTATCTTTGACAGGCTGTTACAAATATACATGTTTTATGCACTTCAGCCACGTGTGCATAAGAAGTCGTATGTTTGAGGAAGTAAAAATAGTAATTAAACTGCAGAGAGATCTCCCAGGTGCCAAGACAGTTGGTTCTATAGTTAATCAGAAGGACAGATTTATACTACAAGTATCATATTTTCAAGGAAATTTTCTTTCCAAACACTAAGGCTCTTGTCACTTCAGAGACTCCATCACAACGTTAGCAGATAGATTTCCCTGGTGGTCAGGCTAAACATTTGTTTGATTGCTCTCTGCATCCATCTCAGATGCCAAGAGAACAAAAGTCCCTGCTCCTCATGAAGGGCAAGTCAGTTGTGTAAAGCAGAACAGTTCCAGCAGAAGACAATGACAATGACACTGACATGACAGCCCACAGCCAAGGTGCCAAGGAATGGTGACCCCTGTGAGAGACTGGCAGCTGGGGATTCTAACAATGCTTACATCTCCTGTCCTGAGATTTCCTACCCACCTCACTAAAGCCAACCTGGACAGAACTTTCTCTCCATGTGGCTTGTCACAAAGTCCTTGGACATGTCTGACTTTATACCAAAGGAGAAGGGAATGCCTTGTCCAAAGGAGGAAGGTCATTTTTTCACATCTCCATCAGGATCATGACCTGAGAAAATGTCTCCCAAATCTGCTGTAGCTCCAGATGTAGTGCCCAACTTCACTTCATCACTGCTTAGCTGAGCAACACAGCCACTGCATCCCTCCCAAATCAGTCCCTCAGGTCCCTTAAAGTGCCCTTGCTCCCTGAGAATGCCTCCAGGTAGGCAGTATCTCACAGGGTGCAAGGTCTCACAGCAGAGCTCTGTCTCGACTGCACTGCTAAGCCCGAATTTCACCCCTTAGTGCCCCCAGTGTGTGTATGTTGTCCTCAGTCCTATCTGTGCTGAAACTCTGAATTCAAGAGAACTAAGGTCTGTAGAAATGGCAAGAAGTGAAGTACATCTGTGTACACTCTAGTCCTGGATATATGGCAGGTTCATTAGTAAATTCATGGTGACTTCAGCTCTTGAGTTTAATTTTACTTCCTCGACCTCTTTGTCAAGAAATTTTTTCCTTTAATACAGAACATTTTCAAAATATTGTGTAACTGGAATGGTCAGATGGGGAGATGCAGATGCCCCTCTATGCAGGAGTTCACAGGTCTGGGACATGTGTTCTGTTGGAACACAGGCACTGTATCTATTGTAAACTCTTGCCCTGGGATGGTCCTTTATGGCCACTTTGGAGCTGTGTTTCCCCAGGGGTCAGGCAGCACTTGGCAGCTGCCGGGCAGCCCAGCCCCATAGGGCGCCAGTGCCAAAGGCTCTCACCACTGAGTATGGCAGCAGCTATCCCAGAGGAAGGAATCTTTGCTTTCCCTCCCCTGCATATGTTATTTGGATCCTTATGACCTTCCCAAGTGAATGTTACAGTTAATTCAGCATCAAACAAAACCTGGTAATGCTGTTTTTTTCTGTATGTTCTCTGTATTTGTGATGGGTCATTTTTAAGCTGGAACATCACTATAGTTCATATTGTACCACTAGAGACATAAGGAATGCTGAAAAAAAGAAAATATCATAATAGACCCATAAAATTAACAGGAGTTCTCTTTTTTAAAGGGTGTTTATAGTATTTCTTAAGCTAAAAGCAAATTATTTATTTATCAATTTGGAAAAATCAATGTTTTAATATCCCTTAAAATGTATTCCCAAAACTAACATAATGTCCAGGCAAATTATCAGAACTCTCAAATGAGAACTCTTTACAACTGAAAAAGAAGCTTTTATTAGAGAAAGTCATATTTCAGATATTAGAAATCAAGATACAAGGAAGCCAGAGAGGGACCCTTCATCAGAAACTGCAGTGATAGGACAAGGGGCAATGCCTTCAAACTGACAGAGAGCAGGATTAGATTGGATATTAAGGAGAAAATCTTAGCTGTGAGGGTGGGCAGGCCCTGGCACAAGTTGCCCAGAGAAGCTGTGGCTGCCCCATCCCTGGAAGTATCCAAGGCCAGGTTGGATGGGGTTTGGAGTGACTTGGGCTAGTGGAAGGTGTCCGTGTGTATGGGAGTGAATGATCTTTAAGGTCCCTTCCAACCCAAACCACTCTGGGATTCTATTATTTTGTATTAACATGTCTAACAGTTTTCCTGGGTATTATGAGGCAAAGTGGGACATATAAACCTTCTCAGACTTTACAGCAGAATTAGTAACTATGAAATGTAAACATAAAAATAGACATGATGCTCATCACAGTTTCAGTTCCAAGAAAGTAACTGATATACTTGGAATTTTTCTATAGAAGTGCATATGACATGATCCATATCTCCACAGTCCTTGAGACATGCTTGTCTACACCAGATGCTCAGAAGTACAGTGTAAAGGAGATCCTGCAACATTACAGACACCCTGATTTACTGTACATTTTTTCTCACTCAAGTATTTCTTTAATATTAACTCCAAATCCTTTTCACTTCAAATTAAACAGTTTGTGTGCTGGTTTTACAACCCTCTTTGTATCTTAATGAAACTTATTTTCACATGACAAAGTTTTTTCATATACCCAAGACTTTACTTTGCTCATCTCTTGACTTATAAAACAAATTTCTATCAGTACCTTTTCCTAAGTCATATTCTTCATACTTGTCATTCTGGCTCCTCTCCCCCTTACTCTACAGGAATATTTTCCTTTTTTCAGAAGAGGGCTATGAAATGTTCTCTACTCAAAGTACTGTCAGCTGTTTCTAAGATAAGCCACTGCTAAAAGCAGCACACATTCATATCCTGCACCACAGAAAGAGTACTCGTGTTACTACTGTAAAAACTAGATTCAATTAACATAATAGAGTAATTAAGTAACTTTCACAAGTTAACATTGTTAATTGTGTAAAAACCTGTGACCCCCATTGCTTTTATCCCTGGCTCAGGCGACAAACCACATGGATTTCGCTGTCTGATTTCATCCTCGCAAAGAACTTTAATTCTCTTCATTAAATTTCGCCCTGAAATTACAGATATTTTCTGCAATTTTGCACATCTGCTTCCAACTTTGATCCCATTCCAGCCTGCCAAACTGCTTGGATGCGCCTTTTCGCAAGGAACACAACAGCAGCGCCCGCTCCTGTCAGCGCAGGGTGTTCCCTCCCAGCGCTGCTGCCCCGACCATTGCCCGCTGTCCGGGCCCTGCCCCGAGCCCGCAGTGACGCAGGGCCCTGCCCGGCCCAGCAGTGCCCGCGTCGGCTCCGGCTGCAGCCCCGGCACTGCCGGGGGCCGGGCGGGGAGGGACAGGGGACAATTCCGCCGTCTCTCCGCCGCCGGTCCCGCACGGTCTCGGCTCTACCTGAGTGACGGGGCCCGGGCCGAGGGTGCATCCGAAGGCCCTTGTGCCGCCAGGGCGGCAGCCCCAGGGCTGAGGCAACGGGCAGAGCCCTGTCCCGGCCGGGCCGGGCTCGGCACCCTCGGTGTGCGGCCCGCGGGGCTGTCCCGGCCGGGCCGGGCTGTGCCGAGCTCTGCAGGGCCCCGGGCGGTCCCACTGCGGGCAGGGCGGGGCAGGGCCGGCAACGCCACGGCCATGGCCACTGCCACTGCCTCCGCCACTGCCACCGCCACTGCCACTGCCACCGCCACTGCCACTGCCTCCGCCACTGTCACTGCCACCGCCACAGCCCGGCCGGAGCTGCTCGGGAAGCACCGACACTGCTGGGCCCCGCAGGGAGCCCGGGTCCAGCCCCGCAGCCTTCTCTCGGGCACGGCCCCAAAAGCACGGCTGGAGCAAAGCCCCCGCAGCGCTGCTGAGCCTCGGAGCGAGCGCTGCCCCTGCCTTCGCCCTCACCCGGACAGGCACTCCAGCGGGGCAGCTGGAAAATCCCGCACTTTGGGAGCTACAGCCCAGCCTGCCCTCTCCATGTGCTGGGTCACAGAGAGGGGATGCCCCTCGACCCCGGGGAGACCTGACTGAGGGCTGGAGGGCATGGAGAGCGCCCGGGGGCTGGGCTGGCACAGCCCCATGGCACGGGCTCCAGGGACCACTGTGGATCCACACTGACCAGGGAGAGCGCGCTCCAGCCTCATGCTGGTGTTAACCTTTCCACTGGGAATGGAGCTGTGCTGGAGCAAGTCTCTGGGTAAGAACACCACCTGCTGTCTTGGGACACAGCACAGTTGTCCAGCTCCTCCAGGGCAGCACGTTGCACTGCACAGGGAAGGCAGCCTACCCTCCCAGGAATGTCTTCAGGCACTATTAGTAGAAGTGAATCACGCCCACGGAAAGGCACGACCCTGAGCAGAGTTTTGTGAGAGCAGAGCTATTTTGGGCCTTTGACATTGAGGATGAAAGGAGACACATGATGTCTTCATGTACCTGCCTCCTTCATTTTCAACCCTGTCCATGAGAGCTGGGGAGATACCAGAGGGAATGTAACTGGGTGCAAGTGAAAGGGGCAGGAGGCTGGAGGAAGAAACAGTCTAAAGAAGGCTGTGCTAAGTCAGAACACACAGTTATACCCATGATGTGAGAGCTGCTTCCGCAGTGACTGTCCTTTCCCTCTGAGACAGTGCATTTGAACCAGTCATCAAAGGAACTGTGCAGGTGTCCCACTTGCCGGTAGGGCCAGGGCTCACTCCTCTTTTCCCTGTGCCTGGCTTTGCTGGCTGCATTCCTTCATCCTACTGACACATCCTCAAGCTTCCCCAGTGCAGGCAATGAGAGGCAAATCATGCTGTAGAGTTTGTAGAGCAGACTCTCCAAAGTTAGTGCTTGCACCATCCATTACAGCTAACAGGGATGCTGTGTGCCATCTAGACTGTGCCCAGCCCTGCCTGAAGCTTTGGAGATGCCTGCAGGTGGCACTGCCACCCAGGAGGAGCAGTCAGCTCACAGGTGGGCTTGGGCAGGCAAACGCTCAGGCCAAGAGGCTCTGGCTGTGGTGGCAGATCAGTGCATGCTGTGTCCTAGAGGACTAGCCTGGCCAGGTGTTGAGTGGCTT
The DNA here is from genome assembly GCF_047495875.1 of Pithys albifrons albifrons. Lineage (NCBI taxonomy): Eukaryota > Metazoa > Chordata > Aves > Passeriformes > Thamnophilidae > Pithys > Pithys albifrons. The sequence continues at coordinate 12,379,588 of NC_092476.1, read as the reverse complement.
TCTTAAGGTGTTCGTGATTAAAAATCTGAGGTTTGCTCCTCCCGTTGCTCTCTGCAGAGATACAGCACTAACAGAAGTGCTGCTCACCAATGCCCACAAGTGACAGTACTGGGAGGAAAGAAAAGGAGGAGTACACTCATCTGTTTTCCTCTTTTCTCTTGTCTGAGCCAATGCCATGTGCAGCCTGTTGGGCAAAGGTGTTAAGGCTGACCTTTGAGGTGACATGTTGAGGAGGTGTGATGGTGCCATGTGCTGTGCAAGAGGTGGGTGCTGAGGGAGAGTCCCTGCAGCACATGGCCCCAGACAGGGCTTGGCTGTTTGCCCACTAAAAGGAAACTGGGAGCAGGTGGTGGCAGCAGCTGAAGGAATCCTGGGTAAGGGAGATGGCACAATGCAGGGACACTGCTGGTGTGCTGTAACCGTGCTCTTGGTGACTGAAATCGTCTCTATCAAGGAACTGTCAGTTCTTGATGGTGCAGTGCACTGTAACTTCTGATTACTTCTCAGGGACTGGTGTTCAGGGTTTGTGAGTGCAGCATCAGAAACACGGGCAAGGCAAGGGAAAAGGACAGGGATCACCCGTTCTTGCCTCTCATGGGGGAAGGAAGCTATGCTGAAAAGACAATGGGAGAAGCATTAAAAGCACATGAAGGCAGGAGCAGGACGAGAAGCTGCTGGAGGCAAAACCCAAAGAAAGCACTGGTCATGGTGTGCATGCAGAGGAATCTACTCTTTATTCACTAGACACTGAGATGGGTACAAAGACTAATTGCAGAAGGAAGCAACCCAGAGGCTCACATTTTGTGCAGCCCTCCGGTCACTTTGCTGCCTCATGACAATCTCACTCTTCCTCTTCTATCCTCCTGTGAAACTCCCGACTCTTGGCTCGGAGCTTGTTGACCTGCGACTCTGCAATGTCAGCCCGTTCCTCGGCTTCCTCCAGCTCGTGCTGGATCTTGCGGAACTTGGACAGGTTGACATTGGACAGCTGCTCCTGGGAGGGAGAAGGAGTCAGTGGGGAGGAGCTCAGGGCAATGATGTCACTGCTCCTGGGCCTTGGCCTGGGGGAAGGCACAAACCTTCATCCCCCACCCACCACTGCTTATACGTGAGTCTCACAGTCAGGTCCATGAGATCTCCTCAGTGTCCCTCTCACAAATCCCCTTAACTGAGTCCAGAAGCCTTTGTCTGGGCTGGACTGTTTGCCACAGTGAAGAAGCAATGTTCAGACAATTCAGGGGCTGCAGCACTTCCCTCAGTTCCTCTCTGAATGCTGCATGCCCAGAAACAGGCAAAGGTTTCTTGCACAATTCCAAAAGCAAAAGACAAAGTGCCTTGGAAGGGTACTCCCAACTCCTTCTCTGTCTGCTATCAAAATTCTGAAACTAAGTTATTGTCAAAATATCTTAATATATTGTACTGCTGTTATCATTAATAAGACTCCTTCTCACAGGCTGCTTTGTTGTTCTAATGCAAAAAATGTTGTACACATTTGCCCTCCTCATTAGTTTTCTAAGTGACTCATTGATTTCATTCTCTAAGGTGAGGCTGATTTAGGAGTGTTCCAGAGAACCTGAAGGACTTCATTACTGACATTTAAACTTTAGTGTATTTGTCTCCTCAATGGTCAAGCCCAACTTCTAGAAAAGTGGTTCTTGCCAAGTATTCAAAGTGATACTTACAGCCTCCTCAGACTGTCTCTTGTAGGATTTCACCTTCATTTGCAGCTTGTCCACCAGATCCTGCAGCCTGAGAATATTCTTCCTGTCTTCCTCAGACTAAAGCAGTGGGCAAACAGGACAAGGAGAGAAGTGGTTTCCCCATCTAGAAAATCAGGCGTGAACATTTTTACTTCCTGTGAGAGAGTGTCTGCCCACAGGGCCTTTACCTGGTAGGTGAGTTCCTTCACCCTCCTCTCGTACTTGCGCACACCCTTCACGGCTTCAGCGCTGCGCTTCTGCTCAGCATCCACCTCCCCTTCCAGCTCCCGCACCTGCAACAAGAAGCCCATCCCTGCAGCTTCCCTGGGGGTGTCTCTCCAAGGAACATGCTCACTCATGCACAGACACAGCCCTACACACCCTGGCCTCCAGCTTCTGGATTTGCTTCTTGCCTCCCTTCAGGGCCAACTGCTCAGCCTCTTCCAGACGAAGCTGCAGGTCCTTCACTGTCTGGTCCAGGTTCTTCTTCATCCTCTCCAGGTGGGCACTGGTGTCCTGCTCCTTCTTCAGCTCTTCTGCCATCATGGCCGCCTGAGCAGAGCAAAAGGTAAAAGGCATTGTGGGGCTGGAGACATTTTGAGGGGAATACAACCCCCATCAGCAATGAAAGAGCCCCCAGCTCACATCTGTGATGGCCTTCTTGGCCTTCTCTTCAGCATTGCGGGCCTCCTGGATCGTATCCTCCATTTCACTCTGAATCTGAGAGATGTCTGTCTCCAGCTTCTTCTTGGTGTTGATCAAGCTGGTGTTCTGTGAAAAAGGAAAGACATGATAAGATTTTTATTCTAAAACCTGCAATAGCAAGCCTACTGCCTGAGCCACGTCTTTCCTCTTCCAGCTTCAATCGTGAATGTGGAATTATTTGTACAGTCAATGTTAAGAAAATGTCAGTGGTGGGGTCATGCTGAACATGCCTTTCCTTATGGACAGCAGTAGAGAGGCCATTCTAGTACTGCCCGTCCTCTGGTATATTCCAGCCCTCTGGATTTGGTGTCAACACAGCTGCCTTTACTCCCTGCTCTCACCTGGGTATGGAGGAGCTGCACACGTTCACTGGCATCCAGAAGCTCCTGCTCAGCCACTTTCCTCAACCTCTCTGTCTGCTCCAGTGCTGCCCGAAGCTCCTCAATTTCAGCCTGCAGCAGGTTTGCTCTGCGCTCCACCATGGCCACCTGCTCCTTCAGGTCATCCTGGGTCCTGAGAGCATCATCCAAATGGATTTGTGTGTCCTGGTAAGAGGACAAGAAGAATTACAAGGAGTCAGTGTGCACATGAGTACCAGAAGTATCAGGGATCTCATTCCTCTTTCTGTAGCTTTGCTGAACAGACCTTGAGCACTCCCTGTGTGTTTCTCAGGTTCTTTTGTGCCTCGGCAGCCACACGGTTGGCATGGCTGAGCTGGATCTCCATTTCATTCAGGTCTCCCTCCATCTTCTTCTTCAGCCTCAGGGCTTCATTCCTGCTCCTGATCTCAGCATCCAGGCTGCTCTGCAAGGACTCCACGATTCGGAGGTGGTTCCTCTTCAGCTGGTCGATCTCCTCATCCTTCTCTGCTATCTTCCTGTCAATCTCAGACTTCACCTGGTTGAGCTCAAGCTGCAGGCGCAGGATCTTCCCCTCTTCATGTTCCAGGGAGGCCTGGACAAGTGGACAGAAACATTGATAACATCAATAAACATGCTGCTTCCATTCTAGGGAATTACACAATATTCCAGGAAATCTTAGCTGGCTGCACCTCCCAGCCAGAACAGAGGGGAACAAAGACCTTTTTAGCCCAATTTCTTCATTGCTCATGTATTTACTGCAGACATCAATGATTTTGGCCTTGTACCTCAGCTTCCTCCAGAGCAGCCTGGATTTCAGATTTCTCTTGCTCAATTTGCTTCTTGACTTTCTCCAGCTCATGAATTGCCTTTCCGCCCTCCGCAATCTGCTCCGTGAGGTCAGAAATCTCCTCTGTGGGAACAAAGACCAATGGCTTGCTCAGGCACTGAGCAGAATGGGAAGGGCCCTGTCCCACCAGGGGGACTGGCATCTTTGCACACCTGCAGGCCCAGAGCCCTGAGGAACGCTCAGCTTGTGAGAAAGCCCATCCAGCAGCAGAGGGCCAGGGACTTACGCTGCAAGTTCTTGTTCTCCCGCTTCATTGTTTCCAGGTGGTCCAAGGACTCCTCATAGGCATTCTTCATCTTGAACAGCTCCGTGCTGAGAGAGCGAGACTCCTTCTGGGAGGCCTCCAGCTCAGCCTGTGTTTCCTCATACTTCTGCTTCCATTCTGCCAGGATCTGAAGGGAAACGCAGAGTGAGTAGGGATGTGGCCATCCCAGAGGGATGCTCTGCCCAGCAGTGCCAGGGCTGGAGCCCCAGAGACCTTGTCAAAGTTCTTCTGCTTCTTGTCCAGAGCAGCACAGGCAGCATTGGATCGCTCCACATCAATCATCAGGTCCTCCACTTCATTCTGCAGCCTCTGCTTTGTCTTTTCCAGGGAGGCACATTTGGCATTGACAGCTTCGACGTGTTCCTCTGCATCCTGCAGGCGCTGGGCCAGCTTCTTCCTGGCAGATGGTAAGCAGAGCTCTTAATTGGAGATGAAAATGGGCGTTGATTTTTATATTCACCACAGCGCTGAGATACTTTTAGTCTTTGGTCCAAATGCACATCATGCAGAGCAAGTAATGTTTTTCCTGTTTCATTTCTCCGAGGTCTTCATAGACCCATAGAATCAGAATCATTTGTTTTGGAAGGGGCATTAAAAATCCACTACTTCCATGCCACGAGCAGGGTCACTTTCCACTAGACCATGTTACTCTGGCCCTGTCCAACCTGGTCTTGGACATTCCTGTAATGGGGCAGCCACAACTTCTCTGCAGTTTTGCTCTCCCTGCACACCTGCATTCTTTGTCACGTAACCAATTTTCATTGTGTTTCCCAAAACTGCACACCTTTTGGTAGATATTTCTATTTCACATATCTCCCCAACCTATTATTAGGATTTTTTCTTTCAATATCTCAGTGCTTTCTTCAAATTTCCATTCTTAGTCTCTGCCAGCCTTTCCCACCCTGCCCACATACTTGGCCTCCTCGAGCTCCTCCGTGCGCTGGATCGCGTCCGTCTCGTATTTGGTTCTCCACTGGGCCACTTCGCTGTTGGCCTTGGACAGGGCGCGCTGCAGCTCCCCCTTGGCTTCCTGCTCCTCCTCATATTGTTCCCGGAGCAAGTCACAGTCGTGGCGAGCGGACTGCAGGGCGTGGGCCAGGGCGTTCTTGGCCTAGTGATAAAAGTATTGCACTAATGAGTAGGTGCGTTCTGGGAAATTTTCTCTTATTATAACTTAGACACTGATATATATCCCACAGACATAGGAGTTAACTGGCTTTATGACAAAAATTTGTGCATCCTGCATTGACAGGGCCTAGCTTGAGTGACCTAAAATTGCGGTTTGAACTTTGAATTAATTACCATAATTTAATTAATAACATTTTGAAGTTTTCAACATTTTCCCAAAACTAACTTTGTGTCAAATATTTTTTAATATGTAAGATGAGTATCTGCACCTTTATCTCTTCTTCTAGTTGCCGCTTCAGTTCTTCAATCTGCTGAGTGAAAGCTTGTTTCCCTCTAGACAGCTGAGAAATTAAAGCATCTTTTTCCTCCACCTGCCGTCCATATTCACCTGAAAAAGTTTGTAATTGAGAAAACATTTCTGTAGCCCAGAGACCAATTTGTGGAGTTCTCCCATTTTCAAATTAGAGGTGGAAGTGCTGTACCAGATTCTGTCTGCAGACGAGCTCTTTGCGCACTAAGATCGCTGATCATGCGCTGATTCTGCTCCTCTTTTGTTTTATATTCACTCAGCTGGTCTTCCAGGGTGCGGCACATCTTCTCCAAGTTTGCCTAGAATTCAACCAGGCATAAGAAAATAGAGTAGTACATACCTTGATTCTGCCTTTTTACATAAGAAAAACCTGTCCAGAAGATGCAGTTTACATATTTGGGGAATACGTACATACACCCACAGTTCTGCACATTGGATTTGGACCAATCATATTATAACCTGATACTTGTTAAATTATATAAGATTCAAGAAAAACATCACGTTCCTTCCAAATTCCAAAAAAAAAAAAAATTGTGTACCTTGGCTTTGGAGACAGACTCTATGTTACTGGCCAAGTCATCAATCTCCATCTTCATCTCACTCTTCTCCTTCTCCAGCTTCTGCTTCACGCGTTGCAGGTTGTCGATCTGCTCCCCGAGCTCAGCCGTGCTGTCCGCGTGCTTCTTCCGCAGGGCGGCAGCCGTGGCTTCGTGCTGCAGCGTGGCCTCTTCCAGGTCCCGCCGCATCTTCTGGAACTCTGCCTCCCGCTTCTTGTTCATCTCCACCTGAGCTGCCGTCGCCCCTCCTGCTTCCTCCAGGCGCTCGCTGATCTCCTCCAGCTCCCTCGACAGGTCAGCGCGATGCTTCTCTGCTTTAGCGCGAGAGGTTCGCTCGGCCTCGATTTCCTCCTCCAGTTCCTCAATACGGGCCTGCAGAACACCAGAGACCCTTCACACCCTGCCCTCCTCCTACCTGCGCTGAGCCTGGCACAGGGAGGGTGAGGAGCAGAGACTTGCCTGCAGCTCCTTGATCTTCTTCTGGAATTGCATGCCCAGAAGTTGTTCATCCTCGATTTTGCTCTGGATCTGGCTGATTTCAAAGTCTTTCCTTTGGGCAAAGCAAACTGTATTAGAGCTCAAATAAAAAAGACAAGTGCTCCAGCCCAGCATGGAGGTGCCTCAGAGCCACACTTACTTCTTCAGTTTCTCTTCCAGCTGCTGCTTATCATTCTCCAGGTCCATGATGCTGTCCTGGGCCAGCTTCAGGTCTCCTTCCAGTTTCCTCTTGGCTCTCTCCAGGTCCATGCGCAGTTTCTTCTCTTGCTCCAGGGACCCTTCCAGCTGCACAGAACAAGGCCATCACTGCTCCAGCAGCCAGGTCGAACTCCATACCTGTCCTGTTCCTGCTGTGTGTTTGTGTGCTTACATCGTCCACTTGCTGTTCCAGCTTGATCTTGGCTTTGGTCAGTGTGTTGACTTTGTCCTCTTCTGCCTGTAGGTCATCCAGGGTCTGCTGATGGGCCTCTTGGAGGGCTTTCTTCTCTTTTGTCAGCTTGACAATGGTTTCATCCAGGGCTGCCATCTCCTCTGTGAGGTTTTTCACCTTTAGAAAGAAAGAAGCAAGTGCAGATAAAAAGTGGTGCATAAAAGTGTATTACAGAACAGTTATTTTCTGGAGTGTGAGTACATCTTTTGACTCATACCTTGTTTTCAGTGGCGTGTTTCTCCTTCTCCACCTTGGCCAGTGTTAGCTCAAGGTCATCAATATCTTTCTTCAGCTCTGAACATTCATCTTCCAGTTTCCTCTTCTTGGCTGTCAGCTCAGCATTGATTTCCTCCTCATCCTCAGCCCTTTCAGTTACTTCTTTGACTTTGGCTTCCAGCTGGATTTTGGTTTTGATGAGCTGGTCACACCTTTCCTCAGCATCAGCCAAAGCATCAGCTTCCTGGTGGGAAAATGGCATTTTTAGGGATATGCTTTTGGAGGGAATGTTGAGATATTTGCCCTTATAGTTTTTAGTCCTGGATAGCAGTTTTGCAGTTAAAAATTCAATACATCACTTATTATATAGAATTGATTTTATATTGTTAGTTTTGAAACAGACAGGTTTTAAAGCTAAAACCAAGTAAAATCCTTTTCGTTCTATCCTTTTCAATGTCTGAGTGTGTATATATTTGTGCAGGATATAGAGTCCAATATTATCCCACAATATCAGACATACTGCATAAATTCAGGTTTAAACAGGCATATCTCCCACGTTTATAAAATTCAGAGTGATGTCATATGCCAAGATGCCTATAAATATTAAAGACACAATTATCATCACATCATTCCTTCAATTCTCTTTTTCTGGAGCAACTGTTTCTGATTTATATTTTCATCACGAATGACCCCAAAATAGTCAGTATTTGTCAGCCTTGTCTCTTTTCTGTGAGACTGTCATCAGCAAAGCAGCAAAAGAGCTGCTGGAATATTTTCATCCAGGGGGTTTTGGTTGGTTATTTTTTTCAGCAGCAGACATCCTGTGATATTTGTTATATTTTGTTTCAAGCATCAGGCTAACAGATATAGTGTGAAAGAAAAATAATAATTTTAGCAGTGCATTGATTCTTTCATCTTTTTACATCTCAAGACTCTTTAAAAAGAGGGGCCTGTGGAATTTGCTGTATGTCACACATGCTGCATGGTATCACTTGGAGGATACCATCTTTTCTATTCTGTGAATGATTTAATTTAGAAAGCACAGCATTATAACACCATAGATGTACCACATGATTTTGAGTAAGGATTCTTAGTAATGTAGGAGGCAAGTGAGAACATTAAATTCTCTTTCATCTTAATTAGTTCAGTATTGTAACATAGTGAAGTCTGTTACATCCAAGCCACCCTCCAAAACAGGAAGAAAAAGTTATCATGTTTTACTGTCCAATAAAGTTGCACTAAGAATTCTTAACTATGTGTATATAAGGATAGATAAAGAGTTTTGGAGAGGTAGGAAAAAAAGTACTGGAAAAACAAACATTATACAAATAAAAGTAAAGTTTCTTTGTTGTTCTGATATAAACAGAAGGGTGATGAAGCTGGTGGAGGGGCTAGAAAACAAGTCCCATGAGGAGGAGAGGCTGAGGGAGGTGGGGTTGTTTAGCCTGGAGAAGAGGAGGGAACTTACTGCTCTCTACAACTGACTGAAAGGAGAGTGTAGTGAGGTGGGGTTGGTCTCTTCTGCCATGTCTCAAGCAAAATGGTGATTGGAAATGGCCTTAAGTAGTGCCAGGGGAGGCTCAGATTAGATAACAGAAAAAAAAATCCACTGAAACAACAGTCAGGCATTGGAGTAAGTTGCCCAGGGAGGTAGTAGAGTCACCATCTCTGGAAACATTCAAGAGGAGTCAAGAGGATGTGGCACTTGGGATTATGGTTTGGGGGTGATTATGGTGCTGGGTTGGTGATTGGAGTAGATGATACTGAAGGTCTCTTCCAGCCATGATGAGTCTGTGATTTTATGAAATGCTAGAGAGCTCATCATACACCATGGAAAAGTCTCACCCAGGTCATATCCTGACACTCTTTACTGAAGCTGGTTATACCTTTAAGAGCACCACTTGAAGAATTACAACTGAACTGAACTAAATTGTAGTTTCTATGTGTCCTTTGAAAATGCAGTTGTAAATATCAACCTGATAGTCACAGTAGTGTTGGGATAGAGCACATTGGTGATACTCACAGCCTGCACTTGGAGCTGCAGGTCGTTTTTCTCCTGCATCAGTTTCACCATTTTCTCCTCCAGTTCCTTCCTCTTTGCCTCAGACTTTGCAAGCTCTTCCTTGGTTTTCTCAAATTCTTGTTTCATGTTGGCCATTTCCTTCTCAGACTCTGCACTCTTCAGCAAGGGCTTGATCTTGAAGAACAGCTTCATCCAGGGCCAGTGTTTGACGTTCATGAATGCACGGATGTTGTACTGGATGCAGAAGATGGACTCTCTGAAAAGTAAGTCAAGTTATTATTCAATATTTATACCACGATGACACAATAAGCCAAGTACAGTGAACTTAATTTGCAGAAAAGCCTACCTCCTCTCCACCATTTTCTGGTACTCCACTCTCATCAGGTAACCTCTACACCTGGCCTGGGTGCGGGTAATGAGCTGTGCCAGCTTCTCATCCCTCATCTCCTCCAAGAGGCCCACAAGCCCAGCTTTGAAGAACACCTTAGGTAAGAACAGGAAAATAGGTGAAGTGTATGTGCTTGTTCAGGGTAACCTGGTGTCCTTCCCCCCATGACAGGAACTATGGGAAGTTAACAGAAATAGTAAAACCATGCAGAACATATGTAGTGCCAGACATTCTTTTGTAACTCGAAGCTTCTGGTTACCTGCTGTTGAAGAACTGTAATAGCCAGACATTTTGCCTTTACTTTTATTAATCCTTGATTCTTTTATTCTACAACTGTCTGAAATTAGGAACTCTTAATTAATTAAATCATCCTATGGCATCAAATTTCAGTTTTTATTCAAATGTTAAGTAAAGAAGTATTTGATTGATTCCTTTTCCACACACTATTGGATCATTTCACATACTGTCTGGAGTATCTGAGTGTCAGTCTCAAGCCATGCAAACCAAAAACACGTAGTACTTGAAGCAAGCAGATCTTGTACCTTAGTGTGACCAAATTTGTATTGAGTATGGTCTATATCAATTGATCCAAGAAGTTTCTCACAAGCCTTCTTGCTGTCAATGAACTGTCCCTCTGGGATAGCACTGGCATTTAATACTTTGTATCTGAGGAATAAAATGGAAGGACTTGTTTTGGACTCAATGATCTAAAGGGTCTCTTCCAACATAAGTGATTCTGTAATTCTGTGAATATGAAGAGGTCTATTGTTGAGACCAACTGGCTGGTACATGGCAACAAAGAATCACTTGAGAACATAACAGTACTTGTTAGACTGAAACTTTAGAGAAGGCATTAGGTGTGGGAGGGGAAAATTAAATTTCACAAGCTATTCAAAGTGATCCAGTAAGGTGATGAAGTCTGACCTCTGTTTAAAATCTGCATACAGGACTCTGTTGGGAAATCCTTTCCTGCAAATCCTGATCCCTTCCAACACGCCATTGCAGCGCAGCTGGTGCAGCACCAGCTCATGTTCCATGGCACCTGAGCAAAGCAGAGCACGAATACACCCACGTTCTGTCATACACAGGGAAAGAGCTGCACCATACTGAGAACATAGAATACACATTAAGTCTCTTACCAGGTGTTTTAGTCTCATTTGGGATGATGCAGCGCACAAAATGAGGGTGGGTGCTCCTCAAGTTGGTCATCAGCTTGTTTAAATTCTCCTGCAACAGTCATTAAGAAAAGTTTATACTAGCAGGTGTAATTTCTGCTGTAATCATCAAGCCCTCTGAAATGAGATATTGTACAAAAATGAGCAGAGCCCTGAACTGAAGCCCTTTGCATCAGGTTTTCTGACTTTCCACAGTTCCTGATTTTTTTTTAGTAATTTGCTGGAAATACTGTACTCTTAAGCATACAATTTTAATACTTTTCACTGACTCTAATATTCACCTTCCTCAGAAACGAGACCTATCTTCCACTGGATGTACCCAGAGAGATAAAGTAGCACCTCTGTGGGACAATGAGTGTGAAGCATTCTGCAGTAGGCATTTAAGTTGGGTCATATGGAGCACACTACATAGAACCTTTGTGTTCTCCCTACTAAAGACAGGAGGAGGAAAACCAACAAGCTTGAGTTTTGTATGTCTAGATTATACATTTGTCTTGTACAGTAAGGTCACATTAATCCCAGCCTTGTTTTGTAATTGATATTTGTATATTTATTTATACAAAATTGTTGCCTATAATTAGTGGAGGGAAGCAGGTGCTTCTAGAGTACATCTCAAAGCATGTAAATAAAGCAGGGAAAACATTAGGATGTATAAACACTAGCATGTCTAAACAAGAAGAATAGTGGAAGAAAATTTAAAAACATAACAGAAATGCAGCCTAAATGAATGAAACAACATTTCTCTTACAACATTACCTCCTAAAGTCTTATGACCTCTTTGCATTATTTTTAAATGATACAGGCACTACAGCTGTGATTATTCCCTCAGAAGGTGGTTGAGCACTGACCAGGGTTCCCAGTGCAGTGGGCACAGCCAGAAGGCTGACAGAGCTCCATGAGTGTTTGGACAATGCTCTCAGGGACAGGATGGGATTGTTGGGGTGTCCTGTGCAGGGCCAAGAGGTGGACTTGATGATCATGATGGGTCCCCTCCAACTCCAATATATTCTATGATTACATGATTATTTTTCTTGGGCCTTATACACACATTCCTATGTCCTGTTTCAGAGCACTGACTAGGGGCTATCAGGTGATGAAGAATCAGACAACAGCAGATCTGTAGAAGAAATTAAGCTATGTTGAGAAGGGAGGCCTACATGAAGGATGAAGAAAGTAATATCTCAAGAGACAGTAGGTATTTCCCCTGGCAGCAGTGAATGGAGCAGTCAGGCAGCAAGACTTAGTTATGACAAAGGACTGTCAAGTGTCTGACATCCTAAAATTCCACAACCCAAGGAATGATGGTATTTCAATGTAAGAAATTGAACCTTGAGTCAGGGTGGAAAACTAGAGCTACAAATGAAGCAAGCAGGTCAACAGTGGGCAAAATGTTGTAAAAGGGCAATAACAGGTTCTGAAGCCAGAGGTGTGCAGCTGGAGGAAATCTGGTAGATTTTAAGTATGTTTTAGACATTTTCTCTATGACATTCTTGTGTCTGGAAACATCATCCTAGGATAAGTGGACAACTAAGAAAGCTGTGCATTCAGTGGAATGGAGTATGTGAGATTACACTGGATTTATTCCTAGTAAAATGTGGCCCAGGATATTCAGGACCTTTTAACAGAACTAAGCCAAAAAAAGACAAGCAATAGTAATTGGTGGATTTACTCCTCATCTTAGGGGGAAATAGTGAAGTCTCTACTGTACCCGGAAAAGAGCTGAGACAGTCTGGAAAGAAGAACCCTTTTTCTTGGCGCCTTTCTTGCCACCACCACTGGCCTCAGCTACATTGAAAATAAATAGAACAGATTTTAGATTTTTTTTTGCCTATTATGATTCCTTTTTGTAAGCTGTAAATCAGTGAAAATATGGGATTCATAGAACTAACCTGTTTCTGCTCCACCATAGTTGGCAAAGAGTAAGGCCAGGGTCTTCACAGATGATTTCTGGTACAGCCCAATGACAGTTTCATTCAGGGGGTCCTTGTTCTTCTCCAGCCACCCAGAGATGTTGTAGTCCACTGTGCCAGCGTAGTGCACCAGGGAGAAGTGGGCCTCAACCTTGCCTTTGGTAGGTTTGGGCTTCTGGAAGTTGCTTGACTTGCCCAGGTGCTGGTCATAGAGCTTGTTCTTGAAAGAGATGTCAGTTGCCTTGGGGAACATGCACTCCTCTTCCAGGATGGAGAAGATGCCCATGGGCTGGGGGAAATCACAAGAGAGAGAGATTGCAATGTAGCTTTCAGGGCAATAATGAACTTCACGTAGGCACAGGATTGGAACACAGACTGAGATACATATCAGAAAATATTATTATTTAATTACCTTTTCTTCTAGAAAGCAAGATTGAATACATTGATATTTAATTTTTAATACAAAACTAATTATAAAGAATGATAGAAGTTAATTTAGTTTGTGTTGAGAATGTGCTCTATAAAATCCCTCTTACCCAGTGGGACTGAGAGCACACACAGATGTGTTAGACACATTGAACATGAGCCAACAGTACACCAGGGCAGCAAAGGCAGCCAACTCATCCTCAGCTACTCTGTGCTGCTCATGGGAGTCCATCCTTCCTGTCTACTCAGCTCGGATGAGAAACACCTGGAGTGCTGTTCTTGCTCTTGGCTACCCAGTACAAGAGAAACATTGACATGGTAGAGTGAGCCTAGTGACAGGCCACAAATATATTTAAATGACTGGAACATTTGACATACAGAAATAAGCTGAGAGAGATTTTACTGTCCTGCATGGACATGAGAAGGCTCTGGGGGATCTTATCAATCTATCTAAATACCTAAGGGAAGGATATAAACAAGAATGCTCAGTGGTGTCTAGTGACAGGACAATAAGAAAGAGGCATTAACTGAAATGCACTAATTTCCATTTAAAGAGAAGAAAAAAATCTTCTTTACTGTGAAGTTCATCAAGAGTTAGAACAAGTTCCCTAAAGTATCTGTGGAGTCTGCACCCTTGGAGATATTAACTGGACGCAACTGGGCATGGTCCTGACTAACCTTCTCTAGGCAACCCTGCCTTAAAGAAGTGGGTGGTTAAGTGGTGTCCAGGGCTGATTCTGGGATTCTAACTACTCATTATCTGCCAGCCACTGAACTTGTCATCTCACACGCAGCCCAACTGCCTTCATGTCATCAGTCAAGGAGGAACCTACAAGTGTGACTGTGCACTGACAATTATGTGTCCATCCTCTGTGTCCATTTGAAAAAGATCCAGGAATTCTGCTGTACAGTCACCCGTGTTGGCCATGAAAGGCGAAGAGGAGACACTAACCTGAAAATTGGCTGTAGTTCATTTGGAAGAACACTCTTCTTAGGAGTTAAACAACCGTTTTGCACTTGAAAAGATATCAGTACAGACTTGCTGCCACAAGTCTGCCACAATCTCCTTCATTTCCCCCTTAGCAGAAAAAGTAATCTACAGAGCAAGGTATTTTGAATAAGAAAAGCTGAATACTTGGACATGAACACAGAAGATTCCTTTGAACAATAGACCGAGTAATTACAGAGTTTCTGTGCATGTAACTCATTTGAAAGGAAGGATACCTTCTCAATGAGCTCAATGCAGGCAGCCAGGTCCATGCCAAAGTCAATGAAGGTCCATTCAATTCCCTCCTTCTTGTACTCCTCCTGCTCCAGCACGAACATGTGGTGGTTGAAGAACTGTTGCAGTTTCTCATTGGTGAAGTTGATGCACAGCTGCTCAAAGCTGTTGAACTAGAAATAAAATTAAAAAGACATGTGAAGATGCTGCAAAACCTCATCCTTTAAAACTAAGGAATGCATATATTTTGGCTTCATTGTCCATCCTGTACATTTCTTCAGCCTGCTTTGTGAATACATAGTGAAAAAGAGAAAGGCTTCCAATTAATTTTCTACAAAGAATTTTTTTTCACTAATAGAATTGTGAAGATTCCCATTATATTTCCCATATAAAGGGAGATTAAGTTACAAGAAGAAATCCAAGCTTAGGACTATCATGATGTACATATTTTTATACTGTCTTGTCCCTGACTATATAAGGAAGGATTTTTTCTGATTGGACCGTTCTATGCTTTTGAGTTTGCACATTTTGAAATATGTCCTTTGAAAAGTAATTTTTTAATTCAGAACAAAAAAGACATAACACTAACCATGTGATGATATTGTCTTCTTTAAAAATGTGTTTCAGATTGGTCATAACATTCAGTTGTCCCTTCCAAGTAGCTCTTACCAAATCTTACTTACGTCAAAGATCTCGAAGCCAGCAATGTCCAGGACACCAATGAAGTACTGCCTGGGCTGCTTCGTATCCAGCTGTTCATTGATGCGAATAACCATCCACAGGAACATCTTCTCATAGACAGCCTTTGCCAGGGCACCTACAGCATTGTGCACCTATAGGAAAAAATGAATGCCTGGAGTTGCCATACAGGGCAGAGGAGAATCAACAGGATATTCATTCTAAACATGCTTAGAGGTTACAACATGTCTCTTACCTGCTGTGCTGTTTGGCCCTTGGTCACATATTCATTCCCCACCTTGACTCGGGGGTAGCAGAGGGCCTTGAGCAGGTCTGCTGAGTTCAGACCCATTAGGTAGGCAGCCTTGTCAGCAACTGGAAAGCCAGAAGCAAAAGAAATACTTTAGTGTCCAACAGACTTTGAAATGTGCAACAGTCTTCCCAGCATTCAGCCTAAAGGCTACAGAGTTCAGATTTCTGTTCTTTGGAAACTTTTGATAGACTCCTATAGAGGGAACCTTGGTAACATCACACTTGTCATTATGCATATTGACCTTTTCTAAAACAATTTATGTTTCAAAATCTTCACAGGAGCATGTACAAAGTGATTAAGTTTTCAAAACTGTCCTGGCACTAAAGTGAGAAATGAAGCTTTTTAGTCTGAATGCACTACAGTGGTGCACACACCGCTCAGGAGGTGCAGTGACAACAACCAGGCACTGATCTTCATTCAGGTGATCAACACCCTACAATATTTAGGGTGGAACACAGATACAGTATCTCTGTTCTGTTTTATATCCACACCCTTTCTGAGCTTTTGTTTCTGATTTTCAATAAAACTCACTGGGCTTCATCCTGTTACCTGTGGTGCTCCCCACCTCCTGCCTTGTCCTTGAACAGGAGGAGGTGCTGCTCACAGAACTGGAGAGACATGTTATGGCTGCCTTCCCTGAGTGTCTGGTAGGGGAAGACCAATGAGAAGGTGGTTCCCTCTCATGTTAGAACTGTATTCCTGGGCTATTTCACAATTGCAAGCCTTATTCTAACAAAGGTATTACTAAAGGCACCTCCATGACTCCTGACTTCCTGAAAGTGGATAAAGACCAGTTTATACTACAAACTGTCATAGCATAAGGTACATAAATCCTGAGATAGGAGACTTCATGTACTGAGGACAAGGGACAGTGGTTATTCTCCTGGCTGACTGTTTTCCTTGGGATCCTAAAGTCCAACAATGAACAACTTTTGCTGTCTTACATGATGACTTACAGAGGGTTAATTAAAGGGTTTGTTAATACCTTCTGTGCCTTCAGGCTCTGCCTGCTCCTCTCTTGGTTTCTGCTTGAACTTCAGGTTCCCGTAGTGCATGACAGCCCCTGTCAGCTTGTAGATGGCTGTTTTCTCATCAGCACTGAAGCCCAGGATGTCAATGGCACTCTGGTAATAGAATCAACCAAGTGAAATATTTGCATGGTTTGTTATGTATGACCTGTGCCTGTTGACCTGATTTGTGCGTTACTCACATCTGTTGCCATCAACTCTTCCTTGTCATCAATGCTGGGAACAGTGATCTCCCCTTGACTCACAAAAGGGTAGTCAAATGGGTTGGTGGTGATGAGGAGCATTTCTGAAAATGAATGTGTATGTGTGTTAAATTAAATTCTTTTTGTAATGTGGGTAAATCTTTCTCAGAGATCTTCCACTAAAAAGTTCAGTGATGTCTCCTACCAATTAGCTCTGGCTTCTTGTTGGACATGATCTGATAAAAGATGTGGTAGCTTCTTTCCGCCTTGAGCTGGAAAGTGACTCTGGACTTCTCCAGCAAATCTGCCCAGGAAGGTAGAAAGAGTTAGGCACAGCATTGCACATGGAGGTGGGAATTTGGGAAGGGATGGATCCCGTCCAGGACAGTCTCTTACATGTTTCAATGTCAGCAGAAGCCAGTTTGCCTGTGGCACCAAAATGGATTCTGATGAATTTGCCCTGTTAAGGAGAAGCAGCAGCATTTCAGTCTGGATAGATTCTTCTGATATCTCCTTTACATGGAGAAATGCCCGGGCTTGACTTGTCTTGCCATGACAGGGAGTAATTTTGTCCAAAGCAACAACTTACAAAGCGTGAGGAGTTGTCGTTCCTCACAGTCTTGGCGTTTCCAAAGGCCTCCAGCAGTGGGTTGGCGCTGATGATTTGATCCTCAAGCGTTCCCTGCAGTGGGAAAATTATTCAGTGACTGTTTTGTCTACAGAGACAGGCCAAGTGTCCAGACTGTTCTTCCTCACTCACCTGCATTTTGCCTGATGTTTGATCCTCCTTTTTCTTCTCCCCACTGGCTGCAATCGTTGCAAAGTACTGGATGACACGCTTTGTGTTCACAGTCTTCCCAGCACCGGATTCTCCGCTGTCAGAGCAAGGAGAGAAGCAGAGAGTGTGTGGTCAGGCAGGAGGGGCCCTGGCCCTGGGCAGCCCCGCAGGGACCCGAGCAGGGGGTGTACGTACGTGATCAGGATCGACTGGTTCTCCCGATCTGTGGAAGAAGCACAACGAGAGCTGTGTTAGCAACTGAGCTGAGTAACATTGAACTGAACGAGAAGTAAAACTGTAAGTGGAAGTTGGGCATTCTTCAAAGATTCCAAGACTACCCAGTTCCCTTCTGGATCTTAACAGTATTAAGCATAAGCCCAAATGAATATGTTGAACAGTCAGAGGCATCTGGCCCTGAGATAAACTGTATATCAACTTGCCCTTGACAAAGTTCTCTTCCGAAAATGTAAGCAAACTGCCTACCCATGTTCAAAATCCTGGATTGTATGGAATAATAACTCCTTCTTTCCTATCAGTGAAAAAATGTAGAAAACTGAATCAAGTACTATTTCTGCAGTGGAAGAATGTAGAAATTTGTACAATGAAGTATAAATAGTACACTATTGTGAGTCCATGAGTGTTTCTGGGACATGTTCATTTGAAATTATTTGCTTCGTAACTTGATCATTTCACTATCATGCAGCTCTGTGGTGGTGTTAGCTGGCTTGTAACATGCTCCAGTGAGATCAGCAGGGCTTTTTTGGTTAGATTGTAGAGAATGATTGTGAAGGTCAAGCACTCACCAGTCAGCATGAACTGATAGGCATTGTCAGAGATGGAGAAGATGTGTGGAGGGGCCTCCTGACGCTTCTTGCCTCGATAGGCCAACACCACCTCCGGGTTGTACACGGGCAGCCACTTGTAGGGGTTGACAGTGACGCAGAAGAGACCCGAGTACGTCTGCGAGGAAGGGAGACAGCACGTTGGCTTCCCCTGGGCCTGGCAGAGCAGCTCCTGCAGCTGCCCAAAGGAAGCTGCTGTGCCACTTACGTAGATCATCCAGGCTGCGTAACGCTCTTTGAGGTTGTACAGCACAGCGGGCTCGTGCAGGTGGGTCATCATGGCCATGTCCTCGATTTTGTCATACTTGGGAGGGTTCATGGAATAGACCTGATCATCCTTCACAGTCAGGGTCTGTCAGAGGAAGAAGGCCATGCATGGATGTCAGCTCAGAGCCAGAGTGGGAAGAAATTGTTGTCCTTCAGCCTTGTTTTTCACTCACCTCTCCCCCTTCAGTCTTGACGGTGACTTTCCCTGATTCCCTGCTCTGGATTGTCCCTTTCACAAAGGATTCTTTAGGATGAGCCACAAAGACAGATGACTTGGCATCAAAAGGCTTGTTCTGGGCTGCAATTCTCTCCTTCTCAGACTTTCGCAGGTACGGAGCCGCCTCCCCAAAAACAGCCATCTCAGCATCTCCAGAGGCCATGGCTGCACTCTACTGGGGATATGTCAGCAGACAACTCTGAGGAAAAACAATATGGTATTGATTATTTTCATTTATTATATAAGATTTGGGAAAATTTTATGTCTTGTGCCTTGGTTTCTCTTCATACTCTGGGTATTTTAACATGAGATAACTATAAACTTCTTTTTATGTCAACTTAGAAAATAAGAGGCTTTTATGGATATAGTCTAAGTCTTCAAATGAATATTAATGATCTTTTGAGAACCATAGGTTTGGGTTTTTAATAATATTGTGCATTTAAGACAAGAGTGAATTTGTTGAGCAAGTTTCACTATCACTATTAGGAGAATTTGTTAGAAGGATGAACAGTGAAATAAAACTACTGAAAAACTCTAGTATAGGTGATCTACAATCTTGGAAAACATTCAATCTGTAGGACATTTACCTATGAGATGTAATGGTCATGGAAGGTAGTGCAAAATTAATGAATTTTGCTAATGAAGTTGTTAACTGAAAAAAACAAGCATGGCAGGCTTTGTGCCCTTTTAGTATTCTGCTACAATTTAATTTGCTCAATGCATTTGTCATCCTTCACTACAATACCTAAATAATTTCAGCCCTAAAGTTCTGACTTGGGTGAAATAAAATTCAAGGATTGAAATTGGAATTGCCAAAGCTGTATTAAGATCCAAAATAAATATTTACTGAAAAAATCTAGGAACAGGTGAGTTCTCAAATGTTGGAAAGAAAAAAAGTGGTACTTCCTCAGATAATTTTTTAAACATATATTTGCCTAAATTTAGCCAAGTGCACTTGAAAATGCTCTACCTACATTAGTAGAATTTATTCCCTCTTTATTCATTAGGTAATAAATATATTTTTTATCTGGAGTGAGAAAATGGGTATCTAAGAGTTCTGGCAGTTTACAGAGGTGATTAGAAAGTCGCTTTGCTCAAACGGTTTATTAATTAATATATTCTTTGGTTCAATACAGGATTTTGCACTTTTTCCCGCTGTGCTTATCTAGTCATGTTCTCCTGCTGCCATAGCAAAGATGGGAAAGCAGCACAGCACACCTTCATTTCTGTAAGGTCAATTAAGCAGAAGTGAAGAATGTCATGGGCATTTTCTGTTGTGTCATCAGTGGTCAGAGGCTTCAAACACAGCCTTGGCACCCCCTGCCCCTGGCTTTCTTCTGCAACCTCACCAGGTTTGTGCCTGGGGTGAACCGGTGAGCCTGCCAGCACCCCCACCCAAAGGGATCTGTCTCTGCCCTCCAAGAATCAGTAAATCAGGTTCTTACCTTCTGTGACACCAGATGGGTGGCTTGCAGGCTGGCAGCTGGTTAGTGCTGTAAAACAGAAATGGCAGTTTCCTAATTGCTGCTGCACAGAAATCCAGAGTGAAAACACACAGGTGTCTGAGAGCAGGTTTATACTGGAGTCCCCTCCAGGACAGGAGACAGGAGGCAGCAGGAATGTTGTGGCACATCCTTCCTGCCAGCCTGCAGACCCCCCCACACTTACCTTGGAGCTTTCCCTGGAGCCAGGGCAGACGTGTTGTGGGGACGATTTATACCATCTCATCTGCAGATGCTACAGATGCCTCCTCTTTCTTCGGTCAAAACATTTTTGGCAAACCTTCTTTGGTAAAGCATTGTCTGGCAAACTGAACTAAGGGCATAATTGTCATTTGACATGACTAGATATAATTAGAAAATTTTAATGTCTTACTGGCTATATGAATACATCTCCTATAAACAATCTCACAAGGGTGTTAAGGAGGGAATCTGGACTAGTCAAAGCACTTAGAGAACTTGGAGTCAGGACTTATGGATTCTATTGCTGGCTTTCCCACCGACTCACTGTATGACCCTGGGTGGATTGCTTGGTATGTCTGTCCCAGCTATCCCAGCTGTACAATAGACAAAACAGGATGTTAAAAGGTAAATTAGCATAATTAAAACCTTTTGGCAGTTTTGTTGGTAAAATCCTGAAGACAGAAGTGCAGATGTGTAAGGGCTGAGCAGGATGACAGGCAGAGCAGGATGGTCAGCCCAATACTGCAGCAGGGAGAGGCTGGGCTCTACCTGACAGATGTGTGAGGCAGCTTTGGGTATATCAGGAAGAGTGTGCACACACAAACACATATGGACACAGAGAGTGTGCCTCTTTGCACACACTTCAGATTGCAAATAAATGGGAGATTCTCCAAGAAATGTTGCTGTGAACTTTGTGAGGGGTTATACCTGCTGAAACTTCTGATCTGCATGTTCATGCCAGTGAGCAAGAGATGCTTCCTGATTTTCCTGGCAACTTCTTAGTTTATTCAGATGTTCTCATGCTTGTAACCCTAGGAAGGATAACTCTGATTTGGAATGCCTTCCACAGCTTTTTTTTCCTTATCTACAACTGGTAGAAAATCCCTCTATGCAATCATACTTACACAAATAATTGGACATATACACAAACACATCATCTCAGTATACAGTTCCAGATGCTGTCTACCTGATACATCCTCAGCCCAGCACTTCCATTTCATCAGAAATATCTTGGACATTTGTACAATCTGAAGCACCACCGTGGTCTTTACCTGAGCACGAGGGTGGCAAACATGCCCATTCAATGCTGATGGAGAGGGGGGGAAGAGGATTTGCTGGTAGTGCCAGAGAGAGGAATAGCACACAGTCATGTGAGATGTTTTAAGTCCTGTCAGATTTAGACTGAGGTACTTAATGCCTTCTTTGCCTCAGTTTTCAATAAGGAGTGGTTTTCCTCAGGGCAAACAGCCCCCTGAGCTGTAGACAGGAATGAGGAGCAGAATGGACTCCCCACAAACCAGGAGGAATTAGTGACCTGCTGACTCACAAGTCCATGGGGCCAGATGGGATTCTCCCAAGAGCACTGAGGGAGTGCCATTTTGCCCTGCCATTCTCCATCATTTATCATCAGTCCTGACTCACTGGGGAGGCCCCAGATGACTGGAGGTGCCAGTGTGATGCCCATCCACAGGAAAGGTTGGAAGGAGGATCTGGGGAACTACAGACCTGTCATCCTGACTCGGTGCTGAGGAAAGTTATGGAAGAGATCATCTTGAGTGTGATCACACTGCATGTACAGGACATCTACAGGACCAGGCCCAGCCTGGCTTTAAGAAAGGTAGATCCTGCCTTACCAACATGGTCATCTTCTATAACCAGGTGACCCACCTGGTGGGTGAGGGAAAGGCTGTGGATGTGTCTACCTGCACTCCCATAAAGCCTTTGACACCATCGCTCCAGCATTCCCCTGGACAAACTGACAGGTATAGCTTGGACATGGGGTGAAAAATGGGTTGATGGCTGGGCCCAGAGCCTGGGGGGGCCATGGGGTTATGTCCAGCTGGGGCCAGGCCAGTGGGGTTCCCCAGGACTCAGTACTGGGCCCAGTCCTGTTTCATATCTTTACCAATTATCTGGATAAGTGGATCAAAGGCACCCTCAACAAGTTCACAGATGACACCAAGGTTGGTGGGAATGTTGACCTGCTGGAGAACAGAAAGGCTCTTCAGAGGGATCTGGACAGGCTGGATCAGTGGGTGAGGTGCAACAAAGCCAAGTGCCAGGTCCTGCTCTTTGGCCACAACAACCCCTCTCAGCACTATGGACTGCAGAAAGAGTGTCTGGAAAGCTGCCCAGCAGGAAAGGACCTGGGAGCTCTGGTCAACAGCCCCTGAACATGAGCCAGGATGTGCCAGGTGGGCAAGAAGGCTGGTGTCATTCCAGCCTGTACAAAAACAGTGTGGCCAGAAGGAGCAGGGAAGTGACTGGGCTGGGCACTGGTGAGGCCACACCTCCAGTGCTGTGTCCAGTTCTGGGTGTCTCACTGCAAGAAAGACATTGAGGGGTTGGAGCATGTCCAGAGAAGGGAAATGAGCTGGGATAGGATCTGGAGAACCAGGAGCTGCTGAGAGAGCTAGTGGGGCTCAACCTGGAGAGAAGATGGTTCAGGGGGGACCTTCTTGCTCTCTGCAACTCCCTGACAGGAGAGGGGAGCCAGGTGGGGGTCAGGAGAACAAAAGGAAATGGCTGGAAGTTGCCCCAGGGAAGGTTCAGGCTGGACATCAGGAAGATTTTCTTCACTTGAAAGGGCTGTCAGACATTGGAAGGGGCTGCCCAGGGAGGTTTGGAGTCCCCATCCCTGGAGGTGTCCAAGGAACGCCTGGCTGTGGCACTCAGTGCTCTGGTCTGGGTGACAAGGTGGGCATCAGGCACAGGGTGGACTCAGTGATCTTGAAGGGCTGTTCCAACATAAAGGATTCTTTGACCCTGTTTAATATTCTATCTGGAGAATTTAGCTGAGAGTGCTAGGCTAGATCAACACCTGACTTTGGGGACTGAAAAATCTTTGCCTTCCCAGTGAATACTGACAAAGGCAGTGTAAATAGGGAGCTCTTCTGGGTTTCTGCTGTGGTGCTGTGCAGGATGTGGACCCATCCTTGTCAAGGACAAGAGTGCAGCACATGGCCAGGCAGCTCTGGGCAGGCTGAGGGAAGGTCTGGTTTGAACAGGAAGGTGCTCAGTGAGTTGAGGTGTCTCTGGGTGTTTACAATCACTCAGCAGTGCTTTGAAGATTGAATGCAGTGTCATAGTCCCCATAGGCCAGTGGTAGAAACAGAAAGTCTTTTTTTGAAAATAGTCCAAATCTCAGAAAAGGGTTGTGAAGCAGGACAAAGCAATGAAGGAGACACTTTAATCCAGATGGGTTTTGAATATCTCCAAAGATGGAGATTTCACAAGAGCTCTGAGAAACTTGTGCCAGTGCTCAGTGGCTCTCACAGGAAAAAAGTGTTTCCCAATTTTCACAGGGAAACTCCTGTGTGGCAAACTGTGCCCATTGCTTCTAGTCTTGTCACCAGGCACTGCTGAAAAGAACCTGGATTCATCCTCCGTGTACCTTCTCCTCAGGCATTTATATACATGGATAAGATTCACCTGAGCCTTCTCTTCTCCAGGCTGGAGTCTCAGCCCTCTCAGCCTTTCCTTAGGAGAAAGATGCTCCAGTCGCTCATTCATCCTACTTGCCCTTGCTGGAACCGCTCCAGTAGCTCTGCATCTCTTACACTGAGGAGCCCAGCGCTGGACACAGCGCTCCAGGTGGGGCCTTGGTGCTGAATCAAAGGCAAGGATCACCTCCACCTATTTGCTGGCAATACACCTCTTAATGCAGCCAGGACACCATTCACCTCCTTCAAAGAAAGGATGTGAACATGGCTCATGTTCAGCCTTGTGTCCCCCAGGCCCCCCAGGCACTTTCCAGGTGGTCACCACCCAGCATATCCTGGTGCCTGGGGTTGTTCCTCTCTGAGTTCAGAGCACTGCACTTGCTTTGCATTATTGGAGCCCAGACTGACCTCAGGGGTTTACCTCACCAGTACTCAACTGCACACTGTCCTTGACAGAGAAAACACCAATATTAAATGGGCCTCAAGAACTGTAGAATCACAAAGACTCAAATCTTACTGCCGTGTTTACTTATCTTGATAACTGAGTTAACTAAATCATGTGTGGGTTTCCAACTAAAGACATTAAAGCAAAGCAACTCAAGTGCACAGGTACCTCTACATTCCCCCAGTAAACTCCATGCTTTAGATGCAAACAGGATGAGATGGCTGTAGGTTCAGCAGAGTGCCCACAGAAACAAGAATATATATGCTGGTTTAGAAACCAAACCATTTCACATTTACTGCAGAGACTTGGCCTTCACTGTCTCAAAAATTGGGATATTCTAGTCCATGAAACTAGTCTCTGTTTGATCCTTGAAGAAGAATCTGGATGGTAGGACTACCAGCCAGCAGAATCCAGTTCCAGCAGTGGTTTTGGCCCATTCTGAATAAAGCTGTTCTCAATATCCTGCCACAACAGCTATGTGGAATAGGCAACCTGTGGGCTGAGGGGTAGGATCTTGTGACCCTGTTCAGTAGGAGAACTGTAGAATTAGCACCATTATCTTGAAGGTGTGTATCTGGCAGCTTTCCTATCACCAGAAAGAATCAGTACATTCCTTGGCACAAAAATGGCAGCTACTCCACTGAAATGGGAAGGTGCAGGTACCCTGTCCACAGAGTCAAAAGGGAAGTAACTCTCTGCCAGTCTATTCTCCCCAGTCTAAGACTGCAGCCCTTGAGCTCTGACAGCCAGGCACACTCTGGTGGCAGTCCCCTCCTCAGGAGGGAAAGGAGCCTTGTGTTCAGAAGAATGCTGCAGGATTCACACAGGGAACTCAGGAGACTGAATACAGTCACATCCTACAAGGCATGTTTGGAATGCTGCCTGATGGCCCAAGGTGTAGAGGGGCTGCAGGATATACTGTCCCACTTAACCCTGCATTGAATGTTGGAGGAGGTCCTACTTTGGCCGAGGGTTTCTGTGGGTATATGCAAATCCACAATGCTGGCTGAAATTCAGAGACTATTGTTGCTGTGGATCCCTAACTGGAATTTCTATGCCCACCAGAGCTATTGGCTTATGTCTTCATTAGTATCTCTGTGTGAGTAACTCAGTACTAGTAAAAAACCCAGCACTAACATAATGTGATTTTGGGTGTGTTTTGCTTTACTTGGTGCCTTAGAGTGAAATCCCTGAAAGATGTTTGGTATTAATCATTTGAGGATTGAAGGATTACTGAAATCTAGCAAAATTCTCCAAAGTGGTGTATATGGTGTATATGGAGATGTGGCCCTATGCAAAGAGTTCAGCTAACACTTAAAACCTTTACATTAAATAGTACTACTTCTCCCACCAGCAGCATTTCTGGATGACACTGAGTGTGTTGCTCATCTGTCAGTTGTACTGCAGGGCAGAAACGATTCTGGTGCCAGAGACCAGCCAGGGCCTGACTGAATTCAGTGTTAAAATTCAGTGTCAAATAGTCCAGTGCCATTCAGGTTGAATAGCAAGGCTATTCTAGCAACTCTTCTGGAAGAACCGGTATTAGACAAACTCTTTCAGACAGCCATAAAAAGAAGATAAAATGTTAAAACACTGAGGACTTTCACTTGAAAGCTCTAAATTCAGATCCATTTTCTTATTTCCTCTTTTGCTTTAACTAAACACAGAAAATAAGAACTTCTCCCTCAGTGTTTTCAGCTGATGTTTTAAAATACTTGTTTGAATGAAATTAGAGCTAAAGCAATGCCAGCTGTAAAAGCATGTGTTGTGAACACAGGTAGAATATGAAATCACAGGGGATGTTTAGAAGAGAAAGTAACCTGAATAAGTTTGTGGAGGTTGGAAGAGGAGGCAAGAGAAAGTGCAAAAAATGGTTGGGTAAATAACCCAGAATTCAGTGTTGTAGTGTAGGACATAAAGCTCACGAAAAGTGAAGTGTTTGGTTGGGTGTCATAAGCATGTCTGGACAACATTCTAAGCTTAATTTCAATTAAGTTTCATTTATACAGCTGATCTCTCTCACCCAGATATCATTTATGTGACACTGATATAGTGGTTTCTTACAAAGAAGTAGTCTCTAATCTGAAATGAACGATCCAGATTTCACTGTAGTTAATTTTGCAGATCCAAAAACATTACCTCAGGAAAAACTTTGCCATGTTTCCTATATCCAGGCACAGCAAAGAGAAATCTGTCCAGGAAGGAATCTGTTGAAAGAAGTGCAAGTGCCTCAATGGGAAAAAAAAGGATGCAGTGATTCCTGGGAGCCATTAATTTTCTGTCAATACTGTTTCCATCTCTGCAGGCCTTGACTTCACTGGGATGAGAAGCAAACCCAGTCAAGATGCAGGGGAAGAGGTAGCCTGAAATCCATGTCTGGACACAGAGTGTCCTGCACAGCCATGCGCTGTTCTGGAAGGCACATTCCCCTGGAGGAGAAAGGACTCAGTCATGCTGAAAATAGATCCTTCTGGAGACAGTTATAAGGCAGCTGCTCCCTTTATGCCAGACCTGAAGACCTGTATTTTCTTCTCCCCATCCCAATGTTTAGCTGGGAGACAGGCAGTGAGGAGGCACCTTTTAGGCAGGCAGCAGCCAGGCTGGAGGGAGGAAGGGGAAGTGCCTGCAGATGTTGTGTGTTGGCTCGTGGGAACCTCCCTCTCCTGCCTGTTCACAGTTATCAAGCTCAAGAACTGAAAATATAAGAATGTGCCTGTATGGCAGGAGGGTTTGCAGTAGAGAAAAGAATCTTTTCTTGTAGTCTGGTAATCCAAAATCTTTAACCCTGGGAGCTACTCTCAAGCCCTCTGCTCTGTGCTTCCCTAACTAGGAGGGAGGGCCCTCCAAGAGGAAGGACATTGGTGGATATGAATATGAATGCTCTCACTGCAGAGTCACAGAATCACACAATATTCTGAGTGGGAAGGGACCCACAAGGATTATTGAGTGAAGCATTAAGTGAATGGCCCTTACAGGGATCAAACCCACATCGGTGTTATTAGCACCATGTTCTAACTAAAACCAGGATGAAACAAGTACTGTGTGGTACTAAAGTGTGGTCAGTGGATCATAGGAAACTATTATCCATTCTGCTTGACACTGCTGAGTCCTCATCTGAAATTGTCTGTCCAGTTTTACGCTTCCCAGTTCCAGAGGGATGTGAACTAAAAGGAGAGGGTCCAGCATACAGCTGGCAAGGGAATGGAAAATTGTGCTATGAAGGGAGTTTGAGAGCATTGTTAGTTTGAGGGGAAAGGGCTAATTTGCTTGAGGGGCAGCTACAAAGACAATATGCCAAGCTTTTTTCATGAGCAGCAGACAATGCAGCAAGGGGCGATGACCACAAATTGTTGCTTGAAAGTTTCCACTTAGACATTAAAAAATTTCTTGAATATTGGGTAATGCAGAAATGGCACAGGCTACCACAGAGGTTGTGGGGCCTCTCTCTGAAAAGCTTAGCTCAGCAAGGCCATGACTAGTGGGACCAATGCCAACAACAGATGTGCTTGAAGAGGGAGACTGAACTAAAGACCTGCAGATGGCCCTTCACAACAGCAGCTCCATGGCTTTAATGTAGAGGTTCCCTCTATCATTCAAATCAGGCAATTGCTCAAAGCTAATCAGCGAAGGCATCTGTGCCTTCACTTCATCAGCTAAGAAGCCAAAATTATCCTGGGGTCCTGAAAAACAGTATTTCTCAAGTGGACAACTGGGCATGAATCTTTGATTCTTCTGCATTGATGGAAACAGTTAATTCCATGCAACTTGCCAAAGCAAATCCCTCCAGCACACCAATTCCATAATACTGCTTCTCTAGTACACCATCTGGAAACATCCTCAGCAGCAGAGGAGGCTTTGGTTGCTTTCAGTCCTTGAAGAGCAGCATGACATTCGAACAGAGTAAGAGAGCTGTGGAGCTCACTGGGGCAGCAAAATGCAGCCTATCACATCAGAAAGCAGTTCCACCAGGTCAGGAGCTGCAGGGCAGGCAGAGTACAGGAGTGTCCTCTTGTTACCACAGGCTGGACACATTCACGGTGGTAATTGTATTGTATGCTGGTAAGCATTTCCCCAGGCCCACCACAGGCCTTTAGGGATCTGTACAAACATTTCCTCATTCTAAATCACCAGATACCATTTGTCAGAAAGTAAGTGTATGATACAGTGAACAGCAGCTAACATCACCTCTGTGGGGTATTGCTGACTGTAACAAAACATTGAAAGAAATACGATTACCTGATGTCCTGTCCCATGGCAAGGGGTTTGACTAGATGGGCTTTAAAGGTCCCTTCAACCCAAACCCTTCTGTGATCCCTCTGATTCTGTGAATGGCAGATGCTCACATCCGAGACGTTTGTCATCATCCCGATCTCCCCAGACACCCACCCTCCACATGACATTCCACCCAGGTGATGATGCCTTCTACAGCACCTCAAGTTGGTGAAAAACGTCATGTGACTGGACCAAGAATCCACCAACTTACACACAGGAAACTGTGCTGAAAACAATGTATTCTCTGTGTCCCTGGCAGTAACGAGACACAGAAGCATAAGCACAGTCCTATTATCTCCATATGAAGCCTAAGCCTTTGGCCTTCTCAAGTCTCAGTCACCTACTTATACCCCCACATGGAGCCTGTAATGCTCACGGGACACAGCGGACATGACCTTCAACAGGGATCCCCTTGCACACGCTGCCTGTGAGCCCTGGGAGTTTGGAGCTCAGAGCTGCTCAGTTCTGCTGCAATAGGAAGCCTCCTGCTGTGGGGTGATGGCCTGGAGAGCAGGCACAGGTGCCTACAGCAATTGCAGTCTCTCCTGTGCCTGGGGACAGGTTACTTCAGCTCCTCCTCAGGTGATCAGGGTCCCTGATGGTCTGATCAGCAACTGAGAGGTGCTTGGGACCATGGGAGGCACCAGGAATGTCTGCATGGATGTGCTGCTCCTCTGAACACACTTCACAGGCAAAGTGAAAGGAAATCAGCCCTGCACGTGGTAGGTCCCTACTGGTGATTACTCTGCCCTACTTCCAGTGAATCAGCTTGCTGGGTGATTGGTCTTCAAGCCCTCATAAACCACAGTAGATATTCCATAACAGAGAATTTATATTCATCCGTTCATTTTTTAAAAACATGTCAATGTTTGGTGTGTTATCAACGGTTTCTTAACACTGTCACACAGTGGACAGGCTTGGTGACAAGCAGCTGTGCTTGGGCATGCCTCTGAAGTTGGGTTCCTCTCATTCATAGCAACCACATATGACCTAGTGTTGAGAAATTCAAAGATGTTTGTTCATCTGCTGCACCTGTTACTTATTTTCAGAGGAATTCGCATATTTTCCCTCAAAATCTCCAGAATGTCCTGCCTCGTCACTAGTACAAAAGAAATGGTTTGTACAGCAAACCACAAACACTAGTTTTGCTTTCAGTTCTTTGACAAAATACAGGTGGGTGTTATAGCACTAGGATGCTTCCTAATTAAAGACATTGTGATGTTCCTTCCCCCTTGCATTGCTACCTGTTATCAAAGGGGTTTTTCAGGAATTTTGATCCAAGCACTTGGACCAGCCTGTTCCCACAGCGGGAGGCAGAAAGTGGCTGAGCTTGAATCGGTAAGTGTAGGAAGATCTCACAGCTCACAGGTGGTAGGATATTTGGGGAAAAGCTGTGGCTGTGGTCTCTGGGAGCAGCACTGCCCACTGCTCCAGGATGCCTTCTCGCAGTGAGGATCCTGCCTTGCAGAGCTCTGGCACAGGCAAAGCCATTTTGGTGTGACCATTTTGTGATTACTATCTCCTGTACACTGAATGCTTGGTGAAAACTTAATTTCACTTCATCTGTACTATTTATAATATTATGTAAGAACACAATCTCACCACCTGGTCGTTCCTTTCACGAAGTGAAAGACCCCAGCTTGACTCTGCAGGCCTCCCATCAATTCCATCCTCCCTCTCTGTACCCTTCCTAACTGCATAGGCCGAACCTGCAGACAGCAGGTGGTCTGTGGGCCTGGTACAATGATTTCTGGTTTATTCTCAGTTGATCTTGATAATTCCTGATACTCCCTTTCTGTGGTCACCAGTGAGGACTGATGACATTTTCAGGCAGTGTCAATATGCTGATAGCCTTCTATTTCCTAATCCTGACCATCCTTTCAGAGATGTGGACAGAGAAGTTGAAGCTCTGTTTCTTCTGCCAAAAGGGTTTTTCTAACTGGTGATTATACATTCTGCCTCACAAGGACACCTTCCTCAGTGTCTTTCACCAAAATGGCAGTGAGTGAGACTCCAGAGTGGCACGGCCCAACTAACAGAACAGGGAGAGGGAAAGCAGAAAGCTTTTATTTGGGGTGAGAACTGAGTATCAGAGTTGTGCTGTTACTCAGACTCCTCATGTTCCCAGTAAACACCAGCGGAAGAGCTGGCCAAGGAGGTGACATTCAGGATGCCCTTTTTGTCACCCACCAAAGCAGCTGAGGAGCTCCTGTTACAGAACAGGGAGTGGGGTGGGCAAGCTAAGACGCCTCCGGGTAAGACAAAGTAAAAACAGAGCAAGTGGCACAGGGGGGAGGGAAGGAAAATCAGGATTAAGTGCATAATATTAGCACTAGCAGCAACTGTATCCTAAAAAAGACAGCAATGAGGTGAAACCTTCCTTGGCTGGCACTCATTTGTGACAGATGCACAAATCCCACTTCTGGGTAGATTTCAGTAAATGGAAATATACTGGTATGGAAATTCTCTAAATCTGCTCACTGTAAAAATTAGACTTTTCAAGATTAAGATGGCCCAGTGGATTACCAGAGAATTTTCTGAGTGATGGAATTTGCCAACAGGATACACAGCAGAATCTTCTAGTGACATTTTCTGAAGTAACTTCTTATGTTGCAGAAAAGTTCCTTTTGCATCCTGAGGAAATGTATCAACAGTCTCATTATTTTGTGTCGGCAAAGAGATGCCCCTGGGGGTCAGGCTGAACATTTCTTTAGTCACAGTCTGCATCCATCTGAAGTGCCAAGGGAAGGATGCAAGTCTCTGCTCTCCTGAAGGGCAAATCAGTTGTGCGAAACAGAACAGCTCCAGCAGAAGACAATGATGACAATGTGACACCAGACAGCCCCCAGCTGGGGTGTTTGATATCTCAATCAGCACTATGGCCTGAGAAAATGCATGTTAAATCTTCTACAGCTCAAGATGCTGTGCCAACTTCAGCACTGCTTTGCTGAGAAATAGTCTTGCAAAACAGTCCTTCAGGTCCCCCAAGTGTCTGCTGCTCCCTGACAAGTGTCTCCAGGTGAACAGTACCTGGTACGGTGCCTCCAAGAGTCTTACTGCAGACTCATGACATGACCCCACACTGTTGTTTGCCTCTGCCATTGGCTAAGTTTGGGCATTCCCTACCTGGGCTCTGATCCCAAAGTTTTCATATGTGCTGGACTCTGCCTCCCCAGCAGGGCTGTGCTGCTGGCACTGTGGTGGGGGGTGATGGGCTTGCAGGGCCTGTAAGAGCACAGCTGTGAGACCCTAACAGCAAGGTGCACAAGATAAGGAGGAACAGCTTCAAACTGGAAGAGGGTAGATTTAAATTAAATCTTGCAAAGTAACTCTTCCCTATGAGGCCCTGGCACAGGTTGCCCAGAGAAGCTGTGGCTGCCCCATCCCTGGAAGTGTCCAAGGCCAAGCTGGACAGGGCTTGGAGCAACCTGGGCTGGTGGAAGGTGTCCCTGCCCATGGCAGGGGGTGGAACTGAATGACCTTTACGGTCCCTTCCAAACCAAACTATTCTATGATTCCTCCTATCCTGGGGCTCCTGACAGAACCTTACACTGTGAACTGTGAATTTTCCTTTACCAATGAAAAGTTTCTGAAGAGGGATATTTTCAACCATCTTCTCTACTATTACTGGAATGCTGTGTTTAAGCTCAGGAGGTCTCTGGCCATCCATGTGGAACAGTTCTATATCAGCCCATCAGCTGCATTTATTTAAAATGTTTTTTCACATACATTCATTTATAGCCACTCTGAACGGATGTTTTTCTCAAGACCTTTGCACAAGCCCTTATCAGGTGGCAGGCAGCCTCACTCTACAGAGTGCCAATGCCAAATGATCCTCATTCCCCACAAAAGCAGTGAGGAATTCATCTTCTTTAAACTGGTGTCCCTCTTTGATCCTGGTAATCCAGCAGACTTCATAGCAGTTGCTGTCAGAGGTGATGTTTTTCTCAACCTCTGCTCTTCTGCATGCATCCTCCCCCAGCTCGGAGCAGTTAATTCGTTCCTTTCCCCATTACAGATCTACTCCCTCCTCCAGGATGGGCAAAAGGAGCTCTTACCTCTGAGACACTTGACTTCTGCTGCCAGCTCCACCTCCACTTCCAGGTTGTTTGTGTTTTTCCCTTGGATGATTCTTCATAAAACATATGTGTGGGTGGTGGCCGAAAACAGGGCTCACACAAGCCAGGTCCCTGTGAGCTGGGCCACAGCAGCAGCTCAAAACTTGCACCACTTTGCACCCTCCCCATGAACTCCCCTCTGTCAGAGAGAGCAGCAGCTCCTGGGGCCACTGGAGCCCAGGCTGGGCTGCCTGGGGGCAGGCTGGGGCAGCTGAGGGCCAGCCATGTCTGGGGCTTCCAGACTCCAGCCAGGGACTCTCAGTAGTCCCTGAATTCTTCAGCCCTCTGGGAACAACAGGCTGCTTCCTTTTACAGAATAAATACAGTAAATAATTTCTGCAAAACTAAAACTAAGTTTTATAAAGCATTTTAGAGGTGGGATAAAATTTAGTCATTTTCAGATTGTCATTGTAGTGTTTCCCAGCAGTTTTCCCTCAGATTTCTCCTGACCTTTCTTCCCCAGTCCAGATGCTGAGTTGTCATTTCTTCCACTTCCACATCCTCTTACCATCTTATCACTTATTTATTTTCCTCACACACATCCATCTTGCTTTCCTTCTCCCAGACACTCCCTGCACTCGCCAGCGTACTCTGACTCAGCACTGAGGTTACTCTTTCACACTCTCTCACTCAGCAGTTCACCATTTTTTCTGCAACAAGGGCCACAAAACATCAAGTTCAGTTGCCCTCACATGACGCATTGGAACACAGCTCTGTTAGATGTGAATGTGTTCAGGAGGCTGCTTCAGCTCCACTCAGATGAGAAAGGCCACAAGGCTTTCTGCAATGCTGCTGTTCCTGGAGCAAGCCCTGCATGGACCTTCCTCCCCAAGGAAAGGATTCATGGATTGAGGTCTCTTGCTGATCAGCACAGCAAAAGATGGGATTTCAGGGGCTTTTGTGTTATTTTTTCATTTACAAGACAGGGGATTCCCCCTTCCCTACAAATGAGACCCAACTGACCACTGGAAGTACCTGAGCATGGAGGAGGGCATGGAGAGCGCCCGGGGGCTGGGCTGGCACAGCCCCGTGGCACGGGCTCCAGGGACCACTGTGGATCCACACTGACCAGGGAGAGCGCGCTCCAGCCTCATGCTGGTGTTAACCTTTCCACTGGGAATGGAGCTGTGCTGGAGCAAGTCTCTGGGTAAGAATAGCACCTGCTGTCTTGGGACACAGCACAGTTGTCCAGCTCCTCCAGGGCAGCACATTGCACTGCACAGGGAAGGCAGCCTACCCTCCCAGGAATGTCTTCAGGCACTATTAGTGGAAGTGAATCATGCCCACAGGAAGGCACGACCCCGAGCAGAGTCTTGTGAGAGCAGAGCTATTTTGGGCCTTTGACATTGAGGATGAAAGGAGACACATGATGGCTTGATCCTCCTGGCACAGGCAACCTCCAAATCTCTCTGCAGCCTTGTCTCCTCCTCTAGGAATGGCTCTTGTGAAGGCTGAGGGGCACTTTGGTGGAATCTGGGAGTCTGGAAGCTGGGGGGGAGAGAGCTGTGAGTTTGAAGAGAGTTCAGGGCCAGCCTGCAGTGCCATCAGCAGTGCCCAAACCTCAGTGCCACCAGCAGTTCTTAAGGCAGGTCCTGTCTGAGGGTGTATACCTGACCCTGAGATTATTTTCATCCACATCCATGAGAATTAGAGATAGGAGAGGGGATATAACTGCATGCATTGAAACAAATCCTTTGCAACCAGGGGACTATTCACCTCTTTCCACCGGAAGTTCTCCATCTCTGGGTGGTTCTGCAGTATCTGGAATATTTGAGAGACCCCTTTTCCTCTTCCCAGATATCACAAATCCTCTCCCTATCTTATTCCCATCTTTTTAACATCCTCTTTCTTTTTCTGGTATGAATTTCTTTCAGTCCACTTTTTTATAGCTCTTTTTTTCCATTTTCATTGCTTTTTGAAAAGTTGCACATTAATCTGAAAAAATCCCCACTCTCCCAGAAGTTTTCCAGCTTGATCAACCACCCAAGTTGGTCTCCCTTGTGCCTCCACATTCAGCTGGAGTCACAGCAGCCGTGTTAGCAGGCAGGAACAAGTGGTCAGGGGATTGAGTGTACCTAAAGTGCTGCCACTATCTGCAATGCCACACCTCTGGGGGATCAGACTCATGGCAGCTCCTGAAGAGAGCCGCTTGGCACCATCCCAGGCTTCTAAGCCATTCCCAAGCATATCCAGCACTCCTGTGGATGAACACTCCATCGGTTCAGGTGGCAAACAAGAGGCACAGCTCCTCATTTCATGGGCAAGTTATTTTTTTCCAGCAGCCTAAAAAAATCAAACTGCCTCCTGCTACAACGCCCTCTGTCTGTCTTTGCCAGCACCTCTGTGCTCTCTGTGTCTCTCAGGACATGTGTGTGGGCACTGTGCACAGTCCCCCCTTGGCTGCTCACTGAAAGGTCAGGCTGGTGATAAAGACTTCCCCCCACACCACTGGGTGCCTTGTGATGTGGTTCAGGTTCTGGCAGAGGACCTGGTCAGGTGGAGATTCAACCAGGGCCTTAGCAGCTGGGCACTGGTGTGGCAGGCTCTGGGATGGGTTGTGTGCTTCTCTGAGTGACTCCAGCAGTGCAATGTTCATACTCGTGCTGCCCTGAACCATCATCATCATGGGCTAAACTTCATTGCAGTAACTTGAGCTGTGAAGGTTTGTGCCATGACCAATGCACTTCTTTGTTTGCTTTTTCCTTCTTGCATGCAATTGGCAGCATTCAAAGTGCACCACAGGTTTCCCACAGAGCTGCACTGCTGCCAAATGGCCCTGAGCCCAAAGCTGCTCTCAGAGTCCTCAATTCCAGACCAGCTAAACCTGCACATATGGCATGCTATGCCACCACAGGCACTGTGGTTCTGAATACAGTCAGCCTGGGGACTCAAGGTGCAGGTGGGAGAGACAGACTCTGGCAGTGCCTTCCAGCCAGCCCTGCTGTGAGTCAGAGCCCACACACTAAACCAAGAGCAAATTCCCCTTTATGAAATGGGAGAGCTCCACTGCCTGCAGAAAGCAGCTGGTTCAGTGAGGGTAGGGATTATCCTCCTAAAGTCACATCCCTGCAGAGCCTTGCAGGGATTGCTTGGGCTGCTGTGCTCTGCCCACTGTGGGGGTGGGTCTCAGAGGACCAGCAACTGTGGCAAGAGTAAACAACAGACTCAGTACCAAAAGCAGAAAGGAGGGTGTCCCAGTTCAGCAGGTGGGACCAGTTTATCCCTGTGTGGGTGTGACCAAAGCTGTGTATTCTAAACCCTCTATGTCATTTCTCATGAACTGTTCCCAATGGCCCATTGGCAGCAGCTGCCCAGGGCACAGCTGAGCCCTCAGGCTGGGAGCTGGCTGGGAAAGAAGCCTGGCAGAGGAGCTGGGAGAACTGCCCTGCAGGGACTCCTTGGCACCTCCACACCCACCTGAGGGTTCAGCTCTGCCCATGGGCCAGCAACCATTCCAAAATCTCCCCTGACTGCCAGAGTCAGATCCCCCAGTGTGGAACTCCCTGCCCTGGGGGAGGGACTGGGTGCTCCCACTTGGGGATTTGGGACCTCTGGGACCACTCGTTGGATCCAGAGGAGGAACAGACCCTCAGCAGGAGGAGCCCACCACTCTCACCCAGACTGTGACATCATTGGCACCAACAGGTTTTTCCCTTCCTTTTACTTTGGACTTGGAGGAACCACGTGGGGCTCAGCACAGGGGCCACCAAACCCCCCTGTGTTTGTGCCCCAGGGGGTGGGGTTATACTGCTGGGGTTTGTGGTTAAACCCAATTTCTCTTTGTGCCATTGCATTTATTGTAATATTTTTATTAAATTGTAACTCTGACTTACAATCTCTTTTGCATTGGGTTCATTTCTCCTGCCAGTTTACCTTTAAACCAGCACAGAGGGCTGGCATTTCATGATAATGCCATGCTGATGCCTGGACTCTCTGAAATTTGTAACACCAGTCTGATTAGGGTTGCTAGACTTGTCTAGCCATTAGTAATTTCCCATTGGTTTTGCATGGCTGCTCTTAAGCCAATTACAACTGTTTTTCTACAGGTCTAGGAAGTGGATTATTGCACTGGATAACCAGGCATTTGACATGGTGGACTATGGTCAGTGACATGGTCTAAGAGCAAAGCAGGACCTGGCATTGTATCCTGAAGCACAGCCCAGTGCCATGAGCTGCCGAGAACAAGGTACAGGCATTCCCGGGGCAAAGTGCTGCTTCCAGGCAACAGGAACTGAAACAGAAGTCATCCCTTGGGAAAGCAAAAGAGCAACACATCCAGATATGTCCCAATGGGTGTGAAAACTAAAATACAATTCTGATTTCCCAAAATCACAGGCACATAACAGTAGAAGGAAGTCCATCTTGAAATTATCATAGTGTGGGGATATTTTGGGGGGAAACTAATGGCTAGACCGACTGATGAGGTTTATTAAAGTTCCAGATGTCTCAGACAAACTGA
Organism: Pithys albifrons albifrons; assembly: GCF_047495875.1. Classification (NCBI taxonomy): domain Eukaryota; kingdom Metazoa; phylum Chordata; class Aves; order Passeriformes; family Thamnophilidae; genus Pithys; species Pithys albifrons. The sequence continues at coordinate 12,342,702 of NC_092476.1, read as the reverse complement.
AGATCTCACATCTCATCAATTCAATATTTTCAGTTATTTTCTGGGCAGTAATAGGAAAAGTTGGGCCATTGCATAATAATCATTATCACTCTTCAGGAAATGTAAAAAACTCAACTGTAACTAGGGCAGTGGTACACAGATGTCTGGAGAACAAGGTAAGAGGGGAAATCAGTAATCCCAAACCCTGCCTGACCTGGCAATAGAGCCATCCTGGCTCTGTGTCAATCAGTGTGAGTGCACTGGGTAAGGAGCACTGAAAAAAAAGGGTATCTGACAAGGAGCCATGGTGAAACCTTCAAATGTGTCATTGGAGGTAGAGGTGTCTGCTGGTTTTAGTAACCTCTTTGTAGCTGAAAACTGAGAAAGGGGTGACACCCATTGCTCTTTTTCAGACAGGAGTGACAAAACGTCTCGGGTTTCTCCTCTCCCATCCTTGTTACTGACAGTAGAAGCAGGCCAGACCCCTTCCTGAACACTACCTGGCTGTGTCCTGGAGACAGGTAAGGAGACACATTTTGATACACCTTTCCAAGGCACACAGTATGAAGCACTCTCCTAGAACTTCCCAACAGTGCAGCGTCCTGTTTGACCCAATGCCTAGTGCTGGGTACAAATTAATGCAACTTTTCAGAGCACAAGGATGCCTGTTCACATGTACCCCATTCCCTCTCCAGCCCTTCCTGTACTGACAGGAGTGTCTCCTCAGCATTCTTCTGAGTTTTCTCAGTAGCTGACATCCTGCAGTTTCAACTACACCACACATTCAGCACAAGGTAGCTGACCACGTGTTTGTCCTTGGAAAACATCAAGCAGAATTGTGGTATCCAGTGCCACTGGGGAGAGGAGCTTCAGGCAGCTGCTCAGACTTTGCTGCTAATGCCTGCAGAGCATTTGATAACTATTTCCATGGGAACAAGCACATAAGAGGTAAGTTCAAGTCCTGCTCTGCTCGAAGCTGCAACACGGGGTAGGTCAGAACTGGACCAACTTTCTGATAGGTGGTTTGACTACAAGGAGATTTTAAACACTGGGTTTGCAATGCACACAGATGGCTGTGGCTCACAGGCCACACCAGTCTCGTCCTCCCATGCAGAGATACAACAGTGTAACTGAGCATAAGCACTGCAGTTTTGTTCATGTTGCATGTTTGACATCCCACATCTGTTCATACAGTACTTTATTCTCACCTTCATTTAGCAAGGTCAGGATACCTGCTTCCAATCAGAAGCTGTCACATATCTAGGTTTTAAATTCAGGATAAAATTGGTCAAACTGATCAGAGCAGTAGTAACACTCAAACCCACAGTATTGACTATGCTTAACTTAGCAACACTCTCATTTGAACATCCACATTTGGAGCACCTGAAGTTGTAGATATCTATTTTATTGACACTGGTACAGCAGCAGTGACATAAAATGTTTGTCTTCATAAACAAATGGAAGATTACTTCCTACCAGTGTAGCTCTAGTTACTGCAAATCCATAGGTGGAAGTTGTGGAAGTTCTGGTTATCCCAAAGGAAGCTCATTTTTCACTTCCTAATACTACCTGGAAAGGAGAGACTTTGTTTAGCATACGTGTGTCCAGATGAGTCTTTGATCCATGAAATCATCCATCCCAATGCACCATCCAAGCAGGATGTGCAAGTGGAGCCCGGGTCAAAGGTGTGGTGTCTGTAACCCTTAAGACCACACATCACCACATGTGCTGTCGGACTGATGGGCTTAAATGCAGAAACACATCCTTTGGCTTTCCTGAAGTGCTACTTTAATTATGCAGTGCTTAAATAACCCCCACCCTCTGGGACAAGGAGTACTTCAGCATTTTCCAAAGTGAATGTAAAGCATAGAAGGGCTTAAAAGATTTAGACATTACAATGATTAAGTTTTAGGCCTCCCAGAGCAGAATCCAGAACTTGTGCCAGATGTCCAGGCTCAGTATGTACTGCACAGTATCAGGCATCTCCAAGCAGGATCTAAATCTACAGCATATTTGCAGAGGGTGACCCATAGTCAAGTCTGTTCAACCTGCCTTTACCTGGGCATATCCAACAGGAGATACCTGAAATTCTCCTGCTGGGCTTCCAATTAATTTAGAGATTGAGCTTTCCTTTTATAAAGTAATTTCTTGTCTAAAGACACCTGGACTCAGCCTTCCTAGTGTGTCTCCTGGGCTATTGGCAAGACAACCTGGCAAGCACTCATGCAGGCCATTAAGTGACTCCCTGAGAGCTGCAGAACAGCCTTTGGCAGAACCAACTGTCTGTTGAGTCTCAGGCCAGATCCTCCAGGAGAAAGCAGGTTCTCCACATCTTTTCCTGAGTGAAAATGCTGTGTGAGTAAGAGGATGCTGCAGAAGGCAGCCTGGAGCCAAGGTTCTCCATTTCCTGGATATGTACTCTAGCCAATAGCAATTTTATCAAAACATGCACTGAGGGGTTTTTACCTCCAGCCCCAAACGAAGCTGGACTAGTGCAGTCAAAAGATCACACTAGGAAAGTTAGCTTCAGACCTTGTGCCAGTCTTGGGCTGGAGATAGAGAACTGCCCAGGAAGTTCAGCAAAGACACAGAGCTGCTGTTCTTTTCTCAGTCAGAATTTTAATTCTGCCTAAGGCTCATAGAATAGCTGTTTTAGGAATGTTCCATTAGGCTGCCTCTCATTATTTTCCCTTTATGAGGCAGCTCCATAAATCTGAATCTAATGTGATGAAACCAGCCAGAAAAGCTCATGCTCAGCACCAGAGCCTGCAATGCCAGAGTCATGGAATCACAGTTCACAGAATGTTGTGAGCTGGGAGGAACCCTTAAAGATCATGTGGTCCAAAACCCCTGAGATGGACAAGGACATCTCTCACTAGACCAGGTTGCTCAGAGCCCCATCCAACCTGAGCCTGAACATTTCCAGGGATGGGGATCCACAACTTCTCAGGGCAACCTGTGTCAGTGTCTTGCCATTCTCATTGTGAAATCTTTCTTCCTTATGTTCAACATAAACATACCCCATTTCAGTTTAAAACCATCACCCCTTGCCCTGTCACTAAAGGTCCTTGTAAAGAGTCTTTCACTGTTTTTCTTCTAAGTCCCCTTTATATACTCAAAGGCCAGAATAAAGTCTCCTCAGAGCCTTCTCTTCTCAAGGCTGAACAACCCCAACCCTCTCAGCTTTTCTTCAAAGACCCCAGAGCTGTCCTTTTGACTGATGGCTGTACCCACTGCCAGGCACAAATCTGCTGCTTGACTTGCTTGAGCAAAGAGCACAACTGCACACCTGCCTCCTGCAGTGAAGCCTTACCTTTGTAGCAGGGCCTTCTCGGGCTTTAGCTCTTAGCTTGTTTATTTGGGTCTCAGCAATACCTGTCCTTTCCTCAGCCTCAACTATCTTATGCTGTGCTTTTCTCAATTTGGAGAGATTAACATTGGCTTGCTCATCCTGAAATTGCAAAACATAAAGAAAATAAAAACCATCTGGCAACATGCTGGGGCACAGAGCCAACTTTTAAACTGACAGTCCTATGAACTGGTAAATAAGTATTTGCTTCAGTTTAGTGACTCACAGCTTCCTCGGCTTGTCTTTTGTAGGATTTGATTTTCATCTGCAGTTTATCTACCAGATCTTGTAATCTCATCATGTTCTTCCTGTGTTCTTCGTTCTGAGGAAAGAGAATGTGCAATTAGAGGTCTTTGGGAGACAAAATACCAGAAGAATTTCTCTTTATTTTTCCCCACCTGGAGAGTGAGCTCTTTGACACACCGCTCATATTTGCGCATGTTTTTCATAGTCTCTGCAGATCGTTTATGTTCTTCTTCCAGCTCAGCTTCTAATTCTTGGATCTGGTGAATTAATCAACAATTGCCTTTAGCAGGACTCACACAGGACTTGGAGAAGAAAGGTGTCTGGCTTCCATGTCCAGTGCTGGTACCCACCCTGCCCTCCAGCTTCTGGATTTGCTTCCTGCCTCCCTTCAGGACCAACTGCTCAGCCTCTTCCAGACAGTCCTGCAGGTTCTTCACTGTCTGGTCCAGGTTCCTTTTTGTCCTCTCCAGGTGGGCACTGGTATCCTGCTCCTTCTTCAGCATTTCTGCCATCATGGCCACCTTGGCAGGGAGATGACACAAGAAACTGGAACAATGTGAAGGAACAGGGCATGTTGTGCATCAGCATTTACCCCTGTTTCCTGCTGACCATTTCTGCCACCCCATTTCCTGCTTCATTTTTCTTCCGTGGGATGATAGTGGCAGAAATATGATGGAAATAGCAGGAAAAAGGATAGGACAAGACTGCCTTGCTGCACACACAGAGCTGGAATGACAGAAAGGGTAAATGCTCTGTCCCACTGCATGGTCACACTCTGACATCCACTGACAGCTACATGTCACAGAATCACAGAATATGCCAAGTTGGAAGGGATCCATAAGGACCATCCAGTCCAACCCTCAGCCCTGCACAGGCCCATCCCCAAGAGTCACCCCCTGTGCCCCAGAGCATCATCCAAACACTCCTGCAGCTCTGGCAGCCTCGGAGCTGTGCCCACTGCCCTGGGGAGCCTGCTCAGTGCCCACCACCCTCTGGGGAAAGAGCCTTTCCCTGAGATCCAGCCTGACCCTGCCCTGACAAAGCTGCATGGATTGGGAAGAACAGAAATCAGAGGACCTGGAGAGGGGATTTTTCCATTTGGAGGCACAACTATTTTGGAGGGAACAACCAATTCTCTCCACCACAGCAACAGTGCATCAGGTTCTTTAATTCTGAAGCCTAAAGAGACTACAAGTGAATTCTGATGAAAGCAAGAAACAGCACTGGGAGTTAAGAATTGCTGCCCAGATGTCCATAGGAAAGGTTGAGGAAAGTCCTTGGCCACCAATCCAGGAAGCATCTCTGGACACAGGAGTTTGGGATTTCCTCAGTGCAAGCACTGAGAACTTGCTCACAGAAAAGAGACCCACTGAGCAGGGACTTACAGATGTCTCAGGTGGGATTAGCAGAGCAAACCTGGACTCATTTAAGCAAAATTTTCCTCAAAATGCCAGCAGAAATTAGGGAAGTGTCCAACTACTCCTTCTCCTGCACACAGGGCACACCTGGAGTCACAGCATGGCCTGGGAGCAGCCCAAAGGCTCCTGTGGAGTGTGGTGGGTGCTGTGCTGTAGTGAGCACCCTGTACTGCCACAGCAGCCGGGAGCGCTGCTGCCACAAGGCACAAAGGAGTTTAAAAGAATCTGTGCTATTAAAGACCAACCAGGATTTGTTTTGCTCTGAAACGTTGGATTCCTATACAATAAAATTAAGCTTTTCAGTGAAATATTGAGTGACATCACTTATAAATAATGTAAAATTCAACAATTTGCTTTGGCAGCAAAATACCTGAAAATATGAAAATTGAAAAATGCAAGAATAAAGTAATAGCACTAGAAATTTTATATATATATGTGTGTGTGTATATAATTCATTGTAATGTCCTATTTCTCTTTTATTCAAACAGAATAGAAGTTATTATAGCATGAGAAGTTCCACCTCAACGTGAAGAAAAATTTCTTTCCATAAAGGGTGGCACAGCACTGGAACAGCTGCCCAGGGAGGGCATGGAGTCTCCCTCTCTGGGGACACTCCAAAGGCACCTGGATGCATTCCTATGTCACCTACTGCAGGTGACCCTGCCTTGGCAGGGCATTGGACTGGATGATCTCCAGAGGTCCCTTCCAGTTCTAATGATATAAAAGTTCTGTGATTCTGTTTCAATTTTTTTTTCATTTTCATGAGCAAGTGGAAAAGTCTTTCTATTTTAACTCCAATTAATATATTTAAATGTTAAGATTTTAGCTCTTTCCTCTGCATCAAAAATCATTAGCAGGCTGAGTCCGATGACATACCAGCCCTATGTCCTGGCTGAGCTTCACAGGCCTTGCATGGGAGGATTTAGCACCAATTTTGAATGGAAATTTGCAATTCTCATTTGAAAAGTTGTTAAATAGGATATTGCAAAGACAACTGTACAAATACATTAGCTACTGTAGTAGTTTCAGTACTGCAGGATTTCTTTGTAGATTACATTTTCATGCAGCACTGCAGAAAGTTATTTGTTTTCAACTGACTAAAGTTGGTTTAGTTCTTTCTGAAGACAACAGCCCCAATAACTCATCTGTGAGCAGGACATGGTCCCTGGTGCTCTGATCCTTCGCTGACATGTAGCCTTTTCAACCAAGCCCACAGACTGGTGCTTGTCCAACATCTGACAAGAATATTTGCATTAACTCCCAACAGCAATAGCTCTGGAAACCCTGAACATTCACAGTAAACATCCTCACATGTGTCATTGCCTTCTTTGCTCTTTCTTCGGCACTTTTTGCTTCATTAGTAACATCCTCTCTCTCTCTTTGTATTTGTGCCATTTCAGTTTCAAGCTTCTTCTTTGTATTAAAAAGGCTGGTGTTCTGTGAGGGAGAAAAAGAGAGACTTTGAATGTTTGTCTTTGGTCTCTTAAACACAGAGACCAGGAATTACTATTCACTCTTACTCCATGGAACTCTGGACCCTAAAATATGTCAGTCTCAGCAAAGCAAACCACCTGGGTATGGAGGAGCTGCACACGTTCCGTGGCATCCAGAAGCTCCTGCTCAGCCACTTTCCTCGACCTCTCTGTCTGCTCCAGTGCTGCCCGAAGCTCCTCAACTTCAGCCTGCAGCAGGTTTGCTCTGCGCTCCACCATGGCCACCTGCTCCTTCAGGTCATCCTGGGTCCTGAGAGCATCATCCACGTGCAGCTGAGTGTCCTAAATTTGAAAAGCCAGTTTTTTCCTAACGAATTTCTCGAATACTGTGCTTAAAAATAAAAAAAACAGAAGGTAAACCAAGACCTTGAGAGCTCCGTGGATGCTGTGCAGGTGTTTCTGTGCCTCGGCAGCCTGGCGGTTGGCATGGCTGAGCTGGATCTCCATTTCATTCAGGTCTTCCTCCATCTTCTTCTTCAGCCTTAAAGATTCACTTTTGCTCCTGATCTCACCATCCAGAACACCCTGCATGGTCTCCACAGTCCTTTCATGGTTCTTTTTTAACTGGTTGATCTCCTCATCCTTGTCAGCAATCTTTCTGCTGATTTCTGACTTAATCTGAGTCAGTTCTTGGTTGACACGAAGGATTTTGACCTCTTCATGCTCAAGAGCTGCCTTTAAAAGCAAAAAGGGAAAAACAAGATTGAAGGTAACATTTCAGAGAACGTGATCATTGTGATGTTATTCGGTGACTCCACAGAAACTCCAAAAGTTTGTGGCAATCAACCTTGCACACAAGCACTGCCAGGAAAGAGAACAAAAAGCTGCTCACATGCTCTCTTACTTGTTCCAATAATATTTAAACTAACTCACCTCTGCCTCCTCCAGAGCTAATTGCAGCCCAGATTTTTCTACTTCAACTTGCTTTTTGACTTTCTCAAGGTCTCTGATCATTTTGCCATTTGCAGTAATTTGTTCTGTCAGATCAGCCACTTCCTCTGTGAGAGAAGAATGACATCAACCAGGGGAGCTGCTCTGTGGCAGCGTTCAGCACCTCTTTTGCATATATAGATATGTATACACATAAGTACATGTGTACACAGGGGTTTATTTGTCTGAAAATACATACAAATAAAAACAGACACAGCCAACCCCTGCAGGACAGGTGGGGCATTGGTGTGTTTTCACAGCCCTCCTTAGGGAAAGCCTGAAGGAGCCCTGCATTTGTTATATCTCTGCATAGCCCATCAGGGTCTAACACTACAGGTCCTGTCATTGTGTTCAGTGCATTTGTAAAACTGAATTTCACAAGTTGTTACAGCCTCCTGAGGTCACCACCTTTACTTGGGAATGGCACCACCATGTCTTTGCAGCAGACAGTGGAGAGCCAGGACATTTGCTCTATTACCTTTGTCACTTTACAAACCTGCTTGATGACTTTTAGGGAGACATGGATATTCTCCATCAAGATGGAGAGTACAGTAATGACAGAATCCTGTCCCTTAGTGCCCTCCTGCAGACAAGACTGTGCTCATGGAGTGCCTTGTTGTGGTAGGTCTTTGAACGGCTAATCCCAGAGTCACATAATGTGCTGAGCTGGAAGGGACCCACAAGGATCCTTGAGCCCAACCCTCAGCCCTGAACAGGATCATCCCCAAGAGTCACACCCTCTGCCCCAAAGCATCATCCAAATGCCCCTTGTGCTCTGGCAGCCTTGGGGCTGTGCCCACTGCCCTGGGGACCCTGTTCCAGCACCCAGTGGGACACCAAATCCAAACACATACGCTTGAGAGTGTTGTTCTCCCGTTTGACTGTTTCAAGCTGATCTAAAGTTTCCTCATAGGCATTTTTCACTTTGAAAATATCTGTGCTCAGTGAGCATGATTCTTTAGAGAGAGCTTCCCGTTCCAGCTGGCTCTCCTCATACTTCCCCTTCCATTCTGCTGTGACCTGAAAGACATCAGAGAATCATAGAATGGCTTGGGTTGGAAAAGACCTTAAAGATCATCTAGTTCCAACTTCCCTGCCATGGGCAGACACATTCCACTAACCCAGGTTGCTCAGAGCTTCATCCAACCTGGCCTTGAACACTTCCAGGGATGGAGCATCCACAGTTTCCCTGGGCAACCTGTGCCAGTGTCCTCATAGGGAAGAATTTATTCCCAATATTTCATCTAACTCTGCCTTTGGTCAGTTTGAAACCGTTGCTCCTTGCCCTGTCACTTCAGGCCCATGTAAATAGTCTTTCTCCATCTTTCTTGCCAGCTCCTTTCAGCCACAATTAGGTCACCTCAAAGCCTTCTCTTCTCCAGGCTGAACAATCCAAATTCTTTCAGCCTTTCCATATAGGTGAGGCTATTATTGTTTCATTTCCTGCTAGTACTGAAAACGTTATTTTATCTGTGACTGTATTTTGTATTAGATAAATACTGCAGTCTCTGGAAACAGGCCAAATTCCTATTGCCCTGCTCTAGAGCACTTACATCTGTTAGATTCACCTTGACTTCAGCACTGACTTGTGTAGGGAGTGTTAGTTTGGCCTTTTAGGAAGGATACACTTAAAAGATACTGTGCTCACTTATCACCTTATCAAAGTTCTGCTGTTTTCTGTCCAGGGCTGCTGCTGATATGTTGGCTCTCTCTACATCCAATGTCAGATCCTCCACCTGCCCCTGCAACTTCAGCTTCATCTTCTCCAAGGAGGCGCATTTGGAATTCACAGTCCCTGCCTGCTGTCCGGCTTCCTGGAGACGCTGAGAGAGCTTTTTCCTTAAGGAACATAAGTAAAACATGCATATGATTTAAAAAAATCATTGCATTATGTATGTAATTTTAATCAGTATTGTAAACCCCCAATAAAATAATTCAGGTGAGGCTACTAAAAGTAGATCTACATCCTGCACAATGCAGGTAACCACTGCACAGCTCAGCTCAGCTCAGCTCAGCTCATCTGTGGCGTACTTGGCCTCCTCGAGCTCCTCCGTGCGCTGGATCGCGTCCGTCTCGTATTTGGTTCTCCACTGGGCCACTTCGCTGTTGGCCTTGGACAGGGCGCGCTGCAGCTCCCCCTTGGCTTCCTGCTCCTCCTCATATTGTTCCCGGAGCAAGTCACAGTCGTGGCGAGCGGACTGCAGGGCGTGGGCCAGGGCGTTCTTGGCCTGAGCATTAATATCATGTATTTGTGTTAGCTGTGACCAGCAGGGCACCCCATGACCCTGCACACATCAAATGTGTCACTGCAGCTTAGGCAGAAGACAAAGGGCTTTATAAGTGTCCAGGCAGCTGCTGTCCCAGCTCTACCACTAGAAAAGATCAAGAGTGATGCCTTCACTTTGGCATATGCTGTAACTTTTCCTCCCTGAGACATGAACCATGGCTTTAAAATTTAAAAACATATGGAAAAATTCACCAAAAGTGAAATCACTTCAAGCATGCCAGAGTAACACCCAGCAAAGAATTCAAACACAGTGCTTACTATACACTTCCTGCCCAGGAGTAATTCTATAGTGTTACACTGAGGGCAATACTAAAAAAACTTCCAAAAGTGTTTTTTAGGTGAACTGAGATCCTTACATATTTTGAAGCCTCAGCATGTGCTCAGTAGCTCACACTACCTTAATCTCTTCCTCTAACTGCCTCTTGAGTTCCTCTATTTGCTGTGCAAATGCCTGTTTGCTTCTCAACAGCTGCAATGTTACAGTCTCTTTCTCTTTGAGCCGATGGCAAAGTTCACCTGTGACAAGAGAGGACAAATTTTCAGTTCTGTGCAGATTAAGCATCCCAATCTTTTTTTCTAAAGACAACTCGCTTTAGAAAATTTGCTTAATTGTTTCTTTTAAAGCCCAGTTTTCATGTTGAAGTAGTAGGATTTTATGCTAGCACACTGGCTGAACTGACAACTGCTTTATCAGCTTCCCATAATTGGTGATACAAATACTGCCATATAAGAGGTAAACCCCAAAGTCTCACTTCATAAGATTTACAGTAACTGAAAAACATTTGTTCCATATCACCCTCTGTTCTGTGGGCTGAAGTACCCCTCTCTCATTTCTTGGAGAGGTGTCTATATCTCATGGCATCATCTTTAGAATTACTGGGTTCTCCAATATTGTCTTTTTTAGATCTTTCCTCAGCCATCTTACATTTTTCCCAAGTTTTCAGTTTTGTTCTAAAGTTCCCCTTGAGCACTATGCTCAATGACCTTACAACAAACAGGTCATGGAACACAGAATCATCTTGCAAGCACGACCACTTCCAGAAGATCACTCAGAAGAAAACAAGAACGAATTTGATTATGGGCTGTGTATTCCCACATGACATCTGCAAGTGTTGTATATTCCCTTTTCCCTGAGAAGGGAAGGAGATGGGGGAGACACAGATCACATCTGGTATTTTTTTGAACACCTTTTGTTCATTAATTTTCTACGGTTATTAGTCTTGAGCTGCTATTATTATTGCCAGGCAACTCTGAGCACAGCTCATCCACGTGTGTCTCCACAGCTCACTCACACTCATACACACACCCATCTCTCCCTGGAAGGGGCAGCACCTGAAGGCCAACCCCAGTTCTTGGCTCAGCAGCAGCAGATCGTGCTGAGGGGCCCGTCAGGAAGACTCTTGGGTTCCTGTTTTCATCAGGTGGGATTTGAGATGTCTGACCATGCAGTCAACCAGACAAAGGAGAGTTCACACTCGTCACTCACACAATTGCAAGGAGCCTGTTTGGGAGCAGCATCAAGCTCTCTGAGGGGAGCACACACAGATGCTGCACACACAGTAAACATGTGCACTGTGGGCACTTCTAACAGGTTGCTCAAATAATTTTGGACTGTCCCAAATTTGCAGTTCCCCTGCATGGAATCAGTGTCACATCATTCTGGGAAATATCGACCTAAGCAACTAATGCTTGCAACTGGCACATGAACTTCAAAGTGTCACTCATGAACTCATTTCTTTTGTTCTATTTCTCATGTTACCTGGGCCTGTACCAATGAACAATTAGATCTCACTTGAAGCCTAAGGATTTTGGTATATTTTTTGTAGATTTTTGGGATTATATAGGTTACATGGATTTTCCCGTGTTGCTCACGCATTAGGTGGCATCATCAGAAGTTGCTACAACATTTTCTCATACGTTCTTAAGCTCTCCCAAGGACATGCTGTTTGGAAGAAGCCACCTGCAAGAGAGCTTGGAGACAAAACACAAGAAGGCCTAGAGGTCCTGAGCTTTTCCAAGGGGCAATTCTGAAGACCTCTATGGGTGGAGCACCAGAGGAAATGAGAATCATGGCTGGTCATGGATATCTCATATGTTAATTGCTGGAGAGGTTATAAAAACTGAAACATCCCCGGTCACGAGTGTACACGTTCATGTGTGTGTGTGTGTGCATGTGCATGTAGGTGCATGTGCACCTTGAATGCTTTCAATAAAGATATACCATCTCTCTTTCTCCATTAATATTGTTTCTGAGTGTCTATTTTCACAGGAACTTAGGAAACAGGCAACACACTCATGGCACATGTTGAAGAATCTCTTTGTTACTGAAGGGAAAAAGTATCCTGTTATCTTTGTGCCTTCCTTACCGGACTCTGTCTGGAGCTGGGCTTTTTGAATCAGCATCTCATTCAAATTCCTCTGGTTCTCCTCAAATTTAGCTTTCATCTCACTCATCTGGTCTTCCAGGGTGTGGTATCTTTTTTCCAGATTAGCCTGAAAGAGAATAAGAAAGTGAAATCTGTGGAGGTGTGTTTGTATGACATTAAAATCCCAGCAGACAGAAATATTGGCAATTCAAGTATTTAACTTATAAAGAAACACCTTGGACTTAGTGATGGCCTCTGTGCTCCTGGCCAAGTCATCAATCTCCATCTTCATCTCACTCTTCTCCTTCTCCAGCTTCTGCTTCACGCGTTGCAGGTTGTCGATCTGCTCCCCGAGCTCAGCCGTGCTGTCCGCGTGCTTCTTCCGCAGGGCGGCAGCCGTGGCTTCGTGCTGCAGCGTGGCCTCTTCCAGGTCCCGCCGCATCTTCTGGAACTCTGCCTCCCGCTTCTTGTTCATCTCCACCTGAGCTGCCGTCGCCCCTCCTGCCTCTCCAAGACTTCCCCTGATGTGCTCGAGTTCCTGAGCCAGCTCACCACGATGCTTCTCTGCTTTGGCCCGTGTTGCTCTCTCATTCATAGTCTCCTCCTCCAGCTCTGCCACACAAGCCTGGATAGTGGGGGAACAGCACAGCAGGAACTAAACAGGGAGCAGGTAATTCAGTGCTGAGGTTCATGGGTATTTGTCACAGTAGAACACCAAGCCTCTTGTTTTGGAAGCTATAAGCAAAACAAACTCCCTTCACATTTCACTCTTTTGGCAATGCAGACAAAGAGTTACTACCAGGAAAGGACCTATGGATCCACTCCTGGTGACTTTAGATCACAACTCCCTGTTGTTGCATGGGACTTGCGTGGCCAGGCTTTGGTAGTGGGGGGAAACAGGGGAGGCTTCTGTGAGAAGCTGCTTCTCCAAGTCCGATGGAGCCAATGCCAAACCATGGACAAGCATTGCTCAGGGTACTGCAGTTTAAACAAGTAATAATAATGATTAAACAGTTAATAAAGTCTCTTGCCTGCAATTCTCTGATCTTCTTCTGCAATTGAGTGTCTGCATTTTGCTGTTCCACAATTTTCTTTTGCTTCTCGTTAAAAGCAAAGTCTTTTCTGTGAAGGAAATGTTCTTTTAATAAAAAAAATATGCCCAGTTAAAAAAAAAAGAATAAATTTTTCACTAATTTTTTTTCTCATACTTTCTTAATTTTTCATCTAATTGTTGTCTCTCATTCTCCAGATCCACTATGGTTTCCTGTGCAAGTTTCAAGTCTCCCTCAAGCTTTCTCTTTGCTCGTTCAAGGTCTGTACACACTTTTCTTTCCAGTTCTAAAGATCCTTTGACCTGTAACATAAACATATGTAAACATGATATGGCAGAACAACTGAAGAATATGCCCATTTTACCTGTGTAGAACATGCTCACATGGTTCACTTGCTGCTCCAGCTTGGTCCTGGCTTTGGTGAGGGTATTGACTTTGTCCTCCTCAATTTGAAGGTCATCCAGTGCCTGTTGCTGGGCTTCTTGCAGAGCCTTCTTCTCCTTGACTAACTTTGCAACAGTCTCATCCAAACCTATCACTATTTCAGTCAGATTTTTCACCTATTGTAAGGCAAAACAATGGAAGGTCACTAATAATTATGGCCTTTACATAATCAGTGAACACTGGCAATGAACCCGTTGTAAGATTGCCAAAGAGACTTCATTCCTTGCATTATATGGTCAAACTATGCCATCTTTCTGCTTATATATGAACCCTTCAGAAGTCACAAAGCAATGCTGAACTTCCATTTGAATGCATTTTTGGATGCTCTTGGGTTGGTTTGGTGACCAAATTCAACACTAGGTCCATAGATCACCTTATGCAACACTGAGTTCAAGCTGACTAAGCCTTTACAGCCTGCACACAGACAGAGCAACTGTTATTAAACACACAAAGAGCAGAAATAAAAAGCACCTTGTTTTCTGTGGCATGCTTTTCCTTTTCAGCCTTGACCAGTGTTAACTCAAGGTCATCAATGTCTTTCTTCAGCTCAGAGCATTCATCCTCCAGTTTCCTTTTTCTGGCTGCCATATCAGCATTTATCTCTTCTTCATCCTCCAGCTTTTCTGTTACCTCCTTTATTCTTGCTTCCAGTTGAAATTTTGCTTTGATCAGCTGGTCACATCTTTCTTCAGCATCAGCCAAATTTTCATTTTCCTTTTTACAGAAAACAGAAATGTGTTTCATAGTCACACATTGGCACTGACACTTGCAGAAATCATCTGCTCATTAAGCAGCTGGAACATGAAATAACAGAATTCCATTTCAGCCCTTTCCTGAACACTCAGACAAAACTGATGTAATCTAAAGAGCCAAAAATCATTTAAATTACATACAGTCTGTACTTGCAGCTGCAGGTCCTTTTTCTCTTGCACCAGAGTCACCATTTTCTCTTCCAGTTCTTTTGTCTTGGTTTCTGATTTGGCCAGTTCTTCTTTTGTTTTCTCAAACTCTTCCTTCATCATGGCCATTTCTTTCTCACTTTCCACACTTTTTAAGAGGGGTTTTAACTTGAAGTACAGCTTCATCCAGGGCCACTGCTTGACCCTCATGAATGCACGGATGTTGTACTGGATGCAGAAGATGGACTCTCTGAAACCAAAGTGCTCCATCAATACTGTGAGTAAAGCCCATCTTTGAGCAACCAGACCTGACAGAGGACACACACCTTCGGTCAAACATCCTTTTCAGCTCGAGTCTCCTGAGGTATCCCCTGCACAAAGCCTGGGTCCGTGTGATCAGCTGTCCTAAGCAATCATCTCGCATCTCTTCCAGGACTCCCAGCAAACCTGCCTTGAAGAACACCTGCAGCCAAGGCAGAGAGATCACTCATTGCTGGACTTGCAATTTAATGCAACGAATGATTTCTTATTGCATGGAAAAATGAAACATTTACCTTAGTGTGTCCAAATTTGTACTGAGTATGATCGATCTCAATAGAAGACAGCAACTTCTCACACGCCTTCTTGCTGTCAATAAACTTCCCCTCTGGAATGACACTGGCATTCAGGAGGCGGTATCTGACAAAATAAAGGAAAAAGGCTCACCCATGGGTATCATTTCAGTGCACAGGATGCCACAGGAACAGCTGTCTGTCTGCAGATACAGAGGAAGACTGAGTCTGACTGACACCTCCAGCCTCAAATAGCAAAGCAGTAAGAAAAGCAGCAAACAGGAGCAGATCAGTTCAGTAGGATCCAAGGGTGTGTCACAGCCCTCCCTGAGACTGAGAGCATGCATGGTTGGTTCTCTGGACCTGAGAGACTCTACTCATGTGTGTCACTGTCATTATCACTAATCTATGAGGTCAGCTCACTAGATTAGCTGTAAATTTAAAAAATGAATGGATTTGAGGAACAGGGCAACTGCTGCAGTTAATCGGACTCCCCATATAACCCACACACAGAGCCCTCCCAGGGCCTTGCTCACCCAGCCCTCTCATGATTAAACTAGCATGTATTTAGGAAAAAAAAAAAAGAAAAAAAGACATTTCAATCTTATATGAAGCTTTCAAACCTTGAGAGTGTCCCAGGTAAACTATTCACCCACACTGTGGAAAAGGTATACTTCACTTCTACCTTGACAACATCCTTTTTCAGATCCTGTCTTTGGACAGTTTCTTTAAGTTAGTCTTTTAGCAGACAGCTTCCTTCACGTTCAGAAATCTTTACATTTGTAGGTTATCTACACCACAAACAAATTCAATTCACGTTCAAATTCATGACTTAAAACAGAATCACAGAATGGTTTGGGTTGGAAGGTACCTTAAAAATCATCCAGTCCCACCCCTGCCATGGGCAGGGACACCTTCCACCAGCCCAGGTTGCTCCAAGCCCCATCCAACCTGGCCTTGGACACTTCCAGGGATGGGGCAGCCACAGCTTCTCTGGGCACCTGTGCCAGGGCCTCACCAGCATGGTTTGATTTAAATCTCTCCCTGCACTTGAGTTCCCATTTTTCCTGTGGCTCTTTTCTGAACTATATCCAGCTTCTCACATTGCTCCTGAAGCATGGAACCCAGAATTAGATACAATACTCAGCAATGGACTTCCTAATCCTACACTGAGAGGTTATTGCACCCCTATAGTTTTCACAAATCTGCCCACCCACATCACCCCCCTTGTCTTCAGTTAGTGCCCAAAATACCACTTTAGCCCTTGCCAATGTCCTGCTCTCCAGCACAACCTGCCCACTGCTGTAAGGGGGTGATTTCTTTGTTCTTAGAGATCTGACCCTGCATTTGTCTCTGCTCAGATATGAGCAGGTGACCCCAGCTGGGCTGTCCTGAACCGAGCAACCCTTTATAAATGTCTTATTTGCACAGCAGTTCCCAAGTTCAGATTGTTTCATCATGGGGTTTTTATTTATAAATTAATGTTCTAATGCTCTAGAAATGTTAGCCAAGTACACAATCAGAGGGCCATGTGGAACTAACTGAGATGTCCTGATCAAGTCTCTTTTATTGCTGCAGCTCTATTGGTCAGTCAAACCTGGCATTTCATCAAAATGTGGTGTTGGGTGTAACAACTTCCTCTCAGTGAAACCATTCCAGTTAGAATTATTTAAATGACATCCTTCAAACCCCTACTAGACAGTTGTTAAATAGGGCAAAGAACACCCTCCATATTTTTTTCGAAACAAGCTTTTGTCACATTTGAGAATTAAAGCAAAGAATACCCAAACATTCAGATGAACACGAATGAACTGAAAATAGGTTTTGGTGTACAGTGTTCAGGAGGGCATTTGGGTGGGCACTGCCCACACAACCCATGCTGTTAGATATGTCTTCATGCTTTCCATACTTGCTAAATATTAAAATAGTTTTTCCCAACAACTATATCATGGACTGGTTTAGCAAGACACTTCTCTCAAAAGAATTGGGCTTGATGTGAACACAAGGACGCGATTATAGACCTTTGTTTAAAATCCCCATATGGAATCCTGTTGGGAAATCCTTTCCTGCAGATCCGAATGCCTTCCAGGACACCGTTACAGCGCAGCTGGTGCAGGACAAGCCTGTGATCCATGAGGCCTGTGACAGAGCAGCATGGGGCTGTATTAGGGGCTCCAGCACTGGCTGATGGCTCTTCCTGCCCCTTTCCAACCTGTGCTTGATGCCCTACCTGGGGTCTTTGTTTCGTTGGGGATGATGCAACGCACAAAGTGAGGGTGAGTTGTTCGCAAGTTGGACATCAGTTTATTCAGATTTTCCTGTAAAACAGAGATCATTTGCAATCTTTGTATTACTTCAGTTCTGAATGTGATTTGTCTCTGATGAAAATAAAAATTTAGAAGTTTTTCCTTACTCCTCTAGTGAATATTTTACAATCCTGTGTGGCATCAGCAAAGTAAATGGCTGCTAGGAATGGATACAAAAGAAGAACTGTCCTCCTGTCTTAAAATGAAAATTTGTCCTTCAATGGTTCAAGGCTGATTGTAAGAGCTCTTAAAAAGGATTAGGATGGAAAAAAATGAATTATATTCTGGAATACCATATATATATGTATATGGTCTTGATCAAAAGAAGTTTTGATCAAATGAATAAATTAATTACTTGCTTTTATTACTTAGATAAATTAGTTATACAGATTTAAAAGATAATTGAGCTACAAAATCAATGTTTGTCTATGACATCATAAGTCACCTGTTCTGTAGGGTAGTGCAATGCCTTAATCATCTCATGCAATAATGACACACTCTGAGTATGGCCCCCATCTCAGCAGGGGATGCTGCACATCTCATCCTGCCAGGAAGGGACCAATCTGTTCCTGGCCTCAGGTATAGTTGCATCACAGCAGCATCAGGGCTGTAACACGTAACCTGTGTTGCCCTCACCCTCTGCAAGGCACTGGCTGCCACATAGTATTCTCAGAGGGACACATGCTGGAAGAAGCCAGTGACAGCCAAAGAAGGGAAGGACGCTGAGAGCACCAAACGGCAAAGCCAAGGCAGCAACTTGCCAAAGCACAACCTCTCTCCTCCACCACCATCCCACTGGACCTCAGCAGCAAAGCAGAACTCAGCCTGTACCAGATCTCAAAGGTAACTTGCCACAGGGTGGCCACAGAGAAAGAGGTGCTGGTGAGCCTGTGCAGCCAGGCCAGGGCTGTCAGCACTGCCCTCCCACAGAGAACACACCTACCCGAAAGAGCACAGAGACAGTCTGAAAGGAAGAGCCCTTTTTCTTCATTCCTTTCTTCTTTCCACCACCTTCAGCTGGAAAATGAGATGACAGTCCAGCTGAAGAGCTGCTGCAGATCCCTTTGACAGTGTTATAACTCTGCATCTGACACAGCACGTGAGCACTGGCTCAACACTGATTTGTCAGGTGAGAGATGCAGAAGGAAACAAACATAATCCTCTGATCTTACCTTCATCTATGGAAGCAAAGGTGGCATAAAGATGGCATAAAACTTTCACAGATGATTTCTGATACAGTCCCACGACAGTTTCATTCAGAGGGTCCTTGTTCTTCTCCAGCCACCCAGAGATGTTGTAGTCCACTGTGCCAGCGTAGTGCACCAGGGAGAAGTGGGCCTCAGCCTTGCCTTTGGCAGGTTTGGGCTTCTGGAAGTTGTTGGACTTGCCCAGGTGCTGGTCATAGAGCTTGTTCTTGAAAGAGGTGTCAGTTGCCTTGGGGAACATGCACTCCTCTTCCAGGATGGAGAAGATGCCCATGGGCTGTATAGAAAAGGCGTGTTTTTAAATAAGATTTATCCCAAGTTATAATAATACAGAGTGAAAGAAATGCTAAAATGGAAGTACTGAAGGTATTTTATAGAGAATTAGCTTGGGAGGACACGCAAGCAAGATTTTTTGTGAACAGTTCGCAAGATGTTCAAAGGCACTCAAAAGATATTCATAAATAGTTTTGAACTACACAGGCAGTGTCTGGAAAACAAAAGAAGCCAAGGGGAAACTGTGCAGTAACTTCTTGGAACACATTAGTGACTTTTCCTGACCCAGAAGAATCAAAAAGCAAGCAGATATGAGGCTTTGAATGTAACTGAGAAGGAAACCCAAGGAGGAACTAATACACAGAGGACAAGTGGGGTAAAGATGACAATGAAAAATGACAGTTTATAACAGAAAGGAGGAAGGGGAGGAAGGGAAGGGAAGGGAAGGGAAGGGAAGGGAAGGGAAGGGAAGGGAAGGGAAGGGAAGGGAAGGGAAGGGAAGGGAAGGGAAGGGAAGGGAAGGGAAGGGAAGGGAAGGGAAGGGAAGGGAAGGGAAGGGAAGGGAAGGGAAGGGAAGGGAAGGGAAGGGAAGGGAAGGGAAGGGAAGGGAAGGGAAGGGAAGGGAAGGGAAGGGAAGGGAAGGGAAGGGAAGGGAAGGGAAGGGAAGGGAAGGGAAGGGAAGGGAAGGGAAGGGAAGGGAAGGGAAGGGAAGGGAAGGGAAGGGAAGGGAAGGGAAGGGAAGGGAAGGGAAGGGAAGGGAAGGGAAGGGAAGGAAGGAAGGAAGGAAGGAAGGAAGGAAGGAAGGAAGGAAGGAAGGAAGGAAGGAAGGAAGGAAGGAAGGAAGGAAGGAAGGAAGGAAGGAAGGAAGGATCGTCTTAGAGGACAAAATACATTCCTAGTCAGTAGATAATTAATCATGAAAATGATTTTTAAAGGAACAGATAAGGTGAGACCTGAAAGCTTCACAAGGAGCCTTTATTGAAGGAACTCATTGCAATCACTCTCAAGAACCCCTTCCAGATCCAATTTGTGTGATTGCCCAAGATGCTTAAGAAACTCACCTTCTCAATGAGCTCAATGCAGGCAGACAGGTCCATGCCAAAGTCAATGAACTCCCATTCAATTCCCTCCTTCTTGTACTCCTCCTGCTCCAGCACAAACATGTGGTGGTTGAAGAACTGTTGCAGTTTCTCATTGGTGAAGTTGATGCACAGCTGCTCCAGGCTGTTGAACTAATATTTGAGTAAGTGTGTTAATAACATTAAACTGCCTCCAACTGATTTATTTCAGAGATATCATGGCAAGGTCACCCAGACTGTCCCAGAACGGTTTTGGTACAGCATAAAAATATACCATGGGTGGTCCAGGCTTACAGAAAAGGTGTGCTGTGGCAGCACACAGTTGCTGTAGCCTGCACTATTTCTGTGAGGCCCTAATGTCACTAAATGCAGATTCTGTGGGGAGGGGGTCAGCCACTTCATGCCTATTCTCCTGCCATGTCTTCTCTTACAAAATGGGTGATGGATCTACAAAGGCAGAAGCAGCTTCAGAGAGATTTGCCCTGTTCTCAAGGGCTGTACTGGGGTGAGGAGGAAGAAAGGTCAGAGAAGTCAAACAAAATGAAAAAGCATTTAAAGACAGCCAGAAGTATGTAAAATCAAACCTCAAAGATCTCAAAGCCAGCAATGTCTAAGACCCCAATAAAGTGCTGCCTTGGCAGCTTCGTATCCAGCTGTTGGTTGATGCGCATCACCATCCACAGGAAGAGTTTCTCATAGACTGACTTGGCAATGGCATTCACTGCCTGGTGCACCTGCAGGGAGAGGGTTCACACACCTGTGTCAGGGCACTGCTAGTGCATCATCAGAACAGCCCACACAGTGCACTAACAGCCCTTAATGGTCCTGATCATTCTCAACTGTGACCTACGTTTTACATTCCTGTCCCATAGGGAGAGGACCCATTCCTGTCCCTTAGGAGAGAATGGTCCCTGCCCTCCTTGACACTCACCTGATCCACTGTTTGGCCCTTCAAGACATATTCATTTCCCACTTTCACACGGGGATAGCACAAAGCTTTCAGCAAGTCTGCTGAGTTCAGGCCCATCAGATATGCTGCTTTGTCAGCCTCTGAAAAAACAAAATGATAAGCTGAAATACTTCCTTCTTAGCTTTGATGTACAGAGTGCATTGGAGCCAGCCAGAGCTCACTCTGAAACCTGTAACCTGTTTGGCTTTACTCCATCCACAAATCTCGACTAACATTCTTGTTTACTCTTCTGAACAGCCTTGTACAAGGCTGATCCTTATTGAGTGGCTATGACAGCCCCAAGAGATGTGGTGAAACCTGTGAGTGCACTGGCCATGGGACAACAGAGTAGTTTTCCCTTCGAGCCACTTCTCCACAATGTCGCCCAAGCAGAACAGGTCTGGATGTGTAACCAGAAACTGGTGAACACTACAGTAATACTGTGTTCCAGGCACAAGGTCCTGCAGCAGTCATCAGGAATAAAGTGGATACAGAAAGTGACTCTACTAGAGTTGGTAAATTGAAAGTTAAACCTTTTTATGTTCATCACGGAACAACTGCACCTCTCCTGGAAGACTCTCTCCTCCATTGCTAGTGAAAAATGGTATGGAAACATTTGGAAATAGTTCTCTCCCAGCCATGAAGGTATTACCTTCTGTGCCATCTGGCTCTGCCTGCTCCTCACGTGGTTTCTGCTTGAATTTCATGTTCCCATAGTGCAGGATTGCCCCTGTCAGCTTATAAATCCCCATTCTCTCCTCAGGGCTGAAGCCCAAAGTGTCAATGGCTGCCTGCACACCAGATGGATCAGCTGGTTAAAACAGTGGTGAGAGTAAGAGTGAGACTGTCTCTCAGCATTAACTGTACTCACATCTGTGGCAACAAGCTCCTCCTGGTCATCAATGCTGGCCACAGAGACTTGCCCTTGGCTGATGAAGGGGTAGTCATGTGGGTTGGTTGTGATGAGGAGCATCTCTGAAAGGCAAACACAGGAGTGAGAGCCAGAGCCTGGCAGAGAAAATGGAACATTAGCTCAGCAAGGTTTCACAGTCTCCTTCCTTTGGCATCTCTGACTCTTGGTTTGCTATTAAGAGACAAGAGGAAAGCCATTCATCTGCCTTCCCCTGGATAAGCAGTCCTTCCAGTTTAGTATGTTGTGCACTGGGAGTTGAGCACTCAGCACTGGCAGGCATGGAACATGGGCCATCCACACAAACAGCTTTTGGGAAACATGTTTTTAGGTAAGACTCGTGTGTGCTTGTCCTCATCCATGACACACGCTAATCCATCCTGAACGTCCTTGCACCCACTGGGGCTGTGTGTTGGGCCACACAACTAACACATGAGTGTGTTCATCTCCGTCTACCAGAGGCCAATCCCCAACTCATTTTCAGTCTTGAATCCAATGGCAGAGTAGGAGAAGGGAAAGTGTGCAGCTGTGCAGAGCTGTGTGCAGGAGAGGAAGCCTCAGTACACTGAGGGTAAATCTGTGTTCTTGTATGGATCTGAAGTCCCTAGCACACCACAGTCTCACTGGGAAGGGAAGACCAAGGTGATTAATGGTGGGAGGGCACAGAGTGGGAGGATGGGATCAGGAGCTCCACCTTGGGAAATGTTCTGCAAACAGTTGGGAGGGATGGGCAGAGTAGACCGAGGGTGAGAGCAGTAGCAAAAGGGCTTGGGACAGATGTGGGGCATGGGTGGGGAATGCCATGGCAGTGGGAAGAGGGAAAAGGCCAGAGGAACTATACTGGAGACAAAGAATAACTTTTGCCCATATGACAAAGAGCTCAGATAAATAGTTTGTAGATCAGGATATCTGACCATCCTGCACCCAGAACTGTTTACCTTTCTATTGAAGATTATTCACAGGATCTGGCCCATCTAAGTCAGAATTTTCACACTAACAAGAACAGCAAGGTGCAAGGCAGAGGAAATTGGCCTTCCCTGTACCTCACCTGCACACAGTTTATATTAGAACTCATCCGGGGAGGATTAATGGGAGGTGGAGCAACCCCAAGGGTGTCACACAGAGACACAAGTGCTGTGCACAGCAGGTGCCTCAGCCTGGCTGATGCTGCAATGCCGAGGATGGAAATATAAACACATGATCAGCGTGTCCCTGCTCTGCACAGCCTGAGACACTGCCCAAGGGACACCTGGGGGCATGTGACACGTGGCACCAGGCCAGCAGGTGCTACTGGACCCTCTGTCACTGAGCTGGCATGTAGAGGGAAATGTTTCCCAAAGTGACTTTACTCAATGTCACCAGGTGGTGGCTGTCCTTACCAAGCAGTTCAGGCTTCTTATTGGAGAGGATCTGGTAGAAGATATGGTAGCTTCTCTCAGCTTTCAGCTGGAAAGTGACTCTTGACTTTTCCAGCAAGTCTGCAATATGTATGCACATAGGAATTTTTCAGGCTCTTTACCTCCTGGTAGAGCAGTCAGCCCCCCTGAGTCACTCACAGGTCTCAATGTCACCAGAGGCCAGTTTTCCAGAGGTTCCAAAGTGGATACGAATGAATTTACCCTGGCAAGCAGACAAAAGGGAGTGATCAGTGCAGCAATCTCAGCGTTTTTCTCTCTGGGGTCTCAGTGACAGCACCTCCAAATCAATCTGAATTAGCTTGGATACTCAAAGCTAGATGAAGTTTGCTGCTGCTCACACAGATGTGAGCATGAAACAGCTGCAAACACATTGGCATCTCACAAACAACCACGAAATTGCTCATCAAGAACATTTTTCCCAGCCCAGGGGCTCCCAGTTGCAACCAGCAAGCAGGTAAAAAGCATTAGAAATGCAGGAGGGCAGAGACAGACACAAGATGACTCACAAAGCGTGAGGAGTTGTCATTTCTCACTGTCTTGGCATTCCCAAAGGCCTCCAGCAGTGGGTTGGCACTGAGGATTTGATCCTTGAGCGCACCCTGCGGGAATAATTGAATAATATTGAAAACCACCAGGAGCTACATGGTAGGAAGTGACTCTATGTCATGATTCCATGTGCAGCCACGTGCCCTTCAGCTGTGCAGTGCCACAGTAGCACCTTCTCAACTCCAGGGCCAAGAACCAACACTAGGGGGAAATTATCAATAACACATTTTTCTCTATTCAGAATTTCTCCCATGGTCAAAGTTCTCAGGTCTCAGCCCCAGGGACAGATTGATTCATGTGAAGAAGCCTCTGATTCTTCCTGGACACCTATCCCACAGATCTGGTTTCAGATCAGGGAAAGCTATAGCTGGGCAGTGTCAGGGGCAGCTCTGGTGCCTTGTATTTGTCGTGGCCCCACCTGCACATCAGCCCCTGGTGCTGCTGCCTTTTGAGAGAGTGAGTGAACCTAATAAAAGACATCTTGAGGGAAATGCTTGTCACCAGTGCTGCCCATAGCCACGAGTGGACATCCTGAACTGCACCTTGCCAACCCTTCCTGCTCACACCTTCATCCCAGACTCCTTCGGGGACGGGTCCCCGCTGGCTGCAATAGTTGCATAGTATTGGATGACACGTTTTGTATTCACTGTCTTCCCAGCACCAGATTCTCCACTGTTGAAAGAAAGCACAGAGTGAAGAAAAATCTGCTCCCTTTTTGCTGGAGACAAAGCCCAAAATGACAGATGTACTTACGTGATCAGGATAGACTGGTTTTCATGATCTGTCAAGGGGAGAAATGTCTAGTCAGAGAACATGCAGGGGAAAGTGCTGGTTCTCAGGTAACTGTGACCTGGTGTTCATCAGAGGGAATGAAACAACTCTCTGCAGGCAAAACTGAAAAGTGCATGGTCTCCTCCTCTCTTCCCTTCCCTATACTCCACTTTTTGTCTTCTCTCCTCCACCTTTGCTCCATCCTGCACTCTTTCTTGCTTCTGTCTTTATCATTCTTTATTGCTATTTAATATGGGACAGGAATTTATTCAAACCAAACCCACATATTTTGGTGAAAATATTTCTACCAGCTCTGTTCTGAATCTACCTGCTGTTGCTTGAAGCCACATTCAGGTATGCTGACCAGGGACTTCCCAGGTAGTGTGTCCTATCCAACTGCAACTACCCTTTGCAGAGGTGCTTGATATGGTATTTAGCTTAGTACTTAGACTAAGAATGCAGATAAATATGCAGAACAATAGCAGAGTGCTTCAAAAATAAAAAAATAATTCAGGAGACAGGAAAAGCTGTCTGGAGCTGGCTTTGCATCACTGAGAGATAAAACAGTTCCACAGTAGCTGGAGACCAAGCAGATAATCTACACCATGACACAGACCAAGCTGCTGGGGTAGCACACTGCAAAGGTGATGGAGCCCGTGGCAGGTATGGAATGGAACTGGGCAGAAGTAATGCTTCTGGCACAGTTTTTCCTATCACTGTGGTCAAAACTCACCAGTCAGCATGGACTGATAGGCATTGTCAGAGATGGAGAAGATGTGTGGAGGGGCCTCCTGGCGCTTCTTGCCTCGGTAGGCCAACACCACCTCCGGGTTGTACACGGGCAGCCACTTGTAGGGGTTGACAGTGACGCAGAAGAGACCCGAGTAGGTCTGCAGGGAAAGAATTGGAACAGAAGAGTCACTGAAGTTCAGCTCCTGCAGCTGTATTTTCGCCTTTTCCAGAAGAGAGAACTTACATAGATCATCCAGGAGCTGTAGCGCTCCTTGAGGTTGTACAGGACAGCAGGTTCATGCAGGTGGGTCAACATGGCCACATCCTCAACTCTGTCAAACTTTGGTGGATTCATGGCATACACATCATCAGGTTTGACAGCAACAGTCTGTAATTCAGAGAGAAAGATGAACCTTGAGTCAGCAGCTCTCAGCACTCCTTTCGTAAGTACACACTGGGACACAAACACAGAGAGGTAATAACATCTGTAAAGCTGCTCAGATTCATATTTTTCTTTCTGTTTAACTGTGCAAAACAAGATATGGCTATTCCAGAGCAAACACTGCTGCCAGCCAGGAGCTCTGAAGCACTGGCAAAATGACAGAATGTAAATTTACTGTCCTGGAATTGCTACAGCAACAAAGACAGGATTTGTACTGGACCAGATCTTTCTACACATTAGTGCTGCTTATGAACTGCAGGTCTTCAGCACAAGATTCATCAACAGCAAATCCTTCTTTGGGATAGACTTGTTCCACTCCTGCCTGTGGCCATTCCTCATTAAAAAAAGGCTCTCTCTCTAACAAATAGCACTGTTTGCTGGGCTCAGACTGTGGGTGACCATTCCCTCACACAGCCAGAGCCCATGGAGGTGCTGGGAGAGCAGCAGATGAACAGGAAAGCAGATGTTCACAGCTGGCAGCAGCTTATCTCAGCCACTCTGAACTATGAAAAAGCTTGAAAACCCTGCTGTAATTTATTCAACTTACTTTTCCTATTGCTTTTTCCATTGCTGAAATTGCTGCTCCCATGGACTGGTCCAAGCTGACTAGTCCAAGCAAGGAGGAAATAGTGTGGAATCATGTTTGATTCAGACAGACTGAACCCAATTTCCTATCTCAAGTCCTGACTTTGAATTGTGGACTCCTTTGAGAAAGCAAGAATTACAGGCACAGTTTTCAAAAGCAGCTTTGTGATATATATCTCCAAATACCTTTCTAAAGCAGTCAAACACCTGATCAAATAGGACTCACAGGAAGTCTTCATATAGAACAAGAGATTGTGCATTAACATCTCCTCACAGCACATATCTGGGAATCACTACTAACACAATATCCGCTCAGACAAGGCAGGAAGCTGTAAAATATTAGGAATTTTTAGAAAGGAAAGGGAGAAGAGTGTGTTATGTTGGATGTGTCCATCAGTTCATCCACACTTTCATTACTGATCACACCTCTTAGAAGGGATAGAATTGTACTAGAAATGCTCCAGAGTAGAGAAATAAAGATGGTCATAGATACGAAACAGCTTTTCTATGAGGAAAGTACAACTTGATAGGGTTTGAGGGTGAAAAGGAGGCACTTTTGAAGCTTGCAATGTCAGGTATAGCAGAGAAAACCATGGCCATAGCAAGGAAGAATTATTGCCTTTTACTACTTGTGAAAAAAAAATAAGGCTGAATACAGAAGAGAAAAGGAAGAACTTTACACTTACTCCAATTTTCAACTGTGGAAATCTTTCCTGCAGTCCACTACAGGGGGAAAAATCTCAAATGGACATAAAGCAGTCAGGCCCTATGAAAGCAGGACCTTGTGCACAGCAGCCTGGGGCAGCCTCAGTCACTTCCCTGAGACTGCTGAGGATCACTGGCTATCCTTTACTTGCTTTCTCAAAATCCTGTAGCACCTACTGCCAAGATGTTGGTCGAGGTGGTTCTTTGAGCCTCTGCAGTTACTCTCACAAAAGTTGTCAGGACATAACCTGCTAAGACATTTCAGCATTTTTGGAAGATTATCACCTTGGGGCCTCCGCTGGGAAACTGCAGCCAGTGACACTGACAAGTTCAAATGCAAAGGGGACTTTCAAAGCACCTGCCTGCTCTGCTACCAGGAAAGGAAAGAATTTATCAGGGGATACAACAGCATTAGCTGAGAAGGTGCTAAAAGCAGTGTCTGAGGAACACCACGACTGGCCAAAACTCAAAATGGTTTAGAGCATTACCTGCTCTTTAAAGTCTAAACCAAGAATAATTATCCACTGAATACCTTTATTCCAGCATCCAGAGCTATACTTTCCACTGGAGGCTGTGCCAGTCTCAGTTGGAGAGCAGGGCAGGGCACATTTCTTGCCTGAGCCAGCCTTGTGCTTCCTGTGTTCCTTGCCCTCCCCTGTGGTCCCCCTGGGTCCCTCAGCAAGGCCAGGAGAGGGCCCAGGAGAAATGCACTTACTCTGCCATCCTCTGTCTCAACAGTTATCTTCCCATCCTGTGCAGCCTTGATTTTCCCTTTGGTGTACTCCACCTCAGGGTCAGCCACAAAGCAGTAGGTCCTGGCGTCGAAGGGCTGGTTCTGGGCTTCTATCCTCTCCTTCTCTGACTTGCGCAGGAACGGTGCAGCCTCCCCAAAAACCTCCATGCCAGCGTCTGCTCGTGGCTGCAGCTGAAACACAGACCCTGTGCACGTCCCCGTGCCAACCTCAGAGCAGAGGGAGCTGAACATCCACCACCCTGCCCAGCTGGCTGCTCTGAGCTCAGCCCTTCCTGCTCTCACCTGCTCAGAGGTCTTGAGGGAGATGTTTGCTTTCCAAAGCTGGAATGTACAAACGTAGTGAAGAGGAGCTGCCACCCTTCATGGCCCCAGGGAAAGGAGATCCATGCCTGAAGGAGCAGGATGGCTCCCCAGGGTAAGTGTGGCAAAAGGGAGGGACGTCTGAAGGATTAACAGTCCTTCGAACATGTGAAGGCCTGAAGACTGTTTTTCTTGTTTTTTCATTTATGACTTCCCCTGCTCCCTATTAACACAGAGCCTGTCCTAGTCCTCTGGTGGCAGCCACAGTGGGCGGGAATGGACACAAGAAGATCATGTGGAGGAAAGAACAGGGACCTGTCCATGGTGAGTGCAAGGCAAAAGCCAGCTCACCCCAGTCTGGGCAAGATATTAGCTTTCATGCATTAAATTCTCACCTTACCAATCAGTCAATAGAAGGCAGGGGGGCACAGGCTGACATCTCGGATCTCTGCAAGAGAAAAAGTGGAAGGTCAGACTTCAGCCAAGCTACAGCCCCTGCAAAGGTCCAACAGCCCTCACTTACTGTGAGCAGCCACGCCCATTGAGGCCAGCAAAGTTCACTGCAGACACCAGCCCTTCCCTGCCCAAGGAATGGCCCAGCAGGCAAGCCACAGCAGAATTCCCACTGCAGTGCTACAGCCTTGTGAAGCTCCGAGCACAGAGACTGGACCTGTGGCAGGAGCCCTCTGCCCCTCTGCAGATCAGTCACAGCATGGCCAGGACATCAGGAGCTACCAGCAAGGGCTTTCTCCCTGACTGCTTTTATAAGCTCATCTTGGTCCCTCTCGTTCAGCCCCTTTCCTATATTTGGAAGGAAGGGATAGACACTCCTGCCTGCTCACAATCTATGTTTGTTTTCTGCCATATACAGTGTGTAAAGAGAGGAGCTGCTCTTTTCCCCAGTTTTAGTAACTCCAGGACCTATCAGTGGTTTGCAGACTTTTTGTTGTAAGAATTTCCTCTACTGGGCACACGCTCTTCTGCCAGCTACGACCACAGCCAGCACTTCCTTCTGCTCTCACCTCCATGTTAAAAAAAATCATAGTGCAGAAGGGACCTGTCTCCTTGCTCCTGTTCATAGGATGTGTAGGCAGAGTGGCACAGCAGTGAGGGAACCAAAAGGAGTTCTGTGTGGGGCAGAGAACAAGGCCACAGGAAGGAAAAAAGGTGATAGGGATTCATGTAGGAACAGTTATGGCAATTCTTGTAGCTTCCCATCACTGCCCAGGTTAGAGAGGGTGGGACAAGAGGCCATGACTGAAGTATGATGCGACAAACCATGGCAAAATAGAGACTAATCAGAAAGAACAACACCCAAATCTAGCCAGAGATGGACAGCTCATGAATGCCAAACCACACATATGTTACAGAAATTTAGTTCCAAATACAACTGTAGCTGCCCAAGGCTGCCAAAACGAGCTGCAGAAGCATTGTCACATCATGCTAAGAAGGTTCTTAGACATGGATGATTGCAATTTCCATGTGAGAAAGATTTTGGTAAGGGGACATAGTAGCCACAAAACCACTGGGCACTAGCCCCCTTTGCAAGCCTGCTAGGACAGCACAGCTCTGCTCAATCCTGAGCACTTGTGACCCAGAGCAGCACTTCATCTGAATCCTCAGGCTGCAGGTTTGGCCATGCCTGGGGAAGGCAGAGCTGTGTCTAAGAAGAAGAAAGCAGAGCCGTGTCTAAGAAGAAGAAAGCAGAGCTGTGTCTAGGAGAAGCAGGCTGTGAAGGATACACTGAATCTACACAACACACGCAGTCTGGGCAGCACAGACTGAGGACTGGCAGCAAGGCCTGGCCACAAACTCAGGCATTCTTCTCCAGAGCAAGGCTGTGCCAGAGGCTTCTCAGAACACACTGCCAAAACACCCTCAAATCCACTTTTAGCCTATGTGTGTAACCTGAAAAGCATGGGAAAGAAGTGGGAATTATCATGGAGAAAAATAAAAGTGCAGCAAGACTTCCCAGCTCTGCAGAAGAGGCTGGGGGACTGGAAGGACTTGAAACTGAGCCCTCCCATCTCAGGGCAGCAAAGCCTGGCTGCTGCTGAGTTACTGCCTTCCTTGCCCGAAACCCTGTGATCCCAGGTGCACATTTCCAGTGAGATCAGACCTTCACTGACTCTTGCAAAACCAGCAAAGCTGACTCACACACTCTTGAAAAGGGGCTATGAGTCCCCTGGAGCCAGGGTGGGCTTTGAAGGGATGTCTCCCAGTCCTCAAAGCATTGTTTGGTTGGCACAGAGCAGCCAGGCAGTGGCTGGCAGGGAGCAGCTGGGAGCCTTCATGAACAGATAGAGTGAGCTCCTGGTGCAGAAGATGGATCTCTGTTCTGGTCATCTGCTGTCACTGTAGTAACCTCCAATTTCCCTCTGTTCTGCATGGATGCTTATTCAAGGCTGCAGCACCAGCCTCCCCTCAGCAGAATGAAGCCTACAGGACATGAGTGAAGCCAGAAGCCCACCCCAAATAGCTCCTGCCACCTCCCAAAGCACCACTGAGCTGGAGTACCCTGGGACACTTGCACTGCTCCACAGGAGACATCACCTTTGTCTGTAGGACACAGTGACTGACCCTGCTTGTTTTCCTGATGAGAGCCGCCCCTGTGGGCTTGCACCAGAGTCAGTGTTTTGACAAACATGTTCCATGTTGCCTTTCATTTCATTTAAGGTCACTAAAAATGGACACCCTAGCCACATATCTCATGAACCATGAATTCCTAGAATCCCCCTAAGCCCAGAGGATGAGGGAAAGCTTTTTTTAGCACTCGTCCCTTGTGATTGTCCCTTTGAACTCTGCACAGTGGATGTACTGAGAGCAAAAAGCTGACACACCAGACCAATGAGCAGTTTGGGATTTTGTCCTGATACCAAATTGCCAGTGTGATTCAGACAGGGCATTTTCTGCTCCCAGGCATGTCCAAAGCAAGGGGAATGGACCCCACCCACAGAATCATTAAGGCTGGAAAAGCCCTCCAGTATCACTGAGTCCACCCTGTGCCCGATGCCCACCTTGTCCCCTAGCCCAGAGCACTGAGTGCCACGGCCAGTCCTGCCTTGGACACCTCCAGGGGTAGGGACTCCAAACCTCCCTGGGCAGCCCCATCCTATGCCTGACCACCCTTTCCATGAAAAAATTCTCCCTGATGTCCAGCCTGACCCTCTCCTGGGGCAGCTTGAAGCCATTTGCCCTTGTTCTGCCACTTGTTACCTGGGAGCAGAGCCCGACCCCCATCTGGCTCCACCCTGCTGTCCCCCTTTTCTCCAGGCTGAGCCTCCCCAGCCACTTCTCATTCTCCAGATTTTTCCCCAGCTCCATTCCCTTCCCTGCACATGGTCCAGCCCTTCAATGTCTTTCTTGTTGTGAGAGGCCCAAAACCAGTCACAAGACTCCAGGTCCCTCAGCAGTGCCCAGCACAGGTGATGGGCACTGCTGTGTCTTCCTGCCACAGCGTGGCTGGTACAAGCCAGGATGTCACTGGCCTTCTTGGCCACCTGGGCACACGCTGCAAACTCCCCACACCCAGCTGTGGAAGCAAAGAGCACCCGCAAGCAGTGAGAGCCATCTCCAGGTTTTCTCTGGCTGGTTCAGGTGCCCAGATGGGAACAGAGTGCAGGAAAACAACTGACCCTGAGCAATCCCCCATGGGGAGCCCCTGATGCCAGCTGGTCACAGCTGATGCCAGGTGGTCACAGGTGTGTGCTGAGCTCTGCAGAGAACATCCCCATTGGTCTCAAATCTCTAACTCAGGGCCAGCTGGTACAGCCATGAGCTGAGGGATCCTTTCATGTTCTCCCTGGCCTAGCAAGGGTTAGTAGCCGAAAAAAATACACATTAATTACTTTCAGATCTCTAATTCTGATCCCTGAACTACATAACCAGCTATGACAGCTTTGCTGTTCCATGCCCACTGTTGGAAAGGCCCCACTTTGCATTACAATAATCACACTCTGATTTCATGCTGTTCTCCATAATGGTCAAGATAAGAGTTGCTGTAAAACCTTATCAGAAGGTAGCCTGGAGCAAGGGCTGAGGTACAAAACTGCTCCTGTCACACTGTCAGGAGACTTGGGGAGTGCAGGTGAATCTGCACATCTAGATTTTTGGGGCTTTTTTTCTTTGCTATTAAAGGCATGCATTAGATTTTCCTGTCTCAAGAAATAAGTGTACAAACCTTTTTATGTCTTGACTTGCCTGTGCTTCAGAGCTCCCGAAAGACTGACAAGCTGTATAATTTGGGATGACAGCTTCATGAAATTGAACATTGGAGAGTCCCACAATAGATAGAAAACTTACATCTCCCTTATAAATGACAGTAGTTGAATGAGTGGGACACTGCATGTCTTTCAAGCCAGTCAAGAAAGTTCCAAAATTTCAGCATGCTGAAGAAGGATTACTGTTGTTATTCTGTGTGTCTGGAGTTTTCCAGAGAGAAGCTGCTTTAAAAACACTGTATTTCTCTCTGGGAAGGTAGCTGGTCTTTCCACTGTGGAGGGGAGATCACACAGGAATGATTTGTCCTTTCTACAGACAAGGGGCTGGGCTAGACTTAAAACACACTGTGGACACCTGGGTTCCAGCTTCTGAATATGGGATTTCAGGGGGACATCCAGTCCCCAAGGGCTTGACATGAAAGTCCTTGGGCTACGAAGGGGAATGTTAAGCACCCCAGAGCGACAAATCACAAGCTCTGCTAAAAAAGGGGAGATGTGCTTAGCCTGACCTAAGTGACTTTGCTGAGCACCCAAGTGGGGGTGGGTGCCTGCCACACTTTGGAGTGACTGGGCTGGTTCCAGTCAATCCCAGTAGGACCAGCAGCCAGGAAACAGGAGACCTGATATCTAACCTTCTCTTAGCCTTGTTCAGAGCAATGGCCCTCCCTTAAGAGATCTTTTCAAACGGCAACAAAATACACTAAAAATACAAACTAAGGCAAGAAACGCTGGTGCAAAGGGAGAGATCAGTGGGTGAGGTCTATTGGGGGGGGGGGGGTTCACTCAGAAATAGAAATTACCCAGAAATAAGCACTCCAAGAAAGCCTGAGGTGTGTCACAGCCCTTCTGCACTGCAGCTCTGCATTACAGCTGCTATTTCAAAAGTCCAGGGTACTAAAACCAGCTGGAGTAAAGTACACAGACATCATGCATCAAATCACACCTAAAGCTAAATTATTACTGCAGCTAAGTGTCTTCTGACACAAGGAATGGTGATCCTTGATACATTCTTCCTAATGTTCACCAGCTTCGGGTTACACTTCCTTTCAGCTTTCTGGAATACCAAATGCCTCAGCTGTCCTTCCTGCCAGATGTCTCCAATAAAAGCTTTCAAGAAAAGCTCAGCAAAACACATCTATGATTTCTGAGCCTGGGGCTTGGAGCGTGTGTGCCACAGGGAGCTGCAGTGGGCACATACACTGCAAGAGCAGGCCCGGATCTGTTCAACATGGACCCAAAACCCAAAAGAAGTGCCAGTGCCAGACTGGGCCACGCTGATCCCCCTGCAAACCCCTTCTCTTTGATTTGGTCCCTAAGATCACCCAACCCGGAGCACTAACCTGGAGAACAAATGGGGAAAAAACGGGGACCAAATGCCCTGATGATCACCCAGTCCTTCCCCATAGACCCCACCATGCCCTGGGCTTGCCCCTCTTTTCCAGAGACTCCTCCCAGGCTGATGGGGGGCTCTTGTGCCTAACTTCACAGACCTGGATCTGGGAGGAGGGGGTAGGTGTCTCACACCCCTGAGTCAGGAGGACTCCCCAGAACAGCTCTCCATGCATGGGGTGTGAGAAGGAATGGTGCCAGGTCCCCTCTGCCCTGCAGTCAGCAGCATCTGGCCAGGCAAGAGGCTCATCCACTGCCTGAGCCTGAAGCCAAGAGTCATGGCTGGCAGTGAGGCACCTGCTGCCTCCGTCCCAGCAACTGGTGAAAGCCCCAGAAAGGCCTGCAGGCACCACAGCTCACTGGAGGCCCTGCAGCAGTGCCTGCCCAGGGTGCTGCTTACTGCAATGTGCCTGCAGGAGTTACAGAAAACGAAAGAAACAAATGCCAGCAAATTAACCCTCAAGCTCCACAGTTACAGTATGAGGCTCCCACGTAACCCTGACCATGACAAAGTGTCTAAGCACATACGGGCCATTTCAGGGGACATGGGACCAAAGGAATTACACAGACTGGGCAACATCCCTTCCCAATATTTTCTTCTAAAAGCAAAAGATACTTATTTCTTTCCCTCACAAGAGCCTGATAGGGAGAAGCAGTCTCCTTGTTTTACTTGCTGAGTACCTGGATAGCTCAAAGCTCTGCAGCCCTGCTTCTCTGGACTCGCTCATGCTGAGGGCCACCATGCCTCTCTCCCCACCCACACAGCCAGAGGCAGTGCCACCAGGCTGCTCCCACGGACAGGTCAGCTGCATGTGGGGTTGGGACAAGGGGGCTGAGGCTCACAAGGTACAAGATTGACCCTTAGCACCATCCCACACCAGCCAGGACTGCTACAAGCTCTGCTGCTCGGGGTTTGGGTGGGCACGAAATGATGTTCTTGGAAAAGAGTTATGGTGAGTCCCAGGCCAGCAACACCCTCCTTTAGCTTCTCACTGAGGCATAGGACAGTGAATCACCTTCTTTTGCCACCAAAACCTTCCTAAGAGTAGTTCAGAAAGGCCCAGGGCAGACATGTAGATGCACATGTACTCACAAACAGCCCAGGGAACAGCAGCTGCAGGTACATCTGTTGCTCTGTGGTGCCAACATCATTGCAGACACAGAGCTGTCCTGAGGTGAAGGTCACAAGGGTGCTGTCACCACAAGCCACATTGCCTTGCAAGGCTCGACCTGATGCTGCCAGGGAGCTTTTAGTGCTGCCCAGCATTCAGAAAAGGGCACTCATAATTCAACATACCCCTATAAATTAAAGGTGGATTTACTGGTTGGTGTCTATCTATTTTTGCACAAAGAACTTCGGGAGAACAAGGAGGTTTTGTAAGCTGCAGCTGAGTAAGTTCCCTGGCATGCTGAAGGAACCTGCTTTATTAAACTAGTAATACACAGCTTAAAACATGGAATGAGCTGGCTCTTGCACAGAGGAGTGACTTGCAACCATTTCTGCCCAGGTCTCCCCAGAACAGACCTTCATACTCCCAGCGACATGTACAACTGATGTAGAGCCATTAGAAGTCAGGGGCTAGACACTACTACCAGCAAAGTTTCCTTCAAAAAAATCAGTTTCCATTTGAAACAAACCAAATCCTCTAAATTCTCGTCTAGGGGGCAAATAGTCAGCTTTTTGCTCTTACTTTTAGACTACCAAACCTAAGGGCAATCCAGTAAAACTGACCTACTTGGCAGTTCACATCTAACAGCAAGGACTCTGGCCGTTCCCCCTGTAGCACAGACAAGTGTATCTGCTTCATTCAGTATAGACTCACTGCCTCATGGCTGGGGAGCTCCTGAGAAGCCCCAGCACACGCTGTTCTGGAGCCACAGCTACTCCAGCAGCTGGGACTGGAAAGCACTGGCTGCAAACAGCAACCTCATTGCATCGGGACAGGCTTCTTTTACCTGAATGAAACACATCCAGAAACACAAGAGGGTGCAGAGCCCAGCTCAGTGCTCAGCCTCCAGCTCCATCCTGTAGCTCACCAAAGAGCACGTGAGACCTCTCACTGGGGCCAAATGGGAGCACATCTTCAGAATGCAGGGTCAGTGCTGGGACCATGCAAGTCTGATCAAGTGAGAAAAAGCTCATCAAATGCAGATATCTGCAAAGGCAATGAGAAAGGAAGAAAGAATGACAGTATATCCAACCACACATGGCCTTGACCTGAGGTGGGGATGAAGATGACTTGGTTTCCTCCTCAGCTTGTGAACAAGCTGCAAGGATGAAGTGGCTCTGAGTGGCTGCAGGAGGAGACTGAGTTTCAGCTTCCATCACCGGCCAGGAAACTTTGTCACTGAAGTTCAGTGCCACTAGCTGCAGTTTCTGAAGAACTCCCACAACAGCTCCACTACCCCACACCTGCAGTGCTCTGTGGGATGCACCAATAATGCTACTCAGTCTATCAGCGAAAATGTCACCAAGCAGGGCTGGCTGTGGCATTTCCATCTGCACTAAGGAGCCTGAACCCTGAGCCTGTACCAGCTGAACCCCTGTGTGAGCAGCACAGCACTGCTTACCCCAGGGGAGGGGACCAGGGAAAAACAACAGGGCTGGGAAGAGCCTGGAGGGATGCAGGGTCTGTGGCAGCCACAGTGGAGGAGACACAAGCAGAATGACAGCCACATGACCAGGTGTCAGCTCAGGTGCACACCTCACTCTTCCAGGCACCCACGGTTGCCCCCAAGTCTGTCCCATCCCGTGGCCTCATGCTAGGTGTTTTGGTGCTCTGCACAATCTGCCCTGGCCTGTATTTAAACCAGCTGTGCCTGCAGAAAACTCCTCTGCTGCCTCCCTGTACTCCCAACACCCAGGAACAGGGAGCTGAGACACAAAGTCAGCCTCCAATCCAGAAGCCCCTGCACCAGGCACAGCAGAGCTGTCTTGAGCTCTGCCCCCTTCCCTGCCCTCTCACTGGCTCTGCAGCTTGCCCCTGAGTCAGCCTGGCCTGTTTATGCTTTGGAGTGGCTTGGAATTGCTCTGAGGCTGTTTCTGTCTCAAAGAAGGTGCTGGTACAAAACTGTACCTAGTGGAACATGACTGGTGACAGCTGGGCCAGCAACCCAGGAGCACCCATGAGCCCAGGAAGGACCCAGTAAGCCCTGGGAGCCCAGGGGCCCAGCTGGCACTGGCAGGAATGCAAGCTTGTTTGGAGGCAGCAGGTAAATCCAGCACTGTGGGGAATACCTGCCCTGAAATCGTCCTGGACAGTCCCTCCAGGGCACAGCAGGATGCTTTGGCTGGGGACAGCCCCCCTGAGGCTGCAGTGAACCCCCACAGGCAGGGCAGCCCTCCCTGCCCCAGCACAAGGCATGGGTTGCAGCAGCCCTGCTCCAAAAGCAGCTCCAGCTCCACCTCAGTACAGAGGGCAGGACATTCCACAGCTCATGGGCAAAACAACCTCCTTTGGTGTGAATGCTGAGGACCAGCCCCAGACCAGACCAGGACAGGCAGCCACAGCCCCTGCTCTGGGCACAGGGGAGCTCGGCGTCTGCACGGGGAGCAGATACATTCCTGTGCCACAGGCCTTTTGATCCAGGTCAATCTCCTTAAGATCAAAACTGGATTTGGGCTGAGCTCTTTTGGCTATCCCTGCAGGCACAGAGTATTTTCACACTGGGAATACACGTGATAGAGTATGGAAAAATAAAACCTGATTTGGATTTTGCCCAGCTGACAGTGACACAAAGCCCAGCCTTGGCTCCTGCACCCTCTCAGGAGACACCAGCTTGCTTTCCTGACAGGTTTCTTCTTTAGACAAAAAAGAATGAAGAGGGGGTAAAATACACTTAGCAATGTGTTTGGAACACATCTCTGGGACACAACAGAGAAGGTGACTGGGAAGAGTCAGTGTGCATGGATCATGAAGTAAATCACATCTGCCCACCCCAATCGCCTTTTGTGATGAAGTGACCAGATCTGTGGATATGGAGAGAACAGCGGGCACTGACCAACCTCAGCTCCCAAACGACCTGCCCCAACACTTGTGCCCAAGAGAGAAGTTCTTGGCCTGGATGGGTGGGCATCTAGATGGGCAAAGAATCTGTCTGGGCAGTAAGAGAGGACAGTTGTTGATGGGCCACATGCCTGGGGCAGCCCATTTGTCAATCACCTGGCAGAGGAAACACCACACTGACTAATCTTGCTTTGCAGAGGACAACATGGGGAGGGACAGCTAATACCTCTGGGTCAGAGCTGCCATCCAGAGGGATCCAGGCAGGCCAGAGGGATGTGATGACAGGAACTTTATGAAGCTCAGCAAGAACTAATGCAAAATCCTGCACCCAGTAAGGAAAACATCCTTACAAAACCCATGCTGGGACAGGGCAGGGAACAGTTTGAGGAGAATCTGAGGTGAAGATGGTCAGTGGCCTTGAGCTGGTCAACACATTCAACACAAAGAGAGGATGAGGGAACAGGGCATGCCCAGACTGGGAAGGAGAAGACTTCAGAAGACCCTAACAGCAGCCTTCCAATACCTCTTAGAAGGCTGTCAAGAAGATGGAATCGGGCTTTTCACCCTGGTGAAGTTAAAACACCAGCTGAAATGAGAAATTCAAACTGGATATAAAGAAAAATATGTGCTTTAACAGGAAACATTATTTTACCCATCTAGACAGGTTGTGTAGCCTCCATCCTTGGAGGCTTTCGTGCTGTAGCTGTTTAAAACCTTGAGCAACCTGCTCTGATCCAGTAGCTGCCCCTGCTGTGAGCAGGAGGTTGGACTACAAACCTCCCAAGGGTTCTTCCTACCTGAGTTATTCTATGATCTGGACTGAAAATGCAACACAAGGCTTTTCAGATGTTTAAAGCCACAGTCTCTGTACCTCCTCAGTCCTTAGCTTTGCCCATGCTAGTCCCGGGAACATTCCTAGAACAGTCAGCTTCACCTGAGTGGCTTAAGCATCACTCAGCAGTTGAGCTCCTCCATGGCATGACGAATGTGTTGCCTTCCTTGGGTAGACGAATTCCTCATTCCTCAGGTATCTTGTAACTAGTCCCCAGCCTGGGGTGGCACCAGTGTTATGGATGTCAGCCACTCAGAAGAGAGGCTGTTTTCCATTGGTATTTTCATAGAATCATAGAATCAATTGGGTTGGAAAAGACCTTCGAGATCATCAAGTCCAACCCTTGGTCCAACTCCAGTCCCTTTACCAGATCATGGCACTCAGTGTCACGGCCAATCTGCATTTAAAAATCTCCAGGGATGGTGAATCCACCACCTCTCTGGGCAGCCCATTCCAATGCCTGAGCACTCTCTCTGCAAAGAATTTTTTTCTGATATCCAACTTAAATTTCCCCTGGCAGAGCTTGAGCCCATCGTGCCCCCTTGTCCTGTTGCTGAGTGCCTGGGAGAAGAGACCAACCCCCACCTGGCCAGAACTTCCCTTCAGGCAGTTCCAGACAGTGCTGAGGTCACCTCTGAGCCTCCTCTTCTCCAGGCTGAACACCCCCAGCTCCCTCAGCCTCTCCCCACAGCACTTGTGCTCCAGTCCCTTCTCCAGCCTTGTTGCTCTTCTCTGGCCCCGCTCCAGCCCCTCAATCTCTTTCCTGAACTGAGGGGCCCAGAACTGAACACAACATTCAAGGCGTGGCCTCCCCAAGGCAGAGTCCAGGGGAAGGGTCACTGCCCTGGGCCTGCTGGCCATGCTATCTTTGATCCAGGACAGGATCCCCTTGGCCTTCTTGGCCCCCTGGGCACACTGGTGGCTCCTGCTGAGCTTCCTGTCACTCAGTCCCCCCAGGTCCCTCTGCCTGGCTGCTCTCCAGCCACTCTGTGCTCAGCCTGGAGCGCTGCAGGGGGTTGTTGTGGCCAAAGGGCAGGACCCGACACTTGGCCTTGTTGAACTTCATCCCATTGGAATCCGCCCATCTCTCAAGTCTATCCAGATCCCTCTGCAGAGCCCTCCTGCCTTCCAGCAGGTCGACACTCCCTCCCAACTTGGTGTCATCAGCAGATTTGCTGATGATGGACTCAATCCCCTCATCTAAATCATCAATAAAGATGTTAAACAGGACTGGACCCAATACAGACCCCTGGGGAACACCACTAGTGACCGGGCACCAGCTGGATGCAGCTCCATTCACCAGCACTCTCTGGGCCCGGCCCTCCAGCCAGCTCCTAACCCAGCAGAGGGTACACCTGTCCAAGCCATGGGCTACCAGCTTTTCCAGGAGTATATTATGGGAGACAGTGTCAAAGGCCTTGCTGAAGTCCAGATAGACACATCCACAGCCTTCCCCTCATCCACCAGGTGGGTCACCTGATCGTAAAAAGAGATCAGGTTGCTCAGACAGGACCTGCCCCTCCTAAACCCCATGCTGGCTGGGTCTGATCCCTTGTCCATCCTGAAGGTGCTGTGTGATTGCACTCATCTGCTCCATAACCCTGCCAGGCATTGAGGTCAGGCTGACAGGCCTGGAGTTGTCCAGGTCAGCCTTGCAGCCCTTTTTGTGGATTGGGGTGACATTGGCCAACCTCCAATCATCTGGGACCTCCCCAGAGAGCCAGGACTGTTGGAAGATGATGGAGAGCAGTTTGGCAAGCTCTTCTGCCAGCTCCCTCATCACCCTGGGATGGATCCCATCTGGTCCCATAGACTTGTGAGGATCCAGCTGGCTCAGTAAGTCACTATTTCCTCCTGGAATACAAGAGGGCTGTTGAGCTCCCTCTCTCTCTACCAGCTCCAGAGGCCAGTTGTCTTGAGGGCCACCTGTCTTACTGATAAAAACTGAGGCAAAGTAGGTGTTAAGTACCTCAGCCTTCTCCTCATCTTTGTTAACTGTATTTCCCTCCAAGTCCAACAGAGAATGGAGGTTTTCCTTGCCCCTCCTTTTGTTATTAATGTATTTATAGAAGGACTTTTTGTTATCCCTAACAGAATTAGCCAAATTAACTTCAAATTGCACTTTTCTTTCCCTAACTTTTTTCCTGCATGACCCAGCTGTCTTTGTAAATTCTTCCTAAGTAGCCAGCCCTTTTTTCCACAGTCGGTAAACTTTCTTTTTATCCCTGATTTCTTTCAGAATCTCCCTATTTAACCAAGCCAGCTGTTCTTCCCCTCCGGCTGGCCTTTGGGCACACTGGGACAGTCTGTTGCTGTGCACTCAAAATTGCCTGCTTGAAACATGTCCAACCCTCCTGGACCCCCGTGTTCTCAAGGGTTGTTTCCCAGGGTATGCTCTGAATTAGGTTTTTGAATAGGCCAAAATCTGCCCTCTGGAAGTCCAGGGTAGAAGTTTTAATGGTGACTCTCCTTGCATCCCTGAGGATTGAAAATTCTATTATTTCATGGTCACTGTGCCCCAGGCGGCCTCCAACCACTACATCTCCCACCAGCCCCTCTCTGTTTGTAAACAGTAGGTCTAGCGGGGCCTTACCCCTGGTAGGCTCATTTACCAGTTGATGAAGGAAATTGTCCTCTATACACTCCAGGAACCTCCTTGACTGCCTCTTCTCTGCAGTATGAAGCTCCCAGCAGATATCTGGCAGGTTAAAGCCACCCACAAGAACAAGGGCTGGAGATTTTGAGACATCTGCCAGCTGCTTGTAGAATAATTCATCTCCTTCATCATCCTGGTTGGGCGGTGTGTAACAGACACCCACAAGGGTGTCAGCCTTGTTGGCCTTGCCCCTGATTCTGGTCCACAGGCACTCAACCTTGTCACTGCTGACCTCAAGTTCAACAGTCAAGAGACTCTCTAACATATAAAGTCACCCCTTCACCTCTCCTACCCTGCCTGTCCTTTCTGAAGAGCTTGTAGTCCCCCATAGCAGCACTCCAGTCGTGTGAGTCATCCTACCATGTTTCTGTCACAGCAACTACATCATAGTTTTCCTGTTGCTCTGTGGCTTCCAGCTCCTCTTGTTTCCCACACTGCATGCATTGGTGTACATGCACTTCAGCTGGGCCATTAATTTTACTCTCAACTCAGGCTCTGCATCCTTAGGCTTATCTCTGGAGAGCCCAGTTTCAGTCCCTTCCCCCTTCAAACCCAGTTTAAAGCCCTCCTAACCAACCCTGCCAACTTATGGGCTACAGTTCTTTTGCCCTTCCTAGATAGATGAAGCCCATCGGGTTTGAGGAGACTGGGCAACATGGAGTTTGCCCCATGATCAAAAAACCCAAAATTTTGATGATAGCACCATCCCCTAAGCCACCTCTTGGTAAGCTGGGCTTTCCTAAACCTCTCCTCACTTACCTTCTCATTCATCCCAGCTAGCACAGGAACTGAGGCAATTACTACCTGTGCTCCTGTTCCATGAAGTGATCAGGTCAGTGCCTTAAAATCTTTTTTAATTACCCTGGTACTCCTTTTATTAATGACATCACTTCCAGCCTGGACAATCAAGAGCAGGTAATAGTCTGAGGGTTCAACAAGCTTAGGAAGTCTCTTAGTAATATCCCTCACCCTGGCCCCGGGAAGGCAGCAAACCTCCCTGTGGGATGGGTCTGGTCGACATAGAAGGCCCTCAGTTCCCCTTAAAAGGGAGTCACTGATTACAACAACCCTTCTCTTTTTCCTCTTATCTGTGCTTGTAACCCTTTCGGTAGACTGGGGGTAACCAGAAGACCTTGTAGACAGATCTTCCTCCTGACTGTCCTCCATCAGACTTTCTGAGTCCAGGGCCATATAC
Source organism: Pithys albifrons albifrons (assembly GCF_047495875.1). NCBI lineage: Eukaryota > Metazoa > Chordata > Aves > Passeriformes > Thamnophilidae > Pithys > Pithys albifrons. The sequence goes on along the minus strand of NC_092476.1, from coordinate 12,300,414 downwards.
CTGTTTTTTAAGGGCACCCTGGCAGGTGAAAGGGGTCGAGAGGGGGTGTTTTTGCCTCTACAACCAGGCACCTGTTTCCATTCCTCCCCATCCACATGATTCGTTCTGTCTGCCTGATGGCAGGAGGGGTTGGGCTTCACCACCTCCTGCTGGGCTTCCTTAGGAGTCGAAAGGGTGTGACTCCACCAGTCAATTTCCCTTTCACTCTCCCTTATGCTTCTGAGCCTTTCCACCTCTTCCTTTAGCTCTGCCACCAGACACAGCAAATGGTTCACCTGCTCACATCGCATGCAGGTGCTTCTCACACTGTCCGCCGGTAGCAGTTCCAGGCTCAGTCTGTGCAGTCAGAGGCCTGAGTGGCTGCATCCTTTTTAGAGGGTTCTGTCTGTATTGACACCCCTCTACTGGTAACAGGAGCAACAGCTTTCATTTTTTTGGAAGGCATGACTGACTTGAGTTGTGGGGAAAGGTTAAAAACAAACAAACAAACAAACAAGCTGCAAAAATACCTAGGCTTATGCCCTGCCTGTTCGCCCTGCCTGTGGGAACTGCCGTGCCACGCCCCTGTTTGCCTGCTCCTGTTCGTGGGCTCCAGGTCGCTTGGGCTCCCTAGAGATGTTTCTAAAGCCTTCTCAATCTCCTGCTAACGAGCAAGCCACACCTCCAACTCACCTCTGAGTCACTTGATGACAGTTGAAGAAGCAGCAAATAAAGACTGGCAGGAAATGTAGGACATGTAGGCTGGGGCCAGGTGTGCCTTGGGCACACACAGCAGAGCTCTGAGGACTGGCTCCAGTCAGAACTGTGCTCTGTCTTCCTCTGTCCATGGGGCACCCATGGGTCTCCCTTTGCCCCAGGTAACACAGATTCACCTTGCATAGCACCAGGCTACAACAAATTTGGTTCCCAAGTGAAAGGTGTTGTCCCACAGTTCCCAAAGGGGAGACTCACTTAGGGAGCCCAGCACACCCCAGCCCTGGGCCAGAGCCCCGCACAGCCCTGTCACAAACCTGCCCCTGCCCTGTTGGCCAGCCACTGCAGTCAGGGCTACAGGGAATGTGGGTACAATGAGTACAGAGGGCGTTTGCTCTATTTCTAATACTGGACTGGAGAAATACTGAACATCCACTGACAAAGCATCTCCAGGCACCCACAGCACGATCCCTATCCCAGCTCTGCCTTTCCCCACTGAGCAGGGGACAGAGCTGTGTTTCCTGCTGTCCCCGAGGCAGGGCAGTGAAACCCTAACAACTGCCTAAGGAACATTTCTGTTGTTTTTAACAAACAAACCAATACCAAACAACACCAACAAAACCCCACAAACACAACTACAAAAAAACTGCCTCACTTCTAAACAAAGCTACCCTCCTGGGAAAGGCCAAGGAAAAAAGTGATGGTCATGGTCAACATGAGATGCAGAAAGAAGCAGGACATGAGTTGCTCCCACTGTCAGGAGGCAAGGGACACGTCCCTCTGTCCTACATCTCTCTGGGCTTTTTCCACACAACCCCAGTCTGCCATGAGCTTCCTGGGGCAGCTGGCTCTGCCTTTCGGGGCACAGAAAAACAAGGTCAATGACAACACTTCTGCCAAAACATTTGAGAGAAGACAGGAACCCTGCACTTGAATCTGTAGCAGGATTCAGCTGTAAGTGAGCTTTAGGGAAATCAGTGTAGATGGGGTGACCCTTCCCAGACTGCAGCCCACTAGCTGAGTTTGCAAAGCCTCAGTACAGGGGCTCGCCTTGTCCAAATCCTGCTTTAACTTGGCTCATCTGTAACACCAATTCTGTCTTCCGAGGAGGTGCTTTGGGCTAATGTGTTTTATTTTTACTTATCACAGCTTCATACAATTCTGATTTTACACAGACTCTGTGTTGAATAAGGTATTTGGAACTAACACACTGCTGCAACATCTAAAATACAAGCAGAGACCTCGAGAAGGGCAGGCAAAGGTTACTGTGCAGAGCACAGCCACCAGATGGTAAGAGGTGGGGCAGGGACTTGGCCCTGAAGTCTCCACAAACAACTCCCAAGGGGTTGAATAAATACAGACCTGATGGTGCTGCGCATTAAAGAGACCCAATGTATGTGAAAATGCATGAGAGATGTCACATGGAGTCACACAACAGAAAAAGGAGCATTTTCAGGACTGACTTCATTAGAGAGCCAGTTCTTGTTGCAGATACAAGAGGGGCAGTAGCTGTTTAACAGCAATTTACCATTATCCAGCAATCCTTCAGGAACTACAGTCAATTTTCACTATTTCTTTCCTGTTGCCAGTAACAACTGACCAGAACCTACAGCAGACCACTATGCTGAGCAGTCCATCTGCTGACATTTTTGCATTAATGTCTCCTTTCCATCAGCTAAACCTCTTCCCTTTAGACCCCTCCTGCTGCAGAACCTGCAGGTGCCCCTTTGTGTTTCCATGACATGCAAACCACCAGCAGCCCAGGGGAGAAATCCCCACATGGCACAAAGGCAATGCTGGCACGTCAGTACCAGCTGCTGAGGGAGATCCCCACCCTGCCACAAGAGACAGGACCCCAGGCCATGCCCTGTGCCTGGAACTGGCTACCTTACCTCAAACTCAAACCACTCCTCTACTGAGCGATCAGTTCCGTAAAATGGCTTTTAAATAAATATACCCTCTCTCTCCCTTAGCCTTACCATTAACACTCTGGACCTTTAGCTTTGGAATAGTCTGTTCCCATTCCTTTTAGAAGACAGAGATGACTGAAAAACAACTATTATGAGTCTTTCCAGTCCCTAAAGAGTCAAACTACAGTATTGAAAATAATCTTTTCGCTAAAGGGCATCTTAAGTGCTCAGGAATAATCAACAGAAGTACCTCTTTTAAAGAGGCAAACAAAGTGTCATCTCAGATTAGCTGCTCCATTTCTTGGTCCCATTCCCACCACATCTCCCACATCAGTATTTGATGCACACTGGTTGACAGGAAGCTCAACATTCCTACCTGAGATGCTACACCTACCAATGTGCACTGGCAGCCAGAAAGCCAACCATATCCTAGGGTGCATCAAGGGAAGCTTGGCCAGAAGGTCGAGGGAGGGGTTTCTGTCCCTTTGCTCTACTCTGGTGGAGGTCCAGAGGACTCCAGCCCAGCTTCCCAAGTACTATCAGCAGCAGATCAAACCATGGCCTACATTGTTTCAAAATAAGCAGCCACTTGCACAAGGAAATATAGAGACAAGAGGTGCCAAAAGTCAGCCCTCTAAGGGAAGCTTTGAAAATTAATTACCTCCAGGATTGTGGGGGAAAAAATGGCAAGGAAAGGCTCTTCTGAAACAATGAAAATCCTCTGTAAAAATACAATCATTATTGCCAGGGTACCACTTCTCACAGACAGACACTAATACCATTGATAGCAGATTGGACTTGGCACAGTGTGAAACTTCCTTTGGAACCACTCGAATTGCCTACTGCAATCAACCCATCACAAAGAAGGAAAAAACCCTAATTTCCTTTTCAGCTGTTGAGGTTAATTCTACTAGCACACTTTTTAACACTCCCACTGTAAACAGATACAAAAAATTCTTGCTTTGAAAGAGAAAAATAACCCGTTCTCTAAACTATATATTATTTGAGAGGCAAAATAAAAAAAAAAACAACAGTATCTTGGAACTTCAGGAACCTTCCTTCAGAGAGAGAGCTCTATCAGAAGAATTCAGTGTGAGACATGCTCTGTCACAGTAACCTTACCATCCTCAGGAGGCACCACAGTACAGGGCAGTTGATGTGGTTTAAAACTGCCCTAGAACAGGTGAAGTTTACTGTTTTTCACAATTTTGGAAAGACAGAAGTATTCCATAGACTTCGGACCTTCCCTCAGACAGGAACATTCTCTTCTAACTCCCACACTCAGGGGAACACCAGTGCTACCTGCAGAAACACTTGTGTTCAGTCTCAGACACTCTGGGACACACACAAAGAACTCTTCTGGTTTGTCTCCTGTGGGCCTTTCTCTGGGGTTCAGCTGCCTTAAAAAAGCACATTCAGCTTCTGGTGTGCACAACTAGAAATAAATACTGTTTTCTAAAAAGAGGGAAAGCAGAGCAAGAATATGAATCTGGAACACCATGCAAAGTTCTGATGATATTCTAGTGAAACCTAACTAAGGAAAGGAAAATATGTATTGCCTGTACAAAGCAATCTTTATTTTCAAATGCTGCACTGCATAAAACCCAACTGATTGTCAGCCCTGTGAATGGACACAGCTTCACTCCCCCCTTCCTGCCCAGCACAATCAGAGCAACTATGCACACCATCATTTACACCACAAGAAAAACCTATTTGCAATTCATTTCTCTTTTCCTTATAAGTGAACAGTGTTCACCTGGAAAAATCACCCCATTTCATTTCTGCATTCAGACAAAGAGATCAGGCACCCCACAGGGCTGGTCCCATGTGCAGGAGCTGCCGGCGACTTTCTGCTCTTCACCTGCTTAACCTGGATGAAGGAGCACTCTTCAGCCTCTCCTGCTTGTCCCAGTGCAACTGCCTCTCCCAGAAGGCAAAACAGTGCAGAAAAACCAGAAGGCAAAGCTCCTCTGAGATCACCATGGCCCTGTGGCTTTCCATCAAGCAATCCTCCTGCAGTGACTGTCCTTTGCTGATGTCTTGCCAGGAGACACCAGTTTATTTTACCAGTGATATACATGTTTTTACCACATGTCTTTTGCTCCCATTAATGTTTCAGAGAGGTCCCAAATTTCATTTGGCACTCCAGGTCTTGCTGAAAATAATATCCATGAGGAAGGCTCTGTAGAGATTTTTGGTAGTGGTAATTTGCAGAAGCATAACTGCCCTTCTTGTTTGAAGGAAAAGAGGCATGTTGTGACAGGATGTTACATTTGTGTGCTTCTGCTTTAATTCCAGTGCACAATCCCAGCCAAACCCACAGATGATGTTCACAGCAATCTTTAAAGACGTTGTGTTTTAGGATCTGTATTTTCTCATGTGTGCAGCAATAGAAGCTGAAATCTCAGCACTCTTCTTGTTCTGGCCATAATAGTCCACAAAGTCCCCATCAGGCCCGAGGAGGTACATTATTATTGTGTGATCCACCTGCAAGGGAGCATAACACAGCTTGGTAAGAGAGATCACAGAATCACACACACCAGGTCAGAAGGGTCCTCATGGATCAACTGGTCCAACTTCCCTTGGAAAATATATGATCTGGACAAAATGGCCCAGGATCCTGTCCAGTCAAACTTTAAATGTATTCAACATTGAGAAAACCAGCACTTCCCTGGGAAAATTATTCTAATGGCTAATTTTTCTCATTGTGAACATTTTTCCTCTTCTATCCAACTGGAGTCTCCCCAGAAGTCACTTGTACCCATTACACCTTGTCTTTTATCACATGACTCCCTGAAAGAAGGGATCTTCCATCTACTTTGTAGCCACCCTTTATTTATTGGAACATCCTGCACATCTGTCAGCATGAACAGTGTTTGGTTCAGTCTTTGGCATCTGCAAACTTCTCCCCAGGAAGCTAAAGCAACACAAGGCATCACTGCTTCTCTTATCTCAGACACATGATTGTTGGGGTGCCTGTGCAGGGCCAGGAGTTGGACTTGCTGATCCTTGTGAGCCCCTTCCAGCTCAGCATATTCCATGATCCTGTGATAACCTCAGTGACCTCTGCTAGTTTGACCCAAGAAAATAAACAGTGAAAACTCATTGCACACTCAGAAGGTGTGGAAATACTTCCAGCAGACAAGTCTTGTCTAAGCTGGGGGCCCTATCCTGCAAAACTGAAGGATGGTGGTTTTCCCCCTCACCTTCCCCGTTTCCCTCTACTTATCATGATGTTCTATGACACCCACAAGGTATTCAAGCTCCTGCTGGTAACAGGATGCAAATGTAATATAAACAGGGGTACTTCATAGCACCAAGCTCACTGTCAGGGCAAACAGTGGGATCCAGCACCTCACTGAGATGCAGGAGTGGCGGCCGCAGGATACAGGGAAAAGTGGGGCGGGAACACCCCCTGGCGGCCCCTCAGAAAAACTCACAAATGCACATCTGGGTATGCCCATTGCATTTATATCATAATTACAGAATATGCTGAGCTGGGAGGGACCCACGAGGACCATCCAGTCCAACCCTCAGCCCTGCACAGGCCCAGCCCCAAGAGTCACCCCCTGAGCCCCAGAGCATCATCCAAACACTCCTGCAGCTCTGGCAGCCTTGGGGCTGTGCCCACTGCCCTGGGGAGCCTGGGCAGTGCCCACCACCCTCTGGGGGAAGAGCCTTTCCCCGAGATCCAACCTGACCCTGCCCTGGCACAGCTCCAGCCATTCCCTGGGTGCTGTCCCTGGTCCCCACAGAGCAGAGCTCAGGGCCTGCCCCTCCTCTGCCCCTGCCCAGGAAGTTGGACCTGCACTGAAGTCTCCCCTCAGTCTCCTCTGGTGCAGCTGAACACACCAAGTGCCCTCATTAACTCCACTGCACATTTATTTAAATGCCACTGCAAGGACTGTCTGCACCCAATTGTGACACTTCTGTCAGCAAAGACACGTGATGGAGGCCATGAACCTGCAATTGCTGGGGACTGAAACACATCTGTGCACAGAGTTCAGCCGTGTTTGAAATGAGAAATCACAGGAACATTTCCAGGACCACAAGCTAAAAGGATACATTCAACTTAATGGCATTTCTTCCACTGAAATAATGATTCTTATCATTTTACTGAAGTGGGTTTAATTCAGATATTTTACTACAGTTTCAAATTTTCAAGGTAAGATCACAAAATCAAGTTGTAGGAGACAATTTTTCTTAAGCAAGCTGAATCACAATTTAGACCTTTCAATTGGAAACTATCATTAAAAAAATTTAAAAATCAGGTTGCCTGCTCAAAACATCCTGGGCTGTGGAAATTAAATAGTCAGAATGGATGCAGTTTGGGTGCAAAAGAGAGTTTTTCAAGCTGTGCCTGCCTGAAGCCTGCACTGTTCCCACTGCATGCCCTAAAGATCATGATTTGAGTTTCAATGCAACCTTGTAAATCCCAGAATAAAACAAGTAAATTGGATATTTTAGTACTAAGAATTATAGAATGGAGATTATTAAATAGGAACTCATAATATTCAAGCAATACTTGAAAAATTTCAAATAGGTGTTTAGAAATTATTTATAATTTGAGTATAAATAAATGCTCATCTTAATTCTCTTTTCAAGTCAAAACAAGCAAAGGCTTTAGTGACTTTGTTCCTCGTCTCCACCCCACGGCAGAGGAAATAGATCCCACTACTGCACAGATATCAGACTCCATCTCCAACTGGGAACACAAGTCCAGGCAAGACATAATGGGAGAAAAATCTTACTGGAACAACCGACAGAGTAGAACTTAACTGGATTTGTCTCAGGTAGGCACATGAGCAGCCTCCAGCTCTCCCTCCCAGGCCTGCAGTTGGTGCTATCCTGTTTCCACTCTGTTCCTGAGTCCTGTGTCCCCTACCCTCCCTGCCCTGAGCACACAGGGCTCGCTGCCTCCCCAGCCCAAGAGCCTGCGATGGATCCTGAGGGGATGCAAGTACCCTGTTCCTCCTTGGCACCACATCTGGGGCTCCCAGGCTGCTCTCCTGCTCCCAATTCACTGGCCTTTCTTCTTTGCCTCCCTTCCCTCCCCTCAGACTCACAATCCTAACACAGAGCAGTGGTCCCCTCCTGGATCCTGAATCCCTTCTGCTATGTCCAGTGTCACCCTCCAGCCTCCCGCCAAGCTTCTGTCATCCATGGAGTTATTTTCCTTGGCTAAACCCCTGAACTGTCCCTTTCACAGCCATGCCAGGATCCAGGTCCAAGTGTGCTTCATTAGAATCCACATCCCTTCCTAAGGAGCAGCACTCCTTCAACTTTTCCAGCCTCTTTCCATCATCTCAACTTCAGTTCACTCATTTAATGTCAGGTTCTGTGGAGTGCTTTTCCTCTCCTGAGCAGGAATCCTTTGCCAATCCTGTTCCTATAACCTATTACTGCAACCCCACCAGCTCCCTTCTAAAAATCTGGTCTTAGGCAGTATCTTTTCATGTATTTCAGATTGTTTTACATTGGTGTTCAGTTTCCTCATTCAAACACAGTATATCTTAGTCACAGACTTCTGTATCTTTCCAGTTGCCACTTCAAGCAAAACTAAGTTCTTGATCTCCCACCTCACAGCCTTTTTAGTGATGTAGAGCAGTGCACATCACCAGTGATTCCCTGAGATCATGTGCAGCTCATGTGCTCTAATCTTTTCAGATAATTTATTTACAGGAGTCAGGTGGTTTTAAACCAGATTTTTTTAAAACAGATTAGGAATCAACAATACTGGATTAGACCAAACCCAATCTGCCTCAGCATCCCACCTCAAATAGTGGCCAACAACAGTCATTTGAAAGAACAGTATAAAACCAGCACCAAAAAAGGGTTTCTGCCTCTATTCCCTACCAGTTTCCAAACATTTTCAGCTCACAGACTTCCTGACCTAGGCAAGATTTCGTGCATGTCATAACCCTCAACAAATTGTTTCTTCCAAAGACTAAGAACAAATCCCCCTGTGGACTCCCATAAACTTCCACAATTTGCATCTGTAGCAAGGAATTCCACTCCTCACATGCCCACTGCAACAAGAACCATGACCTTTCCCTTTGAACCTGTTTTTAGTTTCTTTTGATGTCCTTAGTTCTTTTAACCAAGTTGAAGATCATGCAATGCATATGCTCACTCATCCTATCACCAGTACTGCTTTACTCTCCCAGCCATGGCAAGGCAGGGAAGCCTTGACAGCAGCTCAGAGCCCTAAAATCAGTCCTGTCACTTTCAGGGAGTAAGATTTTGACTGCCCAGTTCAGCCTCACTTAAACCTCATTTTCCTCATTCCCATTCTATCACTTCACGTATTTTATTCCCACTTAATTTAGCATTAATTAACATGCTCTCTCCTGCAGGTCGGTCACAGGAAGAGGATCCCCAGAGTATTTGCAGGCAGATATCCAAGTCTCTTGCCAGGAAGACCCCACTCCTTGGAGTCATTTTGGCAGGGAATGAGTTGTTACTCACACTTAATTCTCATTTCTCCCTCTTCCTATTGCCTTAATTTCCCAGTTACATTTTCACTTTGGAGCACACAGGAAAGCAGCCAGTGAAATACTATTACAGATCAGAGAGAAGTCTGACTTACTGCCAGACTTGCCAGTTCCTGGGCTACTGTCTGCAGGCCTGGGCTGGGACGTGTTTAGAACACACTTCAGAGAGGTTCTGAGAAGGCACTTTGGTTCTGATTGAGACCTCTCAAACAGTTTATACAGATCAGTGCAACAAGAGCTCTGTCATGTGGGACTTCAGCACAGACCCAACAGCTGATTTAAAAATGGATATGCTGCTCTTACCCACAGCCTTTCAGTAGACAAAGGCCCTACTTTGACTTACTATGTAGTCATTGTCCTCGTCCTTGGGGCCTTCGCTGTAGTACACACGGTAAGCTTTAGCCACTTGGTCAATCTGTGCCCTGGTACCAGTCAACCCAATTAGCTTCGGAGAAAATTCTGGATAGAAACAAGACATTTACATATTTGAGTGAAAATCCCTTCCAGAGGCTCCTTTCCAGCACTCTGCATTACATGCTACGAGACACAGGGGCTGAAAGCAGCAATACCTTTAACGTATCTGGCAACGGCTTCCTGGTTGTCCCGCTCAGGATCGATGGTGATGAACAGTGGGGTCAGATTAGGCAAAGATGGAATTCCATCTGTGACATTAACCATAATTACTTATTTTACAAAACCAGAAATAATTTCTCAACTCCCTTCAAACAGCTCACAGCCAAGTAACGTCAATTCAAGCCCATGCTAAGTGACTAAAAAAAGGCCATTTTGTGCAGTTCAATCTATGTAATTTGGGAATGAAGCAAATGCAATGAGAAGCAATGCTCAGTGTCTGTGCTTGGAGCTTCCAGCCCCCCCAGCCCAAGCCCCTGCCCTGCTCAGGAGATGAGAGACTGGCTGTGCTGCAGAGGACACCTCAGTGTGCTGCACGTGTGGGAACACAGTGGCTCACACAAGGAAAGTGTGCCAGGAGGCTGGAGCAGAAGGAAACGTGAAGACAAAATTCCGACTCCTTCCCTCATGTTCCAGCCAAAGCTTTCACTGTATTTCCTTTGCTTTGGCCCCCTTTCCCACTTGCTGGGTTACTATTAACCCTACTCCATAATTCTTCAAGGCCTGCAGGCTGAGAAAACACCTAACACACAGCCTTCCCCCTCCCTCCACTTCACAGAACAGCCACCACTTCAGGAGAGTCCCCTCACAGAGATTTGTTCTCAGGATGAAGAAAATAGAGGGAGAAAAGTCCTAACACACCTCACAGTCTCTTCTTGGCAAAAATACAATGCAATGCATTCCCTGTAAGCTGCCACGCTCATATTTTATGCCCAAGTTCCCTGTTTCGGAAAGATCAGTGCTGTCACATCAGACTCTAGTGACAGGCAAATTGATCTATAGATCCCTTCACAATTAATTTAATTACTGAAATCAGCCAACAGCGTTTTTTAAAAAAGATCATCAGTCATTACCATTTGTGACAATTTGACAGAATAAACCTGACCCTCCCATAAACAGGGCCACTACTACACCAACCGAATTCCCTGAATTCCCATACCAATTTCATCTACCACTGCAATCATTTTCTCCAGTTCATCAGGACAGACGTCAGGGCAGTGAGTGAAGCCAAAGTAGATCAGCACCCACTGGCCAAGGTAGTCCTGGCTGCTCCTGGGCTGTCCCTCGTGGCTCACAAGTGAGAAGGGCCCTCCCAGCAGCGGCTTCCCAATGCCTCGGTTCCGTTCCTTCTCCAGCTCTGCAAACACAGAATGGGAACAAACACACACAAGAGGGGATCAAACACATCCTGCCACAAGCCCTGCTGCTTCCCAGCTGAGTCAGGCACCACGCCGGGGCACAGGGAGGGCACTGCCGGCTCAAGATCCACCAACGCCTGTCATGTGGAAACCCAGCACGCACAGAGCTTCCAGAGAGCATTCCTTTTGGACACAACCAACTATATCACTAATTCCCAGGAACATGATATTTTTCATTGTTATCCAATTGCTTTTTGTTTAAAGAGAAAGGGGAAAAAAAGGAGACAGAGAGATACCTGGCCTGGTGTGAAAGAGAAAAATCAGCATCCTTTGCAAACTGATCATACCCTAAGAGCTGTAACATCTCTGCTTCCAACAGCAAACCCCTGGGAAGGGAAAGTGTGGGCACTCCTGCAGGAGAGGGCAAAGCTCAGGGGCAGCACAGAGGGACCCACCGTGCCCACACACCCTGCCCGTGTCTGCGCTGCACAGCACGCTCGGCCAAACACACCTATTCCAACCTAACAGCTGCTAAACGCGAATCGAATTCTTTGTAACTATTCAGAATTTCCTAAGGCAGTTCCATACACACAGGCACGAAGCAGCCCTGTGCAAAGCTGCAATGCCCAAGCGCATAAAATACACCCGCAAACAAAAAAAACCCACATCATCTGACTACGAAAAATACTTCGTCTGAAAATAAGAAATGCTTCGTCTGAGCGCGAAACGCGGCGGCTCCCTCGGCCCGCACTCACCCTGCTCCTTGCGGCGCTTCAGCACCTTCATGGCGCCCAGCAGGGCCCCGCCGAGCACGGCCGTGGCCGCCAGGGACCGCCAGGACACGAGCTGCGGGACAGGGGTCAGCGCGGCGGGCAGGGCGGGCCCGCTCCATCCCCGCTCCCTCCATCCCTCCCTCACTCACTCACCCGCCTCTGGCCGCCCGCCCGGCGGCCGCTGCCCGGCGGCAGCTGCGACAAGGGCCGGCTGTGGGGCGCGGGTAGCACGGCGGGCAGCGGGCACAGCCTGGCCCCGCAGAGCCCCCCAAGCCCGGCCCGGCCCGGCCCGGCCCCGCAGAGACCCCCGAGCCCGGCCCGGCCCGGCCCGGCCCCGCAGAGCCCCCCGAGCCCAGCCCGGCCCGGCCCGGCCCCGAGCAACCGCCCCAGCCCCAGCCCCAGCCCCAGCCCCGCCGCCGCCATGCTGAGGCGCTGCCCGCACCGCCCCTTCCGGCCCGGCCGCCATGCAGCCGGCGCCGCGCGTCGCCTTCGGGGTCATCGCCGACATCCAGTTCGCGGACGCGGAGGACGGGCACGACTTCGGCGGCACCCGGCGGCGCTACTACCGGCACAGCCTGCGCCTGCTGCGGGACGCCGTGCGGGAGTGGGCCGCCGAGAGGCCGCCGGTCGGCTTCGTGCTGCAGCTGGGCGACAGCATCGACGGGCTGAACGCGCGGCGCGGCGAGGCCGAGGCCGAGGCCGCCCTGCGGCGGGTGCTGGAGGCGCTGGCGGTGCTGCCGGTGCCGGTGCACCACGCCTGGGGCAACCACGAGCTCTACAACTTCAGCCGGGTGCAGCTGGCGCGGTCCGGGCTGCGCAGCCGCCCCGCGGGGGGCTCGGCCGGGCCCCCCGACCCGCTGTGCCACGCCTATCACTGCAGCCCGGCCGCGGGGCTCCGCCTCGTCGTGCTCGACGCCTACGACCTGAGCCCGCTGGGCAGGGAGCCCGGCAGTGCCCTGCGCGAGGAGGCCCTGCGGCTGCTGCGGGACAAGAACCACAACGAGGACCTCAACAACCCCGCAGGTACCCCCAGCTGGGCGGCCGAGGCTGCGCTGCCCCGAGCACGGACGCAGCTCCCGGCGCTGGCAGCGCTGAGCCAGGGGCCAGGCAGCTGCCCCAGTGCTGCCCGTACCCTCCTCCTGCTCCCTGCGGCCAGCGCGGCCCTGGTCGGGCACAGGCGATGCTCCCCCATCCCCGTGGGCTGGATCAGTGCTGTGTTCTGTGCGCTGCAGTGTTACAACACCAGGCAGCTGTTGGAGAAGTGGCTGTTGCAGAGCACCGAGTTGTGCCCACCATATCCCATGCTGGGGGGGGATACTCAAGGGTGAAAACGCTGTGCATGCAGTGTGACCAAAATTCCTGAAAACCAACAAATACTCTTCCTGATTGTCCAAGGAGGCTGGAGTTTTGATCCAAGAAATGCAAGAAAAAACTCTCATAGTAAACCATCTATTGTAAAGCAGATTTACATAAGGCAAATAGAGGAACCGTGGGAGGTGGATGCACCTGTGCCTAACCTCCTTCTTCATTGCAGGGCTCAACGAACCTCATTTTGTAGCGTTTAATGGAGGATTTAGCCAAGCCCAGCTGGACTGGTTCAGTGATGTCCTCAAGTTCTCTGATGAAAACCAAGAAAAAGTTATAGTTATGGGTAAGTGGATATATGGGGGATAAATAATAAAATCACAGAATGGCTTGCTTGGAAGGGCCCTTAAAGATCACCTAGGTCCAACCCATCTATTTGAAGGGGGTATATATTCCCATGGGAATATATGCCAGAAAAAGCTTACTAGCTAGTGTGAGTTGAGGAAACATGTAGCAGCTTTGTAGCTCCCGTGAGGTAACCTGTGAAGCAGCAGAACAGCAACCCCGGGGGCAGCTTTCTGCACACAATTGAATGGCTGAGCTTCCCCGCAATGAGGCACATTTTGCTACACTTTAACTCTCCTCTTTCTTTCCCTCCTGCCTGCAGGTCACCTGCCCATTCATCCCTATGCTTCCAACGGGGTTTGCCTGGCTTGGAATTACGAGGCTGCCCTGGCAGTCATCCACTCGCACCGGTGTGTGGTCTGTGTCCTCGCGGGGCACCTGCACGATGGCGCCTATTGCCTGGACTCCCATGGAGTTCATCACCTGACTTTGGAGGGGGTGGTTGAAACGCCCCCAGAAAGCAATGCTTTTGGCACAATGTATGTCTATGAAGATAAACTGATACTAAAGGGAAGGGGCAGAATTGCAGACAGAGTTATGCATTTCTGAAATGCCAGACAGATTGCTCTTAAGGAAGGACTCATGTAAAACCAGTGCATTCAGCTTACTGTTTGCTTGCAGAAAGGTGCACAGCTGATCCTTATTGCTTTAGCTCAGGCATTTTTCTCTTGGACACAGAATTTTAGAAATTATGTTTCTATAAAGAAACAGACCCAGTTTCTTTGTGAAGAATAGGGAAAGGCCAGTACTTGAAATAAATATACTGAATGTTGACTTGAAACATCCAATCCAGACTGGATTGTTATTGTGAAAAGATGCAAACCATATAATGGATTCTGTCAAAAAAACTACCCACTGTTACTGTGTGAGCATTAAAGCGTGCAGAGTTGTACCTGCCCAGCCCATTGCACCGTGTTTATTTTCTGTGAACAGGCAGTAATGTCTCATGTCTGGCAGAATACATCCACCCTGTAGCCTAATGCAGTCTTCCAACACTGCTTTAAAAGACTAGAGGAATCCCCAGAAGAGGCTAAGCCTAAGGAGAATGGAGACCATCTGTGCTACAGCAGGGAATGGTGCAGATACACAAGCAGGGAACCTGTGTGTGCACAGCTGTGATCTGCAGCAGAGCTAAGCAAAGAAGCTCTGACATGGGTCTAAAGGTGTTGCTGTGCTGCACCTGGACCTGTCCTGGCTCTGTCCCAGCCAGCTCATGTGTCCAGTGTATCCACCTGTGCTTCCTTCTTCAGGATGAGCAGTGGGACATGCCTCCTGCTGCTGAGCTGCTGCATGTGTCCTGCTTTCCAGGAAAAATCCAGTGAACAGAGTTGTGACAGTGCTCATATCTGCTGGTGGTAGACTCAAGTACACATATCCTGAAGCATAAATGATACAGAGGTTTTTGTTGAGTATTCTTTAGAAAAATAGTGTTTATTACTCTGTAAAATTAGTGATATTCAATTAAAGATAATAGCAAAAATAATTTTCCAGATAAATTCTACATATCATTTTAGCATATGAATAGAAATATAGACTGCTCAATTTCTCAGTTAATCTCAAATGGATTATCCAGGGAGATATTTGGAAGTTCTATGGCTGTGAATAGTCATTTATTGAAACTGTTTTCTTTAATTGTCCCTTATGTTACAGAACAGTAGATTTCCCAAAGTACCAGGTGGTTGGAGAATGATCCAGGGATGCCAGAATATCTTGAATATACCATTGGAACACATTAGATCAACAGAGCTTTGTAAATTTAGGAAGCAGCCAGCTGAACAGTTTCCACAGAAAAATTCCCCACTCAGATTTGACAGTGTTCCTCAACTTTTTACCAGTCTCACATGGCACTGCTGGAAGCAGCCAGGCATTCCTGGGTCCTGTCAAACTGACAATAAGCTTTCATTAAGCACCAAAGGCAAGTATGGTCAGAACATTTACTCCAGACTTTCTCCCAGCAGTTAAATGACTGTTTTGCAGTGCCTTGGCCAAGCCGCTCGCAGCTCTGTGTTCACGTAGATGTACAGCCATGACGCAAAGGGGAAGAGCGCGGCCACAACTGCAGCGGCCAAACGAGCTCCTCCCAGGGCCCTCCTGCACAGGAACAAGTGCAACAGAGCTATTTCAAATCATGGAACTGTTACGGCTGGAAAAGATCTCCAGGGTCATTAAATCTAACCACATACCACTATGCCCACTAAACCCTATCATGAAGTGCCAGCCAGTTTTTTAACAGCTCCAGGGATGGTAACTCCTTAGGCAGCCCTTTCCAATGCCTGACCACTCTTCCAGAGAAGGAATTTTTCCTAATACACAACCTTAACCTCCCCTGGCACAGCCTGAGGCTGCTCCCTCTCCTCCTGTCCCTGTGCCCTGGAGCAGAGCCCGACCCGCCCCGGCTCCCCCCTCGTGGCAGGGATTGCAGAGCCAGAAGGTGCCCCCTGAGCCTCCTTTTCTCCAGGCTGAGCCTCCCCAGCTTCCTCAGCTGCAGCTGGTGCTCTGGACCCTTCCCCACCTCTGTTCCCTTCCCTGGACACGCTCCAACCCCTCAATGTCTCTCTTGTCTGAAGGGCCCAGAACTGCCCCCAGGGCTGGAGGTGTCTCAGCAGTCCCAGCACAGGGACAGTCCCTGCCCTGGTCCTGCTGCCACGCTATGGCCAGTACAAGCCAGGATGCCCTTGGCCTTTGTGGCCACTGCTACAATTGCTATGAAACATTCACATCTGCCTGCAGCTGGAAAGACAGCAAGGAGCTTTTGGCCACTTAAATGTGGCTCCTAAGGATGCATCAGCAGAGTCCTTCACTGGAAAGGCAATGTGCCAGCAGAAAAAAATTTTCTGACAACTCAGGCTACAAAAACTAGTTGCAATAAAAACAGTGTCTCATGCAAAGGGAAGACGTCTCCAGTATGGCAGGGGAGCAGAAAAAATGTTTCATGTACCCTTAAATTTCCACCTGCCCTAACTTTTTATCTGTGCAAGATCCTCCAGGCTGTAGCACCAGCTGCTACTGCTTGGGCATCTGAAAGGTTCAGAGGGTGACATGAAACAGAAGAACAAGCTGCCAAATCAACTGTGTGTTTTCAAGGAGCTAGTCACTAAGTGTGAACATAGGAATGGATTAAAAAAAGGAGGAAATGAAACTTACTTTGCTGAACTGCGACAAAGACTCATCCATATTGTAATAATCACCAGACCAAACAACTCTCTGAAAAGCCAAATGAAAAACAGATCAGAAAATAATACAAGCAGAGAATACATTCAGAGAATACAAATTTTGCCTCCAAAACAAGTGGAGTAGTGGCTGCTTCTTTGGAAAACTTCAATATATTTTACTAGGATTATAATTATAAAGGTATTTACAAGGAGTAACTGCTTCACATCACAAATCTACAGACATGACCCAGCTAAACAGCTGCAGAAATTCCTGCCTCCACTTCTTGCTCCACTGCTAGACTTAAATTCCAGCACATTCCTCTAACATAGAGCAAACAGCAACCCAGTTTACCAGACCATGAACAGCTGCCAGGGCTTCACCTCAATATTGTACAAGCACCTACTTTAGGCAACACCCAAGGTTCAGGTAAGAAATCCTACCTCCTCCTCAATCCCTGGCAGTTTGGAGGATTCAGCAGCCTGTGCCAGATAAACATGCATGTGGTATCACCTCAAGAGTTTTTAAAACATTAATTACCATTCCTACAGCCCCAACAAGAGAGCACAGAGCTGTTTCACTGTTCTTATGTTCTGGTCTTTGAAAGCCAGAACTGCCCCAGATAAATCTACCTGCCACAGTCAGGCAAGCAATGACTGTTCACTCTCCCCATGTCCAGGGAATCACCAGTTTGGAGCACTGTGGTCCCTCCTCTTTGGTCTGATTCCTTTGGACCAACAGCACTCACTGCAACAGCCCAGCAAATAAAGTTTTGGAAGGCAACACTTGGAGGAGATGGCCTGGTAAGCTGGATTTGGGCAGGGGCAAATAAAACCCACTGTTTACCTGCCTTCCTCTTCATGAAAAATGTTTCCTTGAGCATAAGCAAACAAAGAGCAAGCCAAGGCAATGATCCCAACAACACAGCCAACAGAATGAAGGTCACAGAGGCTCCTCCAAACACCATTATCTGAGGAGAAAAATAGACTGTCAGCAACTACCATGAAGCATGAAGTAAACCCTATAAATCCAAAAGCATCTGGGTCGCTCAAAAAGGTGCCTCCAGCAAACACACACACCTTAGGCAGGATGATGTCATTATGGCCAACACCTTCATGACCAGGGTGATCTGCTCAAAAGTGCTCTGAAGAATAAATACTACTGGGCCGGGGCCTGGGGCTTGCTTTTCTAGGAATGCAACTTCTTGACAACAGAATCTCTATGAAAACTTTCCTATTCTTTGCAGAAAACAACAGGCTCCAGCAGTCAACGTGCATGGAAAAAAAATCACAAGGTGTATTACCAATGGAAGTTCTCCTGAGAAGGAGGAATGGCCTTTCTGGTGCTCACAGCCAAAACCAGGAGCTCAGCACGACCCTAGGAGAGCTCAGGGGAGTCCCAGCCCTCTGGCAGACACCACTGTGTGGAGCATCTGCCCTCACATTCCCTGAGGGGGCTCTGCCTTGTGTGTTGGCTGTGATGATGAGCAAAACTGATGACATCTCTGCCTGGGGACTGATGTTTTTAAACAGATGATGTGAACTATCTGAATGGCCCACAGGTTCTTTTGGTTTTCCATGTCCATTCCCAGGGGCTCATGAGGGGGAGCTAAGAAATGACACTGGCAGTTCTCCGTCATCTCAGCAATGTCAACAGCAAAAAACCCTAAAGTTAAAAGCAGATTTTTCTGGGCATTGACCCCTCCAGGCTAGCATTAAAGGTGATGAGCTGCAAGATTCAAGAGCTCAGCACGACCCAACGCTGTAATCAATTCCCCTTTTGGCTGAACTTACTGCAGTTCAGCATAGGCAGAATCTGGGTCTTCCACAGACCTGAATGGCCAATATCCCTTGGTGAATTTACATAAATCTCCAGTTATACAATAGTTGTGCCATTATAATCTTTATTTTCTACAGACCTTCACACAAGTAAAAATCTACTTGTTAGTTTAACATGCAGATTGTATTGCCCAGCCAAATGCCATTACGTTGAAGCTACAACTATCACACACATAAACCTGCCTTGAAATGTTCAAACCTACAAACAACCAACACTCAAAGGTTCTGGCATTATGAATGCTTCCACTTCATATGCTTAAGGTAACTCAAAAGCCAAGAGACTGCAATGGTGCCATTTGTGACAACAGCATGCACTCCAGAAGGTTTCCTATTTTGGTATTAAGTGTGATTTTAATTCACTCCGAGTAAGTATTGATCCAGAACAGGTACAATATACAAAACCATGTACACAAAATGGCCTCATTTTGAAATTATTTCTGCTGAATGAAAATACAGAAAAAAATTAACTATGTTCTGGAGTCCTGAAACAAATCTGATCTGACTGATTCTCTGAATGTGTGAACTGGCATTTGCCCCTGTAGTAGACACCCTTGGAAACACAGCCTTTGGACATTGCCCCTGCTGCCTCTGTGCCCTGTGGGGCAGCTGCAATTCCTGGCACTGAACAAGACTTTTAGTGCTTTCACAGGACTATGCAGAGCTCAGCTGCTCTTGCATGAAGTAGATAAGTGAAAACACAGATTTACAACAAGGAAATAAAATTAATTCATGTGCTAAGGTCAACACCAGGGGAAGGCTTAGAGCACGCTCCCAGGCTTCTGCTCCCCTTGGGTTTGGGCTGGAATTGGGGTGCCTGGGCAGCCCCATCCCAGACTTCCTGCAGGGCTCCTCTCTTTGCCTGCAGCACATTCAGCCACCAGCACTAAACCAATGACCAGCTTTTGTAGAACCAGGTCCCATAACTTTTTGCCCTCAAAGATGCAGGACATGTTTCCACATGGCCTGATTTCAATCAGGTTCAATTAAAAATAAACAGAAAACTTTTCTGGGGCAAAATCTGAGCACGGGCCCTACTTTGCACACCAGTATCGTACCTGTTACTGAAGGGTTGATGCTGACAAGCAGTGTCAGGGCAGCTGGCACTAAGTAGACAACCTGTTAATGACATATAAATCTACCCTGCAGCAAAAATTAGCAAGGTCAGGAAGCAGAAGTGCCCACCCACAACAGCCCCTCTCCCCTTCCCAGCAGTTTGCCAGAGGCACAGAGCAGCTCCCGGTGCCTCTCCCTCTGCACTGTTACTGTTTGTCCTCACTATCACCACCCAAAATCCATCCCGGGCCATCGACCGAGGCCCAGCCTTGTTTCTCAGCTTCTGAGGTACCAAATGCTGGCCCTGAGCAGCCACTGCAGGGCCCCTCCCCGAACCCCAACACCCAGGGACGGCTCTGGCGGCACAGGGGTTTGCCCTCGCCGTGGCACCCTGCCCTGCCCTGCCCTGCCCTGCCCTGCCCTGCCCTGCACGGCCAGCAGCTCCGACACACACACAGACACACAGTCACACAGAGATGGTGCCTGCGCAGCAGCTCCGACACACACACAGACACACACACAGACACACGCAAACAGACACACACACACACAGACACAGACATGGACACAGACACACACACACACAGACACACACACAGACACACGCAAACAGACACACACACACACAGACACAGACATGGACACAGACACACACACACACAGACACACACACAGACAGTCACACACACGGTCACAGAGTCACACACAAACACAGTCACACAGAGTCACACACACACACAGAGTCACAAAGAGTCACACACACAGTCACAGACACACACACACACAGTCACACACACAGTCACAGACACAGTCACACACACACAGTCACACACACACAGTCACACACACAGTCACACACACACACACAGTCACACACACACAGTCACACACACACAGTCACACACACACAGTCACACACACACAGTCACAGTCACACACACACAGTCACACACACACACAGTCACACACACACACAGTCACACACACACACACACAGTCACACACACAGTCACACACACACACACAGTCTCACACACACACAGAGTCACACACACAGTCACACACACACACACAGTCACACACACACAGTCACACACACACACACAGTCACACAGAGTCACACACACAGTCACACACACACAGTCACACACACACACAGTCACACACACACACAGTCACACACACACACACACACAGAGTCACACACACAGTCACACACACACAGAGTCACACACACACACACAGTCACACACACACACACACAGAGTCACACACACAGTCACACACACACAGAGTCACACACACACACACAGTCACACACACACACACACACAGAGTCACACACACAGTCACACACACACACAGTCACACACACACACACAGTCACACACACACACACACACACAGAGTCACACACACAGTCACACACACACACACACAGTCACACACACACACACAGTCACACACACACACACACTGTCACACACACACGATCCCCGCGCACAGGACGGCAGGGTCGGGGCGCTGCCCCAGCCCCGACCGAGCAGGAGTCGGCACAGGCGACGGGGGTGCCGGGCAGGGGGACGGGAGTGGGGAAGCGCTGCTCTGCGGGGACAGGTGCAGATCTGAAGTGGAACAAGGCAGGTCCTGGGAGCACGGGCGGGTTCCAGCCGTCGCTGCAGCAGAGGCACCGTTTTCCCGGCGCTCGCTCGCTTCTCAGCCGGGAGCCGGGGGCAGTTCTGCGGCGGCGGGCCCGGCCCGGGCGGAGGGAGGGGAAGGGCGGCCCAAACTCACCGTCCACAGCGCCGCGTCGGGGTCGTTCACCTGCGGCGGGAGGAGCGGCTGAGACCCCGCAGGAGGGGAGGGTCGGGCCCGATCGGAGCGGGGCCCTGCCCCGGCCTCACCTGCACGGCGGCCGCCAGCCCGAAGAAGGAGGCCATGAGGAGGTTGCAGAGCCGCCACAGCCGCGCCGCCATGGCCGGGGCGGGACACAGCACCGGCCCCGCCCTTGCCCTTCCCTTCTCTTCCCTTCCATTCCCTGCCCTTCCCCTCCCCGATCCCCATCCCGATCCCTATCGCGATCGCGGAGGTCGGTGCTTCCCGGGGTCGGTGCATCCCGGCAGCAGCTGCATCCCGGCTGTACGCGTGCAGCCTAAAGGAGTTCCAGGAGAACTGGAGAGGGACTTGGGACAAGGGATGGAGGGACAAGATGAGGGGGAATGGCTTCAACTTCAAGATTGGATTTAGATGAGATATTAGGAAGAAATTCCTCCTTTTGAGGGTGGGCAGGCCCTGGCACAGGGTGCCCAGGGAAGCTGTGGCTGCCGCATCCCTGGAAGTGTCCAAGGCCAGCCTGGATGGGGCTTGGAGCAACCTGGGACAGTGGAATGTGTCCCTGCCCATGCCAGGAGGTGGAATGTGATGAGCTTTAAGGCCCCTTCCAACACAAACTATGCTGGGATTCATTGCTCCTGATTTGTGGTGGGGATTGGAAAATGCCTGTGGTCTACCTGGAGCCGCAGCAGAGCCGCGTGGCACTGCCCAGTGTGCTGTCCCGGCACTGCCCGGTGTGCCATCCTGGCACTGCCCGGTGTGCCGTCCTGGCACTGCCCGGTGTGCTGTCCCTGCACTGCCCGGTGTGCCGTCCTGGCACTGCCCGGTGTGCCGTCCTGGCACTGCCCGGTGTGCTGTCCCTGCACTGCCCGGTGTGCCGTCCTGGCACTGCCCGGTGTGCTGTCCTGGCACTGCAGGGTGTGCTGTCCCTGCACTGCCCGGTGTGCTGTCCCGGCACTGCCCGGTGTGTTGTTCTGGCACTGCCCGGTGTGCCGTCCCGGCACTGCCCGGTGTGCCGTCCAGGCACTGCAGCGCTGCCGGTGCTGTCCCTGCTCCTCGCCGGCTGCACCACTGACCACACACATCAGCCTCACGGAGCCTCTGCAGCGAGTAAGTCCAAGTCCCTTCCCCTCACCTCAGAAGGAGCAGAGCTATAGTAACGAATCACCTTAGTGCCTTGTTTCCACATCCAGCACAAGCCCTTGAATGTATTTTCTAAGAGAGGAGAGGTTGTTTTAGGCTAGAAAATGGAAATGTCAAGGGTTAAAAAGCAACAGTGATGTTAAAGTAAGAAGAATGTAACAGACAGCATGTCTTTCATTAGGGTAATTTATATGATATGATAGCTGTGATGAGCTCTTTGACTAATTTGTCTGGTCACAAGCTATTGGGCAAAGTTGCACAGCCCACCTGGTTTCTGTCACGCTCAGGCTGCTCCTTGCCACCTCATGGTGAAAACTGGGAGAAATTCGTGGATACTGTGAGGGAAGCAGAGGAACAGCTGGACAGACACAGACAGGGCCCTGCATGGGGTGGGATTGGGCTCTGCTGAGGGGAAGAGGTGGCTGGGCTGGCAAAAAGCAGCTTCCATGGGCACTTGGGAGGGATGCCATGAAAGGTTTGGCAAGACTGTGAGTGAGCAAAGTTCAGTGTCACAAGAGTAAGAGAGGCAAAAGGTCCCACTGTCCCTCCTGAGGGTAGGTGGGAAGGAGAGGATTAGTTTACCAGCTGTGGAACCTGAGTCT
This sequence comes from Pithys albifrons albifrons, assembly GCF_047495875.1. Classification (NCBI taxonomy): domain Eukaryota; kingdom Metazoa; phylum Chordata; class Aves; order Passeriformes; family Thamnophilidae; genus Pithys; species Pithys albifrons. Next base: position 12,277,446 of record NC_092476.1, on the reverse strand, counting down.
GCCTCAGACTTTGCTTCTCTAACTCAAAAGCAATCGGGTTGTAGCGTGCCTTAGAAATAAAACCATCTTTCAATGTTTGTTGTGCTTAGTGCAAAGAAAAGGTCGAGGCTGTTCACTTTAAATCTTTACCAACCATCCCGAGCACTTCTCTAACCATCCTGCTCCAAGGCCCGGGACTGCCGCAGTGTCCCCAGCAGTACTGTCTTCTCCCATGAGAGGGAAGCCAAGAACCTTTTGTACCCCTGAACAGAACTTGAGCTACTTGTTTCTCGGATTAGGCAAAACATTTCCCACCTTATGTTTCTCTGGATCTGCTCCTTACCCCATAGCAGTCCAAGCTTATCTTCAGTGTGGCAACTCCACCTGTAAGGGACAGGGGCTGCAGGGATGGGCCCAGCAGCCAAGCTGTGGCAGTCAGAGCCAGGCTGTTTCTCAAGAGCCTGGACCAGAGATGCTACTGAACACACTGCCATGGTCACCCACCCCAGTGACCTGCTCCATAAGGGCCCTCATTCTTCTGCCATGAATGATCATACATTGATTTAGATTGGATCAAAACTGGTGAAAAGGTTCTAGGTGAAGAGTTGAAGGGTTCAGAAGCTTTGGTGTGTTCCTGACCCCACAAGCCGGACTGCAGTTCCAATAGGGACATCTGGGAATAAATACATGGTCACAGCTGATAGCATTAAACGGGCTCTGGGTTTAGTTTCCCTGACTGGTGGGTCAGGTGCCAGGAGCAGGGAAGGATGGAGACCACCTTACTGAGAAGGGGAGCCACCCCATGTTCCCTGATTGACCAGCTTCAGGTGACACATGTCTGAAGTGTTCAATAGATTGACCTTCCTCTTGTCCTTATTATAATCCTACATTAACAACCTTCTTCCTACCTCATTAGTTTTATAGACCTCACCCAAACTGATGTTTGTTATGCTTTGTCAGCTTTTTTCTTTAGTCCTAATTTAAAGTCCTTCTCAATTCCCAGAAAAGTTCTGGAACAACTTGTTACACAAGTCCCTTGTATGCACTAAGAGTATGGCCATGGGATGGACAACAGCCTCTGAGAACTCATCAGGAACAAATGCTGACAAACCACTCTGATGTTCTGCTGTGGCACAATATTTTAGGCATAAAGTGAAAAGTAACAGATGTCACATATGTTGACTTTAGGAAGGCTTTTAACACTGGTTGTACTGACCCCTTCTTAACAAGATATAAGGGCATGGTGAGTGCAAAATTGATGAGATCATTGTACCTCAAGTGCTAATTATCAGTGTTTGTCAAAATGGAAGGACATAGTGAAGGGATTTTTGCAGGGGTCCATTCTGATGCCAGATCTTTTTAATTACTTCAGTTAACAGCCTGGATGATTAACACCCATGAGTGCCTTATTAAGCTTGCTAATTCCTCCAGGCTGTGAAGGACAGCAAAAGCAACAGGATTTAGCACTAGATGGAGACATGGGTTGCAACCTATAGGGCAATATTTAACAGGTACAACTTCAATCATTACTTTTATGAGCAGGTTTAAGTGAGGGAACTGGGTGCATGCAGTTTTCAAAAAAAAAAAAAGAAAGAAAGAAAAAAGAGCTCAATGTATATGGGAGAGCAAACTGAACACCAGCAATGGAAAGCAAGGCAAAGACTATCCTGGAGCATGTGAACTGTAACCTCCAAGGCAAACTGGAGTAATATGCCTAGCTAGAGGTTCTGTGCTTCAAAAAATGCAGCTGGACAGAAAAAATCATCAAAGAAGGTTAGCGAGGATTCTGGGAGGCAGAGAAACATGAAGAAAGGCTAACAGAAATGAGTTGATGTAGTGTGTAGAATTGAAAGCTGAGGCAAGGAGAGGAAGGGAAATACTGCAGGTCATCCTTGCACTTCATCAGGTGTCTAAGGTGTCACTTTGAGGAAGGCCATGGCCATAGCAAACAGTGAAGGATATAAAGGGTTTCAGATCAAACTAAAAATTTTGAAGTTAGACTTTCAAATAACATTGGGACCGAAGTGTGCTAGAACAGGTTGTTGTGGGATGGCACAATCTTCTTCACTGGAGGCCTTTAAGGAAAGGTTTCACAAATGTGTCAGAACAGGTATTGTTGATCCTCCAGATTTGCAGTGGGGGGGAAGTATGATTTTGTAAGCAAACCACGTGCAAGTGGCACAAAGCAGAGGTGGAAATCATCTATCAGCTTGTGCCAGTGTTTGCCAGCAGTCACTGGGTTTCTCTATCACAGCCTGTAGGATGCCAACCTTGGACCTATGCTCAGGGTTACCACAGAAGACAAGGCTTAAGCAAAACAGAGAAGAGAAAGGAAAGATGTGAAATTGGTGGGAGGATGTCTTTTGTGTCAGGGCCTGGACAGCACACCACTCCTCAGAAATTTAAATCTCAGCATTTAAGGCTAGGTTGCCAGTAAGAACAAGCAATTCAAGCATCACCAGGTGTCTTTGCAGCACTTTGAAAAAGAAAGAAGCTTGAGAGGGATGTGTACGTGTAGAAACCACTTTTCACTCTTTCCTCTGAGAGCTGTTTTTAGCCAAAGCTTTTACTTTGGTTCTCACCTGGGCTGTGTCACTGTCCTCAGACTGTGAGCCAGAGCAGCTCCTGGGGACTTGATTTCAGTCCTGCCCAACTGCAATAGACTTGTCTGGCATCCAGACCAAGACTGGTCACTGCCATGGGACTGCCCTTCTCAGGTCTGGCCTCTGGCTGTGAAGGCTGCTGCCCATCCACCACATTACACTCTGCTCCACAGCGTTGTGCAGGTGAAGGTGTAGGGTTGGGATCCTGCTTTGTGCCAGGCAGCAAAGTGTCCAAAATGGGAGCATGGGGGGAGAGGATAAGGGCACACCTTCACCTGGACGTGTGTGCTGTGTGCCATGGGGTCTGTGGTCTCTGCTTACAGGCTCTGCCTCGTGCTGGCACTGACGGTTACCATCGGTGGTGCCCATGCAAACCACACTCAGGAAGGGCTGCTCCTGTGGGAAGCTCTGAATACAAGTGCATCCTCTTCCTCTCCAACCAAAGCCGTGGAGGGGACAGACGGGAAGCAGTTTTGGAAGAGTCAGCAACGTCTCCAGAAAGGGCAGAGGCCACAGTGGGATAGTGTAGGGCAGCCTAAGGTCAAACCCAGCACAGAGGTTACTGGAATCTTGGTCCCTGTGAAAGGGGTGATGGTGTTCCTTAAAGCGAAGGAAAGCTGCATCCTTGACAGGGAGGGAAGTGATTTTGCTTGACTAGCAGGAGTTGGGAGCAGAAATAGGGAGATGGTCAGGATCAGCTCTGACCTCTTCTTCCTGACAAAGGTAAGCTCGGCAGAATGGGAGCTGGGCTTGGATGGAAGGCTGATCTCCTGTGCCCCAGGCACCACTCCAGCCTGTCTTCCTGATGGCCTGTGCAGCTGAGCAGGGAAACCAGAAGACTCTAGGATGGGAGAAGATGCTTTCCCAAGTTCAAAGCATATGAGGAAAGAAAATTTTTGGCCTTAGCACAGGGTGAGACAAATCAATACGAGCTGAGCTGGGGGAGGAAGAAGGAAAAATAAAGGCCAGAGGGGAGGCAGCTTCTGCCCCAGCCTCCTCCCCCACTGCACTTGCACAAAGGGTGATGGCTGGCAACTCCTGGAGGCACTTCCAGTGTATGTTCAGGGCTTCAGGTGTTCTCTGTATCACCACTTTCATGGTGGTCTGGGCAATGGAGAAGCAGGGAAAGAGTCCTCATGCTTCTGTTTAACACTTGGACATCCAGCTCTCTCCTCAGCAGATCTTGACTCATAAAGGGGGTCAGTATTATTTCTGTTACAAAGATGAGGAGATGGAGTCCTGTAGGTGCAGGGACTCACCCCTGTCATGCTGGAGCTGGAGAGAGTCCATGGCTCTGGGGAAACCATTCCACTGCTTGAGTTCCCAGCACGTGCTGTCCCTACGACTGGGACTGCAGATTTGCTGCAGTTGAGAGGATGGGTCAGAAACCATGTGGTGGCACGAACAGCGGTGGCCAAGGACAGAAAGAAACGCAGGGGAACGCTGATGGTGGCAGGAAGGGGATGATGCTCCGAGATCAGTCGTGCCCTGTGATCTCGGGGTGTGTGTGTGTGTCAGGAGAAGTTTGCAAGTGGCAGCTTGAGCGGGAGAAGCTGTAACCCTGTGGAGATGAGAAATGTGATAAAGCTGCTGAGGCCGACACCGGCCCCGAGGGGCCTCGGCGGGCACGGGGCGAGGGATGCGGCCCCCGGCCGAGGGAGCTCGGGGGGCTGCGGACGATGGCGAGGGGAGCCCGGGGGGCTGTGGGCAATGCCCCCGGTCGAAGCAGTGGGAGCGTCCGGGCCGGGCCGGAGGTGCTCGGGGGGACTGCGGGCGATGGGCAGCGAGAACGCTGCGGAGTGGCCGGGCCCGGGGTGCCCCCGCCCCGCGGCAGGCGCAGGGCCCGGCGGGGAGGGGTTTGCGGCCCCAGCCGGGGGCGGACGGGCGGCGGGGCCGCGTGTCCTGCCCTGCCGGGGAGGTCCCTGCGCAGCGCCGCCGCCGCTGCTCCCGCTCCGCGCACAATGGCGACTCCCAGCCCCAGCGGCGGCTCCGGCGGGAGCGGGCCCGGGCCGGGCGCCGCGGGCAGCGGCAGCAGCAGCATGCAGGGTAAGCACCGCTGGGCCGGGCCGGGCCTGGCCGGGGCCACCGCGGGTCTCGCCGGGCCGCGGGGCCCCCCGTGCGCCGCCGGGCCGGGATCCCGAGCGGCGCTACCCGCAGGAGCCCCGGCCCGGCCCCGGTCCCGCTCCGGGCCTGCCCCGCTGGCGGCCTGGCCGCGCCCCGCGCTCGGCGGCAGGAAACGCGGCCCCGGCCCCGGGCCTGCCCGCCAGGCCTGCCCCGCTCGGCCCCGCCGCCGCCACAAAGGCCGCGCCGGCCGCGCTCCGGCTTCTCCCGGCCCGGGGAGCCGCACAGGCCGCGGCGAAAGCGCCGTCCCAGGGCCGGGCCGGGCCGGGCGGGTCTGCCCCAGCCATCCGCCCCGGGGGTGCTGGTCTCAGGGCAGATGTTTGAGTAAAATCTGTTACACGCGAACTTGTGGTTCAGTTTGGTTCCGTTCCGGTGGAAATTTACGGTGCTGCAGCGGGGTCGTGTTGGTTCCCACCGGCACTTGTTGATGGTTGGGCAGCCTTGCCAAAACGGTGGATATTTATTGTTTAGAAAGGCCTCAGCAAACACCCGTTGAGTTTCTTCTTTAAAGTTAGACCATTGGAGAATAGTCTCTGCTTGAGCAACATTTTAGGCCTTCTTAGGCCGAGGTGGCACAGTGCTGGTTTGTTTTTTTTTCAAATTAAGTACAGGGATGGTAATACCAAAGAAGCTGTTCACCCTGTTTTGGGAACAGGAAGAGGGAAAGATCCCTCTCCTTGTGACAGAGGTGCAGGTACTGTCAGCAGATAGTGTTTGTCACGGTTGTTTGCTGTGTCCTCGGACAGACTGTGCTGAAACTGAGGAGAATTTGTTTGGGCAGAACCGATGGTTAAACTGGAGAGTTTGGTATATGTAGAATAAAAAGATGAATTCTGGCTGTTTGTTGCTTGCACCTTGCAAAGGATTGGGTACCCACTGGGCCTTGTTAAGGTGATGTTATCCACCTTTCAAAAATCAGAATCCCAGACATTGTGAATTAAATGAACATGTTAAAAGCTTGACCAAAGCTGTTGTGATTAAACAAGAACTAGCCTTGTTGCAGCACTGTTACAACCCTCCATGTGCTCCCTTGTGTTTCCGCCTGACCCATTTTTCATATTTGAGTCGTTCTTCTGAATCCCCTGTGTCTGTAGGGCTTGAGAGCTGGTTTGGCACTGAACCTGCGATGCCCTGTGAGCTCGTGGCAATGTGGCATCTGCACCCAGGTGGAGGGAGGGCAGTTGTGTCTGTTGTAGCTGGTCTAAGTGGCTGTTTAAACACTGACTCAGGACAACAGGCCAGCTGATGGTACCCGAATGCTGGTAGGGAAAGCCGGTGTTTGAGTGGCAGCAGGTGAGTGTTGGGTGCCCTCAGAGGAGCTGAGTGTGGGATCCTGGGTGGGCTCTGGAGCTGCAGGTCACTGTGGTGGTGTTAGTTCCTGGAACCTGCAAGAAACTGTTCCAGGAGGACAGAGATGCCTCTGCTGCCATGCCACCTGCGTGGGCTGAGGGTGGAATGGGAAGGTGCTGGACGTGGCTGCAGGTGGTCTGCAGGCTGCTGGGGCAGGTCTGGCTGCCCTCTGAGTGCTCTGTGGCCTTGCACACCATACGTGTCCCTGCTGATGCCAAGGCAGGCTGAGCTGAACAAAGCACACCCCCCAAAGGTGCAGTCAAGATGTGCCGTGTGTGCCTGTGCTGGGGCTGGGCAGGCGCCGGAGCAAGGGAGGTGCAGGAATGCATTGCTGGGTGGGGAGAAGAGTAGGTAGGACTGCGTCAGTGTTGATTTAATTGGCTTAAACAGCATGACGAGGTGGAGCAGGGAAGTCATTAAGTTGGGAACAAGTAATTATATATATAAAATAAAGTTTTGCTCAGTTGATTTTCAGCCAGGAACACTCCGACCTGGCTTATGCAACTGCTGTTGGGAGGGAGGTTGGAAGCGGGAGAGGGTGGGACAACTCCTGTGCCAGCGGCTGTGGCGCTGCTCCTCTGGACAGCAGTCTTTGCTTTCGGAGAGCCTGTCCACAGGACATGGGCTTGGGCAAGCTGGCCTGAGGTGAGAGTCCCTGACTGGGAGTTTCTGTTGCCATGTGAGGGCTGGCAGTGTCAGGAGGAGCATCTGCTGTGGGGTGTTTGGCAGGGGCTGCATCTGGGGAAGTGTTGGAGGGTGGTGGTACAGGGGAGAAGCCTTCATGGAAATTGAGGCCCATCACACTGATATCTGGGGCTAGAACAGCAGATCCAAAAGGTGTCTACAGGCCACCTTGCTTTGTTTTCATTTTGATATCCTAAAGCATTTTTGATGCACACAGGCTTAAAGCCCTCCAGGTGACAGTAAGGAGATGAAGGGACCCTGCTGGTGTCGTGCTGGGCTCACTGTGCAGCCATGGCCCTCAGGCCTCACGGCTGAGCAAGGGTTTGCTTCAGCTCTTCTCACCCTTAGTGTTCTGTGGGCCCCAGTTTCATGCTTGTGCCTTCTCTTGACTACTTGGATTAGCTGCCCATGCCAAAGGACTTGGAGCTTCATTTCCTCCCACGTGGTCTCTTGGCCAGTGCACTCCCTGATGCTGTGGTCAAGGCACAGCTCTGAGGCAAAGGAAACCTGGAATTCTGAGTATTAAAATAGATCCTATTCGATAATTTTTTAGATGTTTGTTGCGTGCACGCAGAGGTCTGTCTGTGTGCTGGTGACTGGTGGTGTAAAGAGTTGTCCTTCTTACTTATCTGTAATGTTAAAGCTCAGGAACGGTCCCAAATATTTAGTGTCTGGATGTTTTCTGGAGAAAACAGATTCTGTGGTAAGTAGGATACCATGCTTTGACAGTGATTTAAGAAAAAAATAACACTCAAACTGTAATTGAAGCAATTTGGTGTTTCTCTCATTCCCAAAATTAGTAATAGTCTTTACTGCTGACATTATGAAGAAAATGATCATTGGAAGAAATGATGGCATGAAATCTAGAAATGTAATTAATTCCAAGGCATTGGGAGAATTTTGATTCCAATGACAACCTGTGGAGTCACTTGTTCTCCTTCCACTGCCAAACAGAAGCTGGAGCCACTTATAACAGGCTATTATTATGGACTCAGCTCCTGCACTGGGCATTTGGGAAGACTGAAAGCAATGGGGGCTTCTCCAAATCCTTGCTGAGTGGTTTGCTCCAGTGTCTTTTAAAAGCCAAGCAGAGCTACTGTTTATGTCTTCTCAGAGTGTGCATGGTGGCTCAGTTGTATTGGGTGGGAATTCTGACCCATTCAGTGGGAATTCGGGATTCTCAGTTCCCTTCACGTGTGTCTGTGGTCCTGTCTATGCCCTCATTGCTGTCTTTGCCTTCTCCACCTGACTCCAGCCATAACCTTTCTATTTTAGCAAAAATCAGAGATCTGTCTCTGGTGAGGGAGTCCTCTGTGAATGCAAGGCAAGGAGCCTGGGCAGGGAGGTTGCCAAGGGGTATCTGTGGGTGCATGAGGAGGTGAACTAAAGTCCCTGTGTCACCTTTGGGTGCCATTCAGGACATCAGTGACTTACTGGAGTTGGGTGATCTGTTTGTGCCTATTTACAAGGAAGCTCTGCCCTGTGCCTTTCTCTGCCTGGCAGAAAAGAGCTGCTGGGAGGCTTTTTAAGGTGCAGGAGTTGTTCATGTTTGGCAGGTGATGGAACTGGTGAGCACTGTGATGGACTCTGGCAGTCCCCTGGTCAGGTGGATTTGGTGTGAGTGTGTGACTGCACCGTGTCACTGAGGTGGTTATGGCTCCTGTGGGCAGCACTGGCACAGTCAGAATCTTGCTTGCTTGAAGCTGTTTGTGGGCAGCTCTGTGACCTGCGGGATCCTCAGTACAGGAATTCAGTAGGAGATGCTGATTCCTCCTCTGCTGTGTTGCTGCCTTGCTGAGGGCATGGAGTGACTGGAGTAGCTTCCCTGGAAGGTGCTCCTGAACCCAGGTCTGGCAGGAGGAGAGGAGTGAGATGTTGGATCTGCTGGGATACAGAGCGGGCACTTTCAAAAGGTTGGTAGGGGGACTTGCCTCTCTGAGCCAAAGGGTGTGGTGGGTGGATAAAGTGAGAGGAGTCAGCAGTGTGAACATGGCAGTTTGCTTAGGGAACCTCAGAGGGGAATTTGGGGAGCAAGAAGTCTGAGGGGAGGTGCAGGAGTTTTGAAGGAGCAGCAAGTGAGCAGCAGGTTAGGTATGAAGCAGTGTGTGAGTGGCCAGGTAAAATGAAATGTATGATGTAGAAATGAAAACGAAGAAGATAGAAAAGACGAAAAAGGGGACTGGAGGGGATAATTAACACCTGTCTTCTGTAGGTTGTAAAATAAATGTTGTCTGTCCCTGTGTATTAACTACCTGTACTTATGCTAATACAGGCCAACTGAGTTGTATCTTTGGCAGGTGGGAACTGTTTGAGTACCATCAGAAGGCACCTGCACTCCTCTTCCCCTCCGTGGAATTATCAGACTGGAGTGTGTTAGCAGACAGCACTGGTGCAGGCTGACACTGGCAGACTGATGGGTTTATGTCCATCTGGACAGGTTTGCATTTGTTGTGGAAGGTAAAGGGAGCTGTGTGGTGAGCAAACCAATGTATTTCAGTTCATTTGTGCCCCCAGTTTATTCCTCTATGGATCCTGTGGCCGTGTCTGGATTGTGTTTGAGTCTTTGCATACACTTGCACATGCAGGACTGTGTTGGCATGCGGGGCATATGGTTTGGCATTTGGCTTTCGGTTTTAGCTTAATTGTAATTGACTGAGATTCTTGATCTGTCTGTTTTCCTGGTAAAGGGGCAGCCCAAATGTAGTAGGTAGTTTCCTCAGACCCTGTGTCTCAGTTTGAGGGGCAAAAACCGAAATGTTTACCCACAAGTGGAGGAGGGGGTTTCCTCCACAATAATCACGCCACTCTTTATCAAATTTAAGAAAAGGAACTTTAATCAGACAACGGATACAAGAAGGATAACTGTTCTTGACCGATATATATATATATATATATGTAAGTATAGATATAACTCTAAACAGACCAGACCAAACTGCTTCCCCCAACACCACAAGAAAAAAAAACAACAACCAAACCAGTAAGTTTCTTCCTGAAGAAAAGTTACAGGCAGTGTCTGTGTCACAACCCGGCTGGCTGCAGGGTGAGTTCCCAGTTGAATTCTGTCTCTCCCTCTGTGTCTCTTGTCCCAAATGAAGAAGGAAAACTGGAGTGGGGAACCGCCGCGTGTCCTGGAAAGCAGCTGCAAACTCCTCTCTGCCGGCGGGCAGGCCGTGACGGCGCAGGTGGCGGTGAGAGCGGAGCAGAGACTGGGACCCCCAAATGCAGAAACCAGGAGAACAGCCGTGGCGAGGAGAAAAGAAGCGGCTCAGCAAGAGGCAGCAGCAGGAGGAAAACAGCTTCCCTCCTCGGCAGCACACACACACCCACCGCTCCTGCTTCCGCCGAGCTAAGAATGAAATAAATGTCCTCAAAACCAAAAGACAACAACCTGCCCCCACCCAAGCGATCGAGAAGAAGACGGTAGCAGTTAACTACTTCTTTTTGTTAAGTAATGGCATGGGCAGTTAGTGGCAGAGGAGAGAATTTACATAATAATTCCAAACTACAGCACCCTGGGAGGCTTTTTTGGTTGTTTTATGCTGTTTTCTGGAAGCCAAGATGCATGGAGTCACACTGTTGTCTGTGAAAATGAGGGTCATCCTGTAAGAGAAAGATGAGTGTTTTGAAAAGCAGAAAAAGGCCAAAATGTGTACGTTCCAAACTTGATGTTGTTGAGGAGTCCCCCTAATTAAACTTGTGTATATGCAGTGAAGCATTGCTTACAGAAATCTCGTGTAACCACACCAAGCTCTGCCTGTATCAAACACATACAAATACCTTGTTTGTGTCATACAGCGGGGACCTGATCACTGTTTTGAAGTCAGGTGTCTTCTATTGGGTTTAGGCTTGGTAAGACTTTATATGAAACTAAGAATGGAGGTCTGCTTCCCAACTGAGGAATAGCTGCTGTAGCCTGTGGAGATGGGAAGGCATAACTGCCTGAGGGGAAAAGGCCACACGGGGTGGTTGTGTAGTGCTCTGCCCCACGAGGCCTGAACCTGGAGGAAATGTCCATCAGGCTTCACTGAAGGGATGTTTATAAAGAATTAACAGTCTCTGAATGGATGCGATGCTTCTGGCATCCTCTCAAAGGCAAAGGCTGGAGTGCACTGATCTGGGACCAGCTTTGCAAAGGTGCTGGTGATGTTCCCACTTCTCATGTACCTCATTTAGAATGGGCTCATTGTATTGAAATGCCTCCTTAAGTGTGGGCGTGAGTGTTGCCCTTCTGCCACATGCTGAGACAGCAGCACCCAACTCAGGGAGGTGGGGATTGCTGTGCTGCAGCAGCAGACTGAGGGGAACCTGCCTGGTTTTGGGGCTGACCCTTTTCATCTGGTTCAGGAGGTGTCGCCTTGAGCTATGGGCTTTTTCATGGATATTATGGTCAGGATGGATTATTATTATTATTATTGTACATTCTGCTGGATTTGGAGTGGTGAAAATTGGAGATTTCTGTTGTTGATCCTGGTCACTTATAGTTGTTGGGCTATAATGTCTCTTCTGCAATGAGAAATTAAGTCCCTCTGATGATACCAATTCAAAAGAATCTGTGTCTTTAAGTCATTTGATCCAGTTGTTACTGCATTTTTAGGCTGGTTTTATATAGGTTTGATCAGCTTCTGTTTTTTGGTTCTCCCTGTTGAATTCTGCTGCTCCCTTGGCCAAAGCCCTCAGTAATGTGATTTTTGCACCATGTTATTCCAGCCTGCTGGCATTCCCTGCCAAGGCCTTTTGTCTGTCTTCTGGGTACTCAGACCTGTCTTCTGGGTACTCAGGTTTCTTTTCATGTTGTGGACTTGTATGATTGCAAAGGGATGTGTGAGCAGTGGTTAAATGATAGTGCTGTGTCTGCTGAGTATGGAAAAATGTCTTCCTTTCAAATAAGTGTCTTCCTACATCTGGATCACTTAATGTGGGGCAGTTACTCAAGGTAAATCCTTGGTGAGAGACACTTCACCTGTGTCTCTTCAGTTCACCTCCCAGATAACTTGGATACTGTGCCTGTGCTGGGCTGAGGGTGGATCAGCTGCTGCACGTTCGTTTTTCCTTCATCCGCACGTTCCCCTCTGGTGGTGCCAGCGCTTGTGTTTGGAGGGTTTCTGGAACCACGAGTGTGAGGATCACCCATTGCAGTTGGCACTCACTTGGGTGTTTAGGGGGCTGTTAAAATATTGAAATACTTGATTATCAAAATCAATGAGAAGGAAAGTGCTGAGTTATCCTGAAGGTGCCAAGGGGTTAAGCATGCAATTGCAGCTAGGGTGGGTTACGTCTTGTGCTCCTGGGATGCAGTTGTAGGATTTGTGCAGCCTTGGAGCCCTCTGTGGTTTTCACTTGTGGTTTTCTGGTTGTCTGAACAAGACAAAGTATTTTTGCTGTGACTCTGCACCCTGTTTTCTACCCCCACCCCAGCTCCTTGAGCTACTGCTGAATTGATGGACAGGCTATGTCTGTTACAGGTCTCTTGCTGAGATTTGCTGGGTGCACTTACATAATCTGTGTACAAGATGCTGGAAAAAACTGCCACACTGCAGGTGACACCTCTTGTGACCCTGTGCTGCCAGCTTTGAACTGAGTGCGAGTGCTCGTGCAGATGTACCTTTTACATACATGTACCTTTAACATGTGCAGCCCTTCTGTTCACCTTGAAGGCATCTCCCTCGTTGGGGCCGTGTCTGTGCCCTCACCCCGTGAGCAGCCCCTGCTCAGGCCCTGCCTTTCCCTCACAGGGGAGGGGGTAGGACGGTGTTGCTGAGGGTGGCAGGAGGAGGAGGAACCCCACCTTTCTGGACCGGGCCGGAACATGGTGGCTTGGCTCCATCACTTGTCAAACCATGCTGGTATGGCATAGGGGTGGATGCTTGTCTTAAATCCTGTGCCCACTGAGCTGACCTAAGCCTGAGTCAGTTGGTCCCTTTGCAGGCTCCCTGGGATGCTGACACTGTGTCACCAGCCCTCATAGCTGGCATTGCTGGCAGGGCAGAGGTGTGTGTGCTGCTTGGGACAGTCTGATGCTTCTGACTCACCGAGGAGCTACTCTGCTGCTGCCAAAATAATTTGTGTGGCCTCCCCAGACGCTGTTTTTCAATCTTTAGTGTGGGGGTGGGCTTGAGTAGTTCATCTGGCTTCTGGTTTTCTGTTCGGTTTTGGGTTCTTTTTGTGTGTGTTTTTGCCTGTCGGGGATCAAGCGGATTTCCCCAGGTGCATTGGGCTGGGAAGCTGCAAGTGTAAGAAGCAGCACTCTGGTATACAGTGACCTTTAGAGGTAGAAGAGCAGCATATTGGGGCTCATTAGCTTAATTCTTGCCTTTGGTCTCAGTGTTTATACCTCTTGGGAACTGTGCCTTTGTGAGTTTGGCTTTTTCCAGGGCCCCTTCCTGAAACTGAAGGGAAGGACAGACTGCAGGGAGGTTTGCAGTGGGACAGACTTGAACTAATTCCTGTGATCTCATGTGGTAAACCCAGAGCACCCAGAGAACAGCAGGGATGTGTTTTAAGCCAAAGCATGTAAAAGAAGACTGATAAACTTTGGCAGCCAAATACATTTGAAAATAATGTTAAAGGGTGGAAGGGAGAATTGCAAACTTGCTCTGTCTCAGCCACAGCAGTAAAACTTTGTGTCAGCCTTAGCATTTCAGGAGCTGTCATTCTGAATAGGCTGTGGCACTGATTTCAGGTCTAAACTTTTCATTCCACTTTATTTTAGGTTAGGTTAATCTGGTTTTTATGGACATCTGCAATCTTACTGGGTTTTCTTTTGTTTGAGGGGCAGCTTTAGATCCTGAAGATCCCTGTGATCTGTGGTTTTTGGTCTGCTTAGGTGGTTGTTTCTTCAAAATTAGTCCTGCAGGTGCAACGTGTCTGTGCCTCCTCATGGTTAGGTGGAAAGGTGGAAGTGTGATTTTTATCAGATGTCATAGGTTTGTTTAAGTTCCCGTGCATGGTCTGTGAATGTTTCAGGAGACCAGGCTGGGCAAGCACAGGTCCCACTGAGCTCTCTGCAGCGCTCTGGGTGCCTGATCCTCGCCTGCACAGACCTTGCACAGGGCCTGTGAGATATTGTTGGCCTGGATTTGCGTCAGGAGCATCATGTGATGCTGCAGAGCATCTTCCAAAATGTGTGACCTTGACTCCCCAGGCTGTAGCCCTCCGTGGCTGGATCTCTGCTGTTGCTGTTAGTGGGGAAATGCACCATGGTGTTGCAGAGCATCCACTGCTCTCCCTCCCGGCTCTCCTTCCAGGTGAGCTGAACTGCCGTGCCAGGTGGGTGGGGCAGCGACTGTGCTTAGCAGATAAGGCCCATTAACTTCTGCATGAGCGTCAAGGGAGCCATGAGTAGGTATATTGCACAAATTGTGTATTTATTAGCTGCTAAATTGATTTCATCTTGTGCAAATCAAAGCCTTTCCTGGAGGCAGGGCCAGCTCTCCAGGAGGCAGACAGCTCTGCTGGTCCTGGAGCAAACAAAGAGTCCAAGCAGGAATTGGTCTGTGTTTTGAATAATTTATCTGGTCTTTCTGAAATGCTTCAGGAGATGCCCTGGGGCGTAAGGACAGCTGTTGGAAGCAGCCAACTGAGCTGAATGGGAGTTCATCCTTTATCTGGTTTTGTCTAGGCTTATTTTTTTCTGTGGGCCAAAAGGGTTGTCTGGTTAGCTTTGGACCTAATTCTCAGAACTGAATTAGCCATGACTTTGCTTTTGGACTAGAGAGCAAAGTGTTTGTACTTTGAAGAGGTTTGTGGACAGAGATAAAACAGTTTCCTTTAAAAACGTATGGCTGTGTTGTTTGACCTGGGGAGGGTTGTGGACTAAGACAAAAGCAACGGGTTTGGAAATCCCTTCTGTGGAGTGATGGGACCATGTCTTGAGTTTTCTTGTAAAGACCCGTTACTCTCCTGAACAGCATCAGTTAAGAATCTGGTCGCCAGCCAAATGCTGGAAACCTTGTCCTGTCTTTGATGTCCTCTTCTTTCCTCTTGTCCAAGTCAGAAACCTGGACAGGCAGAGGATAGGAAAGGGGAAGATGGTCAGAATGGCTCTGTGTAATGCTGGCCAAGACTTGTGGCCCAGAGTCGAGGAGATTTGGTCCCTTCTCCGAGGTGCTTTTTATCTTGGGTAGCGCGAATCGTCAGCGTGTGCAAACGGGGTTGTTTGGATGTCAGCTTTAAAGGTTTCCTTTGTGATTTGGTGAAAAGGAGAGGTCAGCTTTCTGCTTTCAGACGTGATACAGTCCAGATGTTGTCACTAGAAAGCATGACATTGTGGTATACGTTTACATGCAAGTTTACACAAAAGAATTGTCAATGAGCTCGGACTTCTGTTGGAAGAAGAAAGGGTTGGACATAGAGGTTTGGAGATGTGCTGCTTTAGGCAGCAGCTTGGCAGCTGAGCTCTTCCTGCACTGGGCCACATGATTTGGGTTATCTGAACAAGCCTGCCAGTGTTTTCTGGAAATCCAAAATCTATTTTAAAATATATTTCTAATTAATTTATTTCTTTTTGAGAAGAGTTAGAGTACTATCCTGGAGCCTATCCACCCAGCTGGTTATGCCAGAGTGGTGGCAGGATTCATTTCCTTGGGGTGGGTTGAGCTTTGCCACGGTGTATCAGGGCTAGATATCCTCGGGGCTGGGAACTGCCTGGCCTGTTAGGCTGGATTTATCCCTGCTGATGAAGATTGCAGCAGAGCAAATGGGAGAAGGATCTTCTCAGCAAGTGTGCAAGTGACAAAGGTTGAGACAGGAGTGAGTGGTGGGAGCTGGTGTGTCCATGGCCTATGTGTGCGTGTCTGTGTCTGTGTGGGAGGGCTTGTCTGGCTTCCCCCTCAGACATGATTTGAGATCTCCTGTGACTTGAAGAAATTCCAAGTCTGATTTGTCAGGATGGCTGCTTTTTCCTGCCCTACAAAAAATATGGTAGGTGAAGAATGGGTGAATGCAGGGTTTATTCCAGCCAAGTCCTGGAATGTTTCTGGCCAGTCATTTGTTTTAATATAGACAGGCCTTAGTGAGGGCTGACTTGAACAGTAGCCTGGAACTGAACTGACAGCAGGTAACCTGCTTCATTGCTGAGCTGCCAAAGGTCTGAGCTGCACCCTGCCCTGTGCCAAGGCACTGTGCTGCTCTCACAGCACCTGGGGCACAGGCCAGGACCTGCTTGTCCACAGTGTGACTTCCATTTAGTAAATAGAAGCTTTCTGGGAAGGTTTGTGTTGGGTTTCCCTCTCAAATCTGAGTGATTCTCTGACTCTGGCAGCAGAACTCTGACTGCCCAGTGTTCATGCTCTCAGAATAATCCTGTGCTGGCATGTCCTCAGTCTCTGAGACTCAAACCAAACAAGGGTGATGCTCTGCGATGATGCTCAATGGGTTGATGTCCACACTGTGGAGCAGTGAACGAAGGGAGGATGTAGTAATACATCTTGCTGTCTGTTCAGGTGTTTTGTTCAAGAGTTGTGGGTTTAGCAGCCAGCACTTGCTGCTCCATGGTGGCTGAACTGTGGTAAAGGAGAAGGTTGGGTCATCTTCATGCAGACTGGCAGGAGTTGCTGCTGCTTTACTGCCCAGCAGGAACATTGACTCGTGCCAGGAAAACAAGGGACTGCTCAGTCAGGGTTGCAGCAGGGTGGCTAACCCGAGTGTCTCCATTCTCTGTGTGTTCCAGCATTCTCTGCATTTGCAGCAGGCTCACAGCAATATATTTTTTCTTCCAAGTTTTTACCCCTAGCTAAAGTATAAAATGCCAGCTTGTGATACAGAGGCTATTCCCAGTGCTTTGGATGTTGCTCAAATGGTAATTGTGAGCAGAACTTCAGAGTAATCCTGTGAAGTACAGAGTAACACTGTGCTTCAGAGGAACAAGGCCCCTCACTTTGAAAAGGACATGGAGATACAGGAACATTCCAGTGAAAGGCAAGAAGGCTCTGAAAAGTCTAGGAAACATGAGGAATGGCTGAGAGAGCTGGGTTTGTTTAGTCTTGAGGAGGCTCAGGTGGGACCTCATCACTGTCTACAACTCCCTGAGAGGAGGTTGTAGCGAGATGGGGGCCTGTTTCTTTTGCTGTGCCTCCAGTGAGAGGACCAGAGAAAATATCCTCCCGCTGAGGGGAGATTCAGATTAGATACTGGAATAAAGGAATAAAAGTTTTCACTGTTGGGGTGGCCAGGCATTGAAACAGTTGCCCAAGGAGGTGGTGGAGTCACCATCCCTGGAAGTGTTTTAAGAGGTGTCTGGATCTGGTGCTGGATGATGTGGTGTAATGGTTTAGGGATTATAGTAGCAGTGCTGGGTTGATGATTGGACTTGATAATCTCAAAGGTCTCTTCCTGCCTTGATGATGCTTTGATTTGATGACAACCAGGTTATGGTAAAAGTTTCCTCGGTCTCAAGTATGGCAGTTTTAGATGACTATGGCTTGATATGTCCTGGTCCATGTTACGACTCAAAGAAATACAAAGAAATGTCTTTGAAAATAAAAGAAAAATAATTGCAGATAGAAACGCAGTGAAAGAATTGAGTCTGCACTGCTGGTGCACACACCCCCTGCCGTGATCAGCCAGAGCCCAGCCACTGCTCTTCCACCCCCCTGAAGGGGGAACTGGCAAGCTGGGTGCTTGGGGAATTCTGCCCTAAGTTTCATGTTTTATCTCCACTAGTTACCCCTTTCTACCTCATGCATAAGCATATCAAGCTCCTCTTAAAAAATAGTTTGGACTCTTGGCTTTCAGGAGACAGTTTCATTAGCTGTGGATGTTCTTCCTGTTGCCAGACTGTGGTGACTTCATGACACCTGTGTGGCTGTTAGTGTGGTATCTTCAATATGCACGTGCTGCTCCCTCTGTAATGCCTGTTTCTTGGAGATGTTTCAAGGTGTGGTGGTATTCCTTCCTTGGAGTGCCTTGGGCTAGGCAAAGAAGCAGTCTCTGCTCTCCTTTCCAGCATATGGATGCTCTGCTCCTGCTGATGGGAAGTTATTTGGCAGTAACTTCAGAGCTGGCATTGTCTCTGGAGTTTGCTGACAGCCTTGCATGGAGCAGAAAACATGGGCAGCATGGCCAGGCTGATACCTCAGCTTCTCCCTTGCCCAGATGCCTCCAAGGGCAGCAGCACCACAAGCAGCCCCAAGTTGTGCTGGTGCTACAAGTAGAAATGAATGAGCTTTGCATTGCTGAGACAGGGTCATGCAGCTCTCACCTTCTCAGCAAAAAATTGTTAGTCCTGGTGTTGTGGAGAAATTGCAGCATCGTAAACCAGGGCTCTGCAGGTCAGTTTGCTGTGGGGCAGGTGGGCAGCAGTGCTGGCTCTGGCCACTGTCTCTGCACAGCTGGAAAACTTCCCTTTGTGGGGCTCTGACACCTGCAGGAGCAGGGGGAACCCTTTGGGCTTTTGTGTGGGACGGTTGGTTTGTGTGTGGGGCTGGTGCCTTCCCTGTACTAGGGAGAAGGAGTTAATGGGGACAAGGGCAAGGGAAGAAGATCGCTGGATCTGGTTGGGGATACTGGCTGATATTTTTGCACCAGTCTTCTATTACCCAGCATGAGACTGTGGGGATTAGCTGGGCAGACTCTCAGGCTCCTTCCGTATTGAGGGCCCGCCTGCTCTCTGCTCCAGCAGTGGAGCTTCATGCCAAGGACTTTCAAAATCCACTGCACTTGGGGATTTTTTATTCAAAGACTCTATGGTTCTTGTTTCTTTAGCAGAAAAAGTTTGTACTTGACCTCAGTTATTTACCCTAATAAAGGGGTCAGAAACAGCAAGCTTGCTGCTTCCTCAGAGTGTGGCAGTGCCAAATTCCCGTGCACGAGGCTTTAGTGCCTGCCCCACCAGAGCCTGCTGGATCACACCTGCCTCTTCTTCACTGCTTAAGGAGCTGGAGCTTTGCCATGATCTGCCCCTTATGTCGAGCAATGGATGTGTACCCAGGTCTGCAGTGTGGTTATCTGGTGTGATCCCTCTGTGATTAGGAGGGAATTCTTTACTTAGGATGAAGTTTTTCCCTGTGAGGGGGGGTGAGGCCCTGGCATGGGTTGCCCCATCCCTGGAAGTGTCCAAGGCCAGGTTGGATGGGGCTTGGAGCAACACAGGCTGGTGGAAGCTGTCCCTGCCCATGGCAGGGGGTGGCACTGGATGATCTTTAAGGTCCTTTCCCACCCAAGGCGCTCTGGGGTTCTGCGAGCCTGGGTGTGAGCAGCTGAACCATCTGATTTAAAATACTGCTAAATATGGGCAGATTTACTGCAAAGCTTCAGTTTCCTGTGGACAAAACAGTCTCTTCAGTCTCAGAGTTTGTTGTCTGTTCCTTTTTTGCCAGGTACCAGTCCCCTTGCTGGTCTATTGAGCTGTGCCACCTCTAAAAGTTGATGTATAAAATAATGAATCCTGACATGATGGGATTACTCTCTGCCCAAAACAGCACAGTCTAAAGTTTGGTCTAAAAGATCTGGATTGCAGAAATCTTATGACTCTGCATTTCTTTCAATTTACATAAAGATTTTTTTGTTTGTACTCAATTTGTGGATTTGTTACAGCAAGTCTAATATCTGAAGAGATAATTGTTAATTTTTTTAAACATTTAGTATCTTTGGGGTTTTTCTTAGTATATTTTGGGACTGCTGTTCAGAGTCGTTTCTTCAGAGATATTATATATAGAAAATTGTTGGCCATAACTTTTCACAGACTGATGCTTTTGTGTCTTGGAAGAGCTGAGGAGGATGTATACTTCAGTGAGCATGTTGGAATTACTCTCCTAGGATGGGGTTGGAAAGCACCTATTTGTTCTCAGCTAATAGAAAGCTATTAGAGGATATCCAGATATTTAGGAAACTCGATGTTTGAAGCAGGAATTTCAAACTTCCTTAGCAAGCTAGAGCTCTGTGGCAGGATTGGAGTTGGATTTGTAGACCTTTCTGGTGAATATGTGAGAGGCCAGTGACTGAGATGTGATGAGCTGTAAGGGAAGTGTCTGCCCCCGGGAGCTGTGCCTGGAGGCATCTGGATGGGGGAGCTGTGGTGAGACTCTGCAGGTGAGACTGAATGAGAGATGGGACTTGCTGGGAACAGCTGGCACCCAATGGTTCATATGAACCATGGCTGCTTCAGAAGATTGATTAATATTTATAAAGGAAAGTGGCTTGCTTTTGTGTCAGTCTTTTTTCCAATTCCCAGTTGTCTATGTTAAGAAGACTGTAGATGCTTCTGCAGGGGTTGAGTTACTTCCCCAGCAGTACTTTTCAGCTGCAACTGGGGTCTTCTGTCAGGCATAGACAGTCTGTGTGTGTTGGAGGGTTTGAAATCTGCTGCAAAAGTCATGAATAAATATGTATTTCAGGAAAAAAAAAGAAAAGGTTTTGTCATCAGAGGGTTTTTCACTATAATGAGGTTTTCCAGAGCTTGGCAGCTGAGTCTAATGGTAGGTAGCCCCTAAAGCAAATGGGTAATGAATAATATCTTAGGGAAGGGAATTTGTTATTTCCCATTGCAGGAGCAAAGGGGCTTCAAGGCTGCTGCAGCTGCCCACCAGTAACCAGTGAGCCCTTTCTGACCAGCTCCGTTCACTCTGCTGGCTGTCTGGAAATGCAGGAAAACATGGGAACTGCTTTGCTGGTGGCAGGACACTGCACAGCACAGCTGCTGGCAGCACAGGGCAGGGCTGCTGCTGAAGGGCTCCTGGAGAGCAGGGGACAACAAACCCTCCAGCGTCACTGTGGCTTTCTGACCTTGGGAGTTCTGCAGTGAAAATGTGTGTTTCCAGCTCCAGAATCCTCAGTGCATCCTGTCCTGCTGGTGGTTTGTCACTTGCTGTGCCATGAGGCTCATGGCTGGTAAGGCTATAAAATGCTTCCATTAAAATAGTTTTGATTCTGATGTCTGGGGGCAGGAATGGAGGCTGAAAGACATTAAACCCCTGCCCCCAAACCAATATTTCAGCACCTCTGCCACAGAGGAGCTGCCACCAGAGCACCACAGTGTGCCTTAAAAATGCAGAAGATACACAAGAGCAGCTGAAAAAACAGGGTTGTGCCCGCAATGCTTTCACTGCTGGGGAGCTCCTGGTGTGTTGCTTAGTGGAGGTCTTCATCCCCAGGAGGTGTGATGGAAATGACATATGTTTCTGTAGCAGCAGCTGCTGTTCATTTGAACCCAGGTCATCTTGGTTTGAACACCCAGAGGTGCTCATTGCCTGAGTTTTATTCCAGGGAAGCTTTTATGTCTCGCTAAGGGAGAAGAAGAAGTGGCTGCTCACAAGATGTGGGATTACTGGCCTGGTTCACCTGGTGCTTTGGGAATCTGCAAAACATGGTCAGTTGGCTGTTCCCCACAGTTAGTATTGAATCATAGAAAAGTATGGGTTGGAAGGGACCTCAAAGCTCATCTTGTCCCACCCCCTGCCGTGGGCAGAGACACCTCCCACCAGCCCAGGTTGCCCCGTCGAACCTGGCCTTGGGTGCCTCCAGGGATGGGCCAGCCACAGCTTCTCTGGGCCACCTGTGCCAGGGCCTGCCAACCCTCATCACTGAACGTTTCTTCCTCATGTCCATGCTAATCCTGCCCTCTGAGAGCTGAAAACCCTTGAAGGTAAAGATGACATTTCCTTGGCAGGAAGCTGAAGCCAATAGGTGAGGTGGTGGGAAGGGGCTTGTTCTGCCTGTTGGGTGGGACTGGGGGCAGCTTGTGATGAGCTGCAGGGGCTGGATCTGGGATCTTCCTGCTAATGGAGCTGCAGCTGGAGAGCTGCTGAGAGTGACTGGGGACTCATTTCCCTGTAGACTTTAACCAGGTGAATTGAGAAGTGAGTTATTAGGAAAGCACTCAAGGACATTCTTTTGACAGAACAAACCCCATTTGTTCCTGGCAAAAGTCATTAACAGCAAAGACAGATTTTGATGTTGAGTATTCTTCATTAAAAGTACTGTTGACTGATACATAGTGACAGTGTGTTTGCTTCAATTACCCCAGAGTATATTTTAATTGTAGTTTTCTATTTAAACCTCTTTTTAAGCTCCTGGGAGTGTATTTACAGACTCTATGCATGTTCTGTGCAAATGTCACATGTATTTTGAAGGAAAGGATGGCAGGAGCATGAATGCCTTTGTGTAATCTTCTACTCATTTAACAGCTTCTGTTTTGCAGGCAATTTCTGTAGGTCATATTTGCCAGCTATTAATGACAATGGCAGGAGTTATTCGGTTTTAGTTAATTTATTTTTTCAAGTCCTCTGTCAGTGCTCAGTAACATGGTGGGGAAACTGTTGGCACTTGCAGTGAGCAGGAAGCTTGACCTGGCATGGAACTGTTGTCCTCTCACATGAAGTGATGATTTCTGCTGTGCATCCACTCCTTTTTGTTCCAGAACATGTTTAATCTGAAGGGTTTTTTAGTTCTGAGAAGGAAAAGGCATTTGTTTTTCTCCATACTGGAAGATCAAATGTGTTTAGTGGAGAGGGATGCTTTGCAGATCCTCTGCTTATTGTAAAGGAAAGGAGTGTATAACAGGTGTCTGAATTTCCCTTGTAAGTCATTGGGAAGTGGCAGGATATCTCCTTGAGGGCCAAACAGCAGCAAGTGTCTCAGTTCAGGGTAGCAGCTTTGCCTCAGTGAATAATTAGGCAAAACTGCTGTCAGCTGAGACACGAGGTGTGTTTCTGTTCTGTTAACCTGGATTTGAGGGACCCTGGCATGAACTGGTCGGTGTGTTAAGAAACTGTGAAATGAGGGGGAGGGTTTGCAGTACAACTGGCTTCCCACTGTTCCAGAGGGAGCTGCTTTGTGCTCGCAGCTCCTGTGGATGCAGCTCCAAAGGCAGTGGGACACGGTGCCGACCCTCCCGTGGCACAGGGCCCTGTTCCATGGCAGAGCTCCATCTCCTGTGCCTGAGCCTGTGTCTGTCCCATGGCATTTCTTGCCCAGGCACCAGCCCAAGATGTTCTCTGTGTCAGAGCTGGGGTCCTGCCTGCACCCGGCTCTGCCCTCTCTGGGGACAGGGCTGTTCTCAGGGGTACTTCTTTCCCATTCGTTTTTTGCTGACAAGTCTGTATAGCAAAAATGAAAGGGTCAAGGTCTTTTCTCTTTCGTGGTTTTTCACTGTTTCTATCAGGGTTGCAAACATCCAGACTGTTTGAAGTGCATTCCCCAGACTTTGATGTGAAGATCCCTTCCTAATGTAATTCCATTTCTCCTCCTAAGAAGTTGTGTAGTGTTAAAGGAACAGCATGAAGACATGAACAAGTGCATTTTCACAGGATCATTGTTTTGGTGCTTTGGCTACTTTAAAAAAAGTACTTTGCATATGTGCAGTGAAGCTTTTTGGAATGACAGCCATTGTATTTCCATGGCAGCAAGAGCAGGGCTATTATTAGACTTCCCTTCAGCTCCCTCCTCTGGTTTTGTTTTTTGTCACTTTTTGTGCCCTCATGCACCCACTTTCTGACCTGGTATTTACCAAACTGTGGGGTGGGTAGAAAGTGCCCATCAAGGAACACATGACCTAAACAGGGAATAAAACATTGTTGTGTAAAAGCAATGTTAGTGAGCACAGAATGCAGCTTACAGCCACCATGTGCTTGTCAGGTTGTATTTAGGGGCTCAGTGGGTGCAGTGTGAGTTACTCAAGAGTCACAGAATGTGATGGAAGGGACCCACAAGGGTCACTGAGTCCAACGCTCAGCCCTGCACAGGCCCATCCCCAAGAGTCACCCCCTGTGCCCCAGAGCATCATCCAAACACTCCTGCAGCTCTGGCAGCCTTGGGGCTGTGCCCACTGCCCTGGGGAGCCTGGGCAGTGCCCACCACCCTCTGGGGGAAGAGTCTTTCCCTGAGATCCAACCTGAGCCTGCCCTGGCACAGCTCCAGCCATTCCCTGGGTGCTGTCCCTGGTCCCCACAGAACAGAGCTCAGGGCCTGCCCCTCCTCTGCCCCTGCCCAGGAAGTTGTCCCTGCACTGAGGTCTCCCCTCAGTCTCCTCTTGTGCAGCTGAACACACCAAGTGCCCTCAGTGTCCTCACACGCTGCCCCTCCAGGCCCTCAACCATCTTTGCTGCCTCCTTTGGACACTCTCCAGTGGCTTCATATATTTCTTATCTTGTGGTGCCCAAAACTGCCCCAGTATTCAAGGTGAGGCTGCCCCAGTGCAGAGCAGAGTATTTGGAATAAAAGAGGAGGGCAGCCTGCTCCCAGGAAGATGGAGCAGACAAAGGAAAGGGCACAGGGGCAGTGAGCAGGTGGGTCAGGTGTGTTCCCAAGGGCTCCCTTTGGTGGCTGAGCTGTGCTCTGTCTGCGGTGGGGACCAGCACTGAGCTCCCAGAGCTGGTTCATGTCTCTGGCCCTTTTGCTGATGAGAAACCAGAACTCACATTGAACCATCTCAGTGATGATTCTCATAGCACCTATAAATGAGGGCAGTTCCAGCTTTCATGGACCTGTGCCAGAAGATATTTTCTTTAGTAGCATATATCAGAACAGACTTTTCAGGATGCCAGCTCTGGCCTTTTATATCAATAATTTTCTCTTATGCAGTGAATCTTAACATACAGGACACCAGACAGTAAGGTGCATGGGATTTTCCCTGTGTTGTAGCCAATATGTAAAGCTAAAAGAATTCTGCTTTATGCTTTTAATTGCTCGTGAAATTGCTGTCTGATTGAATAAATTTGGGCACAATAAGCAATGGGAGCAGTCCAATTATCATATAAGGAATTAAAAAGAAAATTAAATAGAATCAAGAACAACTCAAAGAGGAGACTTATGAAATGAGCTTGATAAACAGTGTTAAAACTGACTTACTTGAGTCCAATATCCTTTCAATTTTAGACGAATATTTTGTACTTCAGGGGTAAGTTCTCTGCTTTAACAGTAAAATTGAGAGCTGATGAAGTTTCAGAGTGAGCATTTGAATATGTGGAACAGTGTAATACAAGAATATCTGCCTATTTGATTATGTGGAGCAGTTGGATGACATTGTTCCCTTTATCTGCTGGTGTAAGATTTGAAATTCAGTAGGTTAAACTAGAAAGGAGGCGAGTTAAAAACCAACCAGCTCACAGGGAAGTGGCGCTTTGTGCACTGGGTAGTTGAGCTGTGGAAGCTGTGGAGTGCAGTGATGTGGGTGTTGCTAATGGAGAGGTGATGAAGGTTGGCCTGGGCACATTCCATGTGCAGGGAGCACCTCTGGGGGAGGGGGCAGGGGGTGTGTGGCTGAGAGGGTGCTGAGGAGTGGGGTGTGCTCTTTCCATGGTGGTATGTGGTGCCCTAAACCCTCCCATAGGCCATGGGAGGCTCAGCAGTGAGGGGGGACATTTGCTCTGTCAGAGTGTGGTAGAGTGGAGAGAGCATTGCTCACCCCATGGCATCCAGGGAGGAAGGGACAGCCATACCCACAGAGCTGGGTATGTGCCACCTGCCCTGGCGTGGAGCCTGGTGACAGGCCACATCCCAAATGTGCTTCAGGTGAGGGGTGTGATTAAATCCTGGTTGGATTGGGTGTGTGCTTTGCTGGCAGCCTGTGAGCTGGGATGCTGTTGATGGATGGAGGCGAGTCCCTCAGTGGCTACTAGATCCTAATGGCTGTAAAAATGATGGCACTGGAAGGTGGGAGTGCTGGATGGCATACCAAATTCTGCTTTCTGTTAGTGAACATAAACTGTTGTTTCAGTTCTTAATTGATTTTATTATTTTTAACCTAAGCACAAAGTAGTGGAGTCTGTGATTTTAGTTCAATAGGGAACTTCAGTGCAATTATTGTGTTCCTCAGTGAGATTAAATTTACTCTTTATTGTCATTCATTCACATATTTGGAACTTTTAGTTAATTATCTTCTTTCTCTCAGTCTTCAGAGGTGTCAGCAGTAACTAAGAATATATATTTTTTAGGGAAAATGGCATGTTTCAATATAACATGGCTCATTTGTGGATGTGACAGGACCTGAAGCTGGAGGCAAAGCCTGAACAGTCTGTGCTGGATGTCTCGTGGGAAAGGGCTCACCTGAAAGGTGGAAACAGTTCACTGGAGATGTGTCTCAGGGTTTCTCAAGCAGCATCCGAATAAAGCTGATGGGATTCTTGCCAGCTTTTGTCCATAAATTAGAAACTTGAATTACTTGCTGTGATTTATAACTCTTGTTCAGATTGTGTTTCCTGGCCAAAAGCCTTGGAAGCGGTTTCAGTAGAGAGGATACCCAGAAGTGGCCATGACTTGCACAGGTAGATGTTACTTCTGACAGGCACTGGCTGCTTCTTGTGAGATGTTCAAAAGAGAGGAATAAAAATTAGAATGGCTCTACTTTTCCATAGAGATTCCTGCTCCTCCCAAGGAGTTTGGTCCTGCATGGAGTCATTCACAGCCATGAAACTTGTAGGCACGTGTTAATTCAGAAACAGCCTGTGGCCATGGCTTGTCCCCCACTGGGGATTTATGAAATTCCTGGCAAGTTTTGCTCTGCTGGAGAGGGAAGCCATGGGAATTACCAGCTGGAGGGAGCTGTGACTCCAGAGCCTTTTTGTTTCTCCAGGGTGGCTGAACGTTTGCACTCTGAGCAGTTGGGATTGTGGGTGCTGAGCAGCAGCCACTTGCTGTAGTGCTGTCCTGTGTGCTCTCAAGGGCCTTGGGGATTAAGGGTGTGTCCAGCCCAGTTCAGGACAGTCTGGGAAGTGGTGGCTGTGTCAGTTTGGTTTTGGTGGGATGCTCAGGGTGTATTCCCATGGACATACTGAGGCGTTCCTGGAGCAATGAGCTTTCAGGGTCATGGGCTGTGTGATCAGTGCCAGGGGCAGCCCAGCACTAGGAAACTGCAAGGGGGGGGAAAAGTCTTAAAGGAATGGTAAAGTGAAAGGAGATCTTGCAGAGGCAGGTGGTTTGGTGGGTTACAGAGTCAATGCTCTGGTACCCCAGGGTGATGGAAAAATGGCAGCATGGCTGAAGGAGGCAGAGGTGCTTTTTTTACCCTTCCCATGCTCACTGTTGTGAAAACAGCTGGCAGGAGGGTGCTTGAGGCAGCAATCCAGCCTAAAACTAACCAGGCGAGAAAGGCAGGATTGAGCACCTGTGTGGAAAGGCAGGGCTGCTGTGTGTGGGGTACCCTGGGTGGGAAGGGGCTGGAGATCCTGCTGTGCTGGTTCTCTGGGATGGCAGGTCTCCCATCAGTGTGACATTACAGCAGGACCCCAGTCTCGGGGTCAAGGCTTGCAGATAGTGCTGCAGGATAAGCAGAGTATTAAAAAGCACGTGGGGTTTTTTCAGTTATAAAAAGTATAGCAATGAAAAGGCAACTTGCTGTCACTGGAGTTCCTGCAGTGGGGAAGGAATGGGTTTGTCTTTTCTTTGGGCGAGCAGAACGCTTTGAGATGGGTGGTGGAACAAGACCAGAGTCCTCCACAGAAGTTTCCCCTCCTGACTGTGATCCATGTGCTGGAGCCCAGCTCTGCAGAGACTTGGGTTTGCCCTGACTGGGAACACTGGAATTTTACTTATCTAGAACCACACAGAAAAGGAAAACCACAAACCCCTGAACCTCCTGCTCTGCACGTAACGTGATTGCAGCTCCTCATTTCTGTATATTTTGTGCTCAGTGTTTGCTTGCATTAGGAATGGCTGCATTAAGATCTTTAGTTATAATTTTTTGTGTCCCATTTTCCCTATACTGGCAGAATACAAATTCTTTGTTTAAAGTTGCATTAGCTGATGTACCAAAGCCCCCCAGTCTGTTCGGTGCTGCAGAAGTGTCTTGCTGCAGATCCCTTGGCTGTTGGTTTGGAGTCAGTGTCCATCTATCCAGTTCTTCCTTTCAGGAAGAAGTTTAAAAGTCATAACACTTCAGTCTGTATTATCTTTGCTAGCAAGAAAGTGAAGTTTTCTGCCACATGAGTAAATAAATACAACAATGATGAGATGTCAGCTGTTAAAGACACTTTCAGCTCTCTGACAAGCTCCTGAAGGCAGCAGTGCTGTGCCCAAGTCCCTGCTTGACTCCAGCCTCCAGCTGAGACAGGAAGAGGCTCGGTACCTGCTGCCTTCAGTCCTGCCAGCACAGCACCAAAGCAGTGCAGCTCATTCCTGGCATCCAGGTGTTCTGTCAGTTGAATGACAATGTTGGGCAAGAGCACCATCACCATGTGTCTTTCTGAAGAGAGTTTGATGCTGCATGGCTGTTAAAGTTGCAAGTTTTGTTGGAAGCACCAGTCATTAAACAATGCCTGGCATGTCCTGGTAATGGGAATCGTGGGCTCCTTGCTATGCTTATTCTGCCACAGCATGTTGCTAATTCATAGTGAATGCCTCACAAGACAGTACAAAGTCAGAATTTTTATGACTGTACAAGACTTTTTTTTTTCTTGTAAGAAAAACATCAGTCCACAAGCTGATGTTGACAGAGCTGTGGTGTGATGATCAGCAAAGCCTCGGAGTGATCGGTGTTGCCTGACTGATCCTGTGCCAAAACTACTTGCAGAAAAGCAGCACTGTGTGGGGCAGTGTCCTCCACATAGGTGACAGCAGACTCCAAAAGTGCTCACTTGATTTAACAAGCTTAATAGGGAGGGATAAAAATTAAGCCTTCCATGCCACGGGGATGTGGAGCAAAATGTTCTGCAGTTCTGGGAAGCAGCAGTGGGACTAGCAAGGAGCTGGGAGGGGGAAGGCAGGGACAGGGAGGCTCAAGGTCCTTTCAGAGCTTGTTTCTTCCTGAGGTAGCAAATGACAACCTGGTGAGCCCAGGCCTGGACACCTTCCCTACAACATCCTTGTGAGCAGAGCAAGAGAGGGAGATGTGTGTGGGAGAAGTCAGACACTTTCCTCATTTCTGTTGGGCATTTTGAGGAATTTTGCTTAAATGAGTCCAGGTTTGCTCTGCTAATCCCACCTGAGACATCTGTAAGTCCCTGCTCAGTGGGTCTCTTTTCTGTGAGCAAGTTCTCAGTGCTTGCACTGAGGAAATCCCAAGCTCCTGTGTCTGGAGATGCTTCCTGGATTGGTGGCCAAGGACTTTCCTCAACCTTTCCTATGGACATCTGGGCAGCAATTCTTAACTCCCAGTGCTGTTTCTTGCTTTCATCAGAATTCACTTGTAGCCTCTTTAGTCTTCAGAATTAAAGAACCTGATGCACTGTTGCTGTGGTGGAGAGAATTGGTTGTTCCCTCCAAAACAGTTGTGCCTCCAAATGGAAAAATCCCCTCTCCAGGTCCTCTGATTTCTGTTCTTCCCAATCCATGCAGCTTTGTCAGGGCAGGATCAGGCTGGATCTCAGGAAAAGGTTCTTCCCCCAGAGGGTGGTGGGCACTGAGCAGGCTCCCCAGGGCAGTGGGCACAGCCCCAAGGCTGCCAGAGCTGCAGGAGTGTTTGGGTGACACTCTAAGGGACAGGGTGGGATTGTTGGGGTGTCTGTGCAGGGCCAGAGTTGGACTGGATGAGCCTTGGGAGTCCCTTCCAACTCAGGATACTCTGATTCTGTGACTGTAGGACTCCTGGTGGGTGGATCCAGGGTGTTTGTCAGAGCTGGTGGCTTACAGGCTGTGATTGATGTTGCCCTTTGCCGGCCTAAGGTGCCTAGAGGGGTGATGGAAACATGCTTGCTGCTTTATCCGGGGAAACTAAATCCTTTCTATTGACCTTAACCAAAGGCCTCAAGGGCAGTTTTCTCCCTTGCCTTTAGTTCAAGTACAGGCTCCTAAAATTGAAATGTGAAAAAATAAAATCAACCAACTCCCCCCCAGCCCTCCTCCCCGTGTTATATTTTATAATTGTTGCTGTGCTATTTCATAATAAAAAAGTGCCTAACACGGCCCTTTGCATAATTTATTATAGTTGTCCCATCAGCTGCAGCTCCAGGTGCCTCACAATAAATTTCCCAGGGCAGTGGCACCCTTTCTTTCTGGCAGCTACTCCGTGACAGGCTCCACAGGGTTATGCCTCAGACATAGGTCTCAGGAGTATTTTGTGAGTGAAGCAAAGTGCTGCTGTCAGAGCAGGTGCAGACACCTCCTGCCTGGGCAGCCAGACCCTCCAGGTTCTCTTCAGAGGTGTTTCACCAGGCCTGGCACTGGGCTGTGACCAGGGGTGACGTGTTAAATGCTGCTTTCCAGATAGAAATGGCCTGAACTCTGGTTTGGAGTGGAAGCTGCTGTTTCACGTGAGTGCTGTGCTCCCCTCTGAGCAGGGAGCTGCCTCCTGGGCCGGGGCGTCCACGCCCCTGTCCCCCCTCCCCAGGCCAGGGTGTCCCCCCCACTGGGCCGGGGCATCCACAGGCAGCACCTGCCCAGGCACAGACTGAAGTTTCTTTAATGCAGTTGGTCTGTTCCCAAAACTTGGGTAGTTTTAATTCTGTTCATACAAATGGTGTTTCTATGCAGGGTGGCATCAGGGCTAATAAATATTGATGGCTAATGGTGGATTCTGGAGGGTCCAGAGACTTCATTCCCAGGTTTTAACTGCTGGGAGTTTGCAGTCCAAGGGAACTAATCTTAATCTGATTGCAGTTTCTTCCACTCTAAGCCTCACCTACTTTGGCCAGGCCGTGGTGTTGGTATTTATAGATGGCGCTGCCGGTGCCGGTGGGTGTAGCGCGAGTCAGAGGTTGTGTTTGCTGGGGCAGCTCTGAGCCACTTCCCGGCCCCACAGCACCCCGAGGTCTTGCTGTGGAGTGAGTTCCTGAAGGCAATGGCCAGTAACTCTTCCAGAGTCCTGACTGCTCTGGCTTGGGTATTTATGCTCCTTGGGACTAAGGGAATCGTGGATAAATCCTCTTCCTAATGAGGTGATTCCTAAAAATGAGCATGCTTAGCTCATTCCTGCAGTGCAAAATTGTTATCTCAGATTTAAATGCTGACTCTTGGATTATACTAAATTGTAGAATAATATACTGAAGGACACTAAGTATCAGGAAAAAACAGATACACTGAAAATACTTGTAGCCTTCGAAGTGACTTTCTGTAGTTGCATTTCTTAAAATAGTACCTCAAACCCAAGGCCTCTTCTTTCATCCAGACTCCTCAAATAGAACTACACGGTGATATGCTGAAGTTCTTCAGGTTTTGTTTCAAAATTTGACTATTTTTTCATTGAAAAAACTGGAAATCTAATTGAATCTCAAATTATTTGTGCTGTGTTGGAGTAGATCCACAAGCAAGACTGGAAAGGAAGGAGATACAGCTGCGGGGTGGTAGTTTGGGTAGGGTCTGTGGATGGGCAGAGCTGTGCTGGTAGAGCAGGGAGAACCAGCTGGGAATCCTGGGAACATTCCAGGTGTCAGCAGCTGTGGGGCTGCAGCTCTGAACGCAGGTAAATGTTCTCTGCTGTCTCTGCATCAAAGCAGGCATTTTGTTAGCAGACAAGGTACAACAGTTTGGTTATTTAAAGCTGTTGGAAGAGCAGAGATCTGTGTTGCTGGAGCTTTTTTCTGTCAGGTGAGAGTTGGCACTAGCTTTGCTTGGAGTTGCCCTGGAAGAAATCAGACCTGATAGTTTCCTCTTAAGAAAATAACCTCAAGCTTTCAGCTCTGTTGCCAAATGGAAGAAAACCATTCCTTCCTCTTCATTTTCTCTGTCTTTTTGTTGATGTGTTTTAATTTTACAAGGGAGAGGTAAAAAGCTTGCAGGGTTCATTGCAAATCCACTGATTTTCCTCCTGCTGTTTGCTGTCACAGCTCATGATCTGGTGGTTGTATCTCTGTTTTTCCTGGTTATACCAGAGTAAGGAAATAGAGTGCAGACTTGATTCCTGGGGTATTCCAGGGGAAATTCGAGGAAGAATTTAGGATTGCTTTCTCCAATAGGAGTTGACTTAGAGACTTGAAGAAATGGCAAAGAAGGCTAAGGGTATCTTGGTTTGTACCAGCCAGAGAGTATCCAGCAGGGCCAGGGCAGTGCCCATCCCCTGTGCTGGCACTGCTGAGGCACCTCCACCCTCGGGGGCAATTCTGGGCTTCTCAGAACAAGAGAGATATTGATGGGCTGGAGCATGTCCAGGGAAGGGTCTGAAGCACCAGGAACCAGCTGAGGGAGCTGGAAGGGCTCAGCCTGGAGAAAAACAGTCTCAGGGGGAACCTTCTCACTCTCTCCAGCCCTCTGACAGGAGAGAGGAGCCAGGTGGGGGGTCAGGCTCTGCTCCCCAGAAACAAGAGAAAATAGCAAAAATAGTAGTACCCAGTCTAACTTTTGGCCTACACATGACCTGCTAGACAGCTGTTCTGGTTGTGTGAGGACTGGTTGGCTGTGGTGGTGGTAAAGGGGCCTCAGAAGGAGTGATGAGAACTTAATTGCAGATCCAAGTGCTTGGATTAATTCTGGTGATGGGTAGCAGCACATAAATAATTCTCTGCTTGGCCTGGCACCCATTCACCAGTGCAGCAAGTGCTGCTGTGAGCCAGAGTCTTCTGGGGCTGTTGTGTGGGGTTTCCAGTGCTCCCAGATGCTTCTCCCAGTGTCCGTTTTGGCTGTGGGCAATGGAATGCCAAGGCATGTGCATGTGGGGAGGTGCAGAACTCAAGGCATCACTTCCTTACCTCTGACCCACACACAGGCCTGGTGCTAGAAGGACAACATCATTTACAGGTGATTGAGAGGATACCACCACCATGTCTTTAAGGCTGTCATGTTTGGAAATCAGTATTGCTGTTCTTATGAATAGAAGATGAACTTACAGTCAGAAAGCTATTGTGGGTTGTCTTTTTACTTCTTGGAGAGCAGCATAACTTAGGATACAATCCTGGTTAGATTCCCTGAAAAAAGTCAATGCTTCTTTTGCCATTCAGCTCAGCCAAAGCCCAGGCCATGCTGCTTTCAAATACGGTCTGGACTTGTTACAACCATTAACATGCAGCTGAACAAACCCACGAGTCACAATTGGGAAGACTGTATGTCAAAGAACTTCATGATTTCAGATCTGGTGTTGAGAATTAACCTAATTTATGAAAAAAGAATCTGTTCTAAAGTTAGTTTTGGTTTCTTCCAAATCATTCCTTCTCACACAGTCTTTATTATAACAGTTTTCAGAGGAGTAGATGTCAAAGGGGTTGATGGTTAGAATTATGTATGAAGTTAGCAGAAACTTTAAAAGACATTTGATTTGTGTAAGGTGGATATTTCTGCAGCACATTTTCAGCCAGTTTTGGTCACCCAGCCTTGGTGGTGACAGACATTAGTGAATTCCAAAGCACCATTAGCCCCAGGCCTCTGCTGTAGTGGGCCATGGTGGAACTGTGTTGGATCTGTGCACAGCAAAATGACAGCAAAACTCTTGCATATGAAGAGGCTCCTTTGCCTCCAGTTAGAATGATGTGTCTGCAAGGAATAGAAACATGGAGTTGTCAAACGTCTTTTAGGATGAAACTCAAGGCTTGGAGTCCATAGCTGAAGCACTTGGGTTTTGGGAGGCTGCTGGGGAACACAACTTGCTTTGCCTCTCCTCAGACTTCTGGTCTATTTGAGTATGTGTTTCATTTATAGTATGTGTTTCCATGTGATCTGTGCTGGATGGAAATTCCTGGCATTTCTTGGGATGTTCAGTTCTCCCTGGTCACATTCTTTGTATGTTCTTTGCTGAGCAGAAGCAAACCATCCTATTTGCTTCCAAGGGGTAGCTTATGCTTCTGTATTTGTTGGATTTGTAGAAAATCGAGCTCCAGATTGTGGATGGGCATCATTGAAACTATTCTTAGAAACCAGCTGAGATAGAAATCAATAGACCAGTGTTTAACTGTGATAAAAAAAAACATTCTGTCCCAGTGTGAAAACAAGAGGAAACTTGGTGTATAAAATTTGCAAGTAGCAAGAGGAGGAGCAGGCTGTAAGAAGAGATTTTCTGATTGGAGTTCATAGTTAATTGTGTCAATTTTAGTGTTGGGCTGCTTCAAGTCCAATGTTCTCCTGAGCTGTATAAACATTGCTGTGAGAAAGGGAGAATCTTGTGACACGATGTTATTGCCCTCGACAGAGTGCTGGGGTTTGTGGGAGGTGAATGAAACATCCTCAAAGAATGATGGACCCAGTCCATCCCTGGACCCAGTCTGAGAGCCGGTGACGCTGCTGACAGGAGCAGTGAGCAAGTGTTTGACCGTTCCCTGCAGGTCTCTGCCCAGCACCACCCCCTGTGCCTGGGCACACCTGGGCACACCTGGGCGGAGCAGGCGAGCAGGGAGAGGTTTCAGGGGTAAGTGTCAGCATCCTGCAGGTCCTTGGCAGCCATGAACTCCCTCTAGTTTAGCTCTGTGTGGGAAGAGAGGTGCCCTCAGGGAGGCAGTCAGAAGAGCTGTGGGAGGGCAGTCAGGCGATGGTGGGTGTTGTGACAGGCCTTGCACTCGCAGAGGGCCCTGCCAGGAGCCCTCTGGTTCCTTGGTGCTGCAGCCTGCCCTCAGCTGTGTGCTTTGTTCAGAGCACCAGTGTGAGTACAGAGTGTTCTGCTGGCTGACAGTGGCCATAGTGTCAGCCTGGAACAGATTGTCACAGTGGGAGTGGTGAGACTGGCCCAAGGAAGCTGTGGATGCCCCATCACAAAGTGAGCTTTGACAGGGCTTTGATCAGCCTGACTTAGTGAAGGTGTCCCTGCCCATGGCAGGGGTTGGAGTGAGTTGATCTTTAAGATCCTTTCCAACTCAAACCATTCCATGATTCTGTGATTCTTTTAAGTGAGAATTAAATGTCACTTCACCTGGCACTCTTAGAACCAGCATGTTGTTTCTCTGTCAGTACCTCCTTCTCGCTGGCTTTGTTGGCTTCCCATTGCCCTGCCTGCACCAGGAAACTTTGGAGTGGCCAAGTCCAAGAAGGAGAGAAGACTTGCTTATCCTCCTGACAGTGCTGTGTATAGATGCTGTCACCTGGCACAAAGTTAGGAATTGTTTTGTGTGCATGTAAATGACATGAATAAGATGCTCCTCATGCTGCATGGCTCAGGGGAGGGCAGGGACAGAGGTCTGGCAGGACTTGGAGGCCTTTCCTCTGAGCTGGGAGGAGGGATCCTGCAGCCCCAACTAGGTGTTCTTCAGAAGAATAAATGATGTGTAATAAACATGGGAAAAAACTGCTTTATAGGAAAAAGCTTAAATAAAGTTTTGAAAAATGCATTGTTGAAAGGTGGAACCTCATGCTGGGAAGTTAGTTTGCCTGGCAAGGTGGTTAATGGATATTTTGGGCATTATTGCATTTGCTAATCTGTGTTGTTTTTTTTTTTTTAACAAAACAAAGCAAAATGACAGAGTGCTGCTAAGGGAAAAGTACCCCAAAGTAGACCAGCTTTCATCATCAGCAGGGGCCTTTTTCCTTATTGTGGCCATTTACTTACCAGTTTCACTGGATGATCCTTGTGGCTCCCTTCCAACTCAGAATATTCTGTGGTTCTTGAAACTATGTCAAATCAGAGATTTGTGCTTTTACTCTTGACAGGAGCAAGCCAGTCATGGTTAACTTGTTGCAATGTGCTCAGGATTTTTAACAAGTATTTTACGGTCTCCTTGTAATGCTTCTGTTGAGTCCATACAGTGCCATCTCTGTTTGGGTAACACACTCAGCAAGGACCTGGGGGGCTGTTGAGTTCTGTGCTGCAACAGCCCTTGCCCAGCAGGCTGTCCCCCCTCCTGCCCCCAGGCCAAGGCTGTTCCTCCACCCAGGCCGGGCTGTCCTCCCTGGCTGGGCATCCTCGCCTTGGTTCTGCTCCACTGTCCTTAGTGATGACAAGCCCCGTATCACCAATTGGGACCTTACGAAAATCTGCTGGGGAATTGTCACCAGGAAATGGGGATTTTTTGCTTTGGGTCATTGATGCAAAACATTGGAGAGTTCGTTTCCTGCTGTTGGATTTTGTACAAGTTTCCTGTGTAGTCTTTATGTGTAACAAACTCGGTTATTTTTGTCAAATGCAACATGTGTGCTGGTATTCCTGGATTATGATGTTGCAGCAGGATTAAAACTGAAGTTATCTACCAGTGATCTAAAAGTAAAAGGTTGATAGAGGAAATAGGTGTATCTGTGTGGCAGTCAGAGAGGGAGTGGTTGGAGCTGTGCCGTGGGGCTCCCAGTGCCCGGGGAGTGGGCTCCCAGTGCCCAGGGGGCAGTGCCACCAGCAGCACTGCCCACCTCCTGCAGTGGGGCCTCCAGGCACAACAACCCCAACAGGCTGAGCTTGGTCCCAGCTGAGCTGCCGTAGGGTGACAGGTGTTGAGAAGCCTCAGCTGGGTGTGGATGGGTGTCCATGGGCCACAAGCTTTCCTGGCCTCCCAGTTTGTAGGGTGGGTGTATTTCTTTTGAGGGAATGCTTAATTCTGAGGTGTGTTGGGTTTGTCAGACTGGTTTTAGATGTATGTTGCCATGATGATCTTAATAGTCCTTTCCATCCTAGAGGTTCTGTGATTCTGTTAGCAAGGTGGGTCTCTCCCAAAAACAAGTGATAGGACAGGAGGAAATGTCCTCAAACTCTGCTGGGGAGGTGTGGGTTAGGGATTAGGCAAGATTCCTTCACCCAAAGGATTGTCAAATCCTGGCACAGACTGCCCAGCGCAGTGGATGAGTCACCATCCCTGGAGGAATTTAAAACAGGTGTGGATGTCGTACTTGGAACTTTAGTGGTGGTTTTGGCAGTGCTGGGGGAAGGGTTAGTCCTTTTCACCCTGATTCTGTAATTCTCAGGTCTTTGTAGTATTTCATGGCCTGAAATTGCTTTAAGTGCTTTGACCCGTTTTTGCCCTCCTTTTTGTATGGACTTGGAGTTACCCAGAACACCTCTTTGTGCAGGGTAGAGGAATGCTGGGGAGCAGAATGGTGCCTTTTGGCTTTTCACAGGCAGGTTGTGGGATGGTGAGGAATATGACTCCCACTGCGGAGTGCAGGTGAAGGAAGGAAGGTTGTTGGAGGAGTCCAGGTGTTGTGCCAGCTTAGGGTGTCACCTGGGATGAGCAGTAGTGAGTGGTTAAGGCATCTCCCAGGTGGTGGGAAGCCAGGGGGGTTCAGTTCGAGGCTCCTGGGAAGGGGGGGCTGGAAGAGACCTTGTCTCAGGTGTTTTGGGGGAGAGGGATGCAGGTTTCCTGCAGGCAAACCAGAACAAGACAGGGTCTTCTGCACCCAAGTGAGAGGGCTGGGAAAGGACAGCTGTGTTTGTAGTCCCTGACCCTGCTGTTGCTTGAGCAGATCATCTGAATTTCAAGTGGAAAATACAGAGCCAGTGGCTAGTGCAGTGATCAGGACCTCTCCCACAGTACTGTTGATTTATTTTTTGTTTCTCTGTGCTTCCTCCATTGGCTGCACCCCTCAGATGGGCTGAATTTTGCTCTTTGGTTGGCAGCCCACTTTGCAGGAGGAGGACACAGACCTCCATCCTCCCTCAAGCCTGGCCATCTCCATTTGCTGGTAGCCTGAGGAGAGTCAGGACTGTGTCAGCCATCCTTGGTTGAGATGTTGCATAAAAGACATCCCAAGGTGCCCTTTCCCTTTGCAGTGCTGGGCAGGCCGGGTCCGTTGTGCCCTTGGGTGTGCATGGAGGATGCTCTGGGTCATGGTGAGGAGGTGCCCTGTGGCTGGAGCCTTGGCAGGTGCTGCTGGTGCTCCACCTGTCACAGGAGGTGCTGTGGATACCTCATTTTGGTGACTGCCTTGGAATGAGCCAGGGAACACCTTGGGGTGTGAGCTGACTCTGTGTCTCTATCCCCATGTCCCTGAAACGAGCAGTGCTAATATTGTGGTGAAATGCATTTTTGTCTCCTTAGAGTATGTAATTTTTCTGTTTATTTCCAGATGCTCTCAATATTTTGTTGCTGACAAAAAGTTTCCTTTATGTTCATTGTCTCCCAGGTAAACGCAAAGCGCTGAAGTTAAATTTTGCAAATCCACCTTTCAAGTCCACAGCAAGATTTACTCTAAATACTTCTGGAGTTCCTTTCCAAAATCCACACATGTGAGTATAAAGCCAATGGCACAACTAGTGGAACAACTTTGAAATGGTTTAGCCAACACCCAGTGTTAGTTAAATGCAGTTTGATTACTCCAGTTATTTGTAGGTTGTTTAAATCTCTCAGTTTGAGTCACTGTAGAAGATTTTTTATTCCAGAATTAAAATAAAAGGTAAATTTTGGATCTTGCTGTTTTACACTGGAGCTAATTAATGCCTTCCAGAATTGATTGACTCAAGGTATTATAGCTGTTAATGCTAGATGCACCTGTAGTTAATTTCCAGAATGATTCACTGTCATTTTCCTATCTCCTTATTCAGCTTATTACTTTTTTGTTAGAATTTCTTGTTTCTGTGTTACTTGTGAAAGCCATAACTGTGATAGAATTGTTTGCAGCACTAAAACAGACAAAAGTGGAGTATTATAGTTTTACCAACAGGGCGATGTCGGGGAGTTACACAGAGATCAGGTCTCAGGGAGTTTTCTAGCCAGCTTAGCTCCAGGATATCCCTTTCAAGAGCCTGAGTGCAAGTGTGGCACAGAGTTGTTCCTGACACTTGTAAATACCAGAGTACACTAGTGTGGGAAAGAGCAGCTTTGTATTCTCAGTTCCACCAGTCTGTTTGGTGGTCCCACCACCACAGCCGCCCCATGGGGCAGATGCAGCACAAACACACAAAGATGCCCCACATTTTTCTTCTCTAAGTTCTCAGGAGTTTTGTCAGTGTCAAGTCTCAGAAAGTGCACCTGTAGCCTCCCTGCTGCCGGGGCTCTCCAAGATGTCCCTGTCATAGGCTGCTCCTGCTTGGCTCTGCATGTTGCTGCCTCTCTCCTGGAGCTCAGTGCCTTCTGCTTCCCCAGGGAATACCCACTGGGCTCTGTTCCTGCGAGTTTCTTTATGCTGGGGATTTTCATACAAGCCTTTATGAAGTCAGAAACATGTTTCTGATGAGCTACAGATGGTAATTGCAGCATCGAGGAATTTTATAGAGTGCTTTAGATGATTCTTCTTAAAATCCTGAGTGACCTTTCCAGCAAGTCCTCCTCTTTCCTTCTCTTCTCTTTTTACTAGAGTATTCTTACTGATTTTAGAGCTCATGTTTAGATATTTACTTTTTGTGTCTCATTACATCATCAAACCCTTGTAATGATTTTCTGCAGAACCCCTTCTGGAGCTCTTTCCTCTCTCTGACCTCACTAGTCCATTAAATAACGGACTTAGTCTCAGTGAGTTCCCACCATCAGCCGTCTATAGGGATTTGACTTTTCTGTGTTTATCTGTGTGGATTTCTGTCTCAGATTCACTGGAAATCAGAGTGGCTCCTGTCTAGCACGGAAGAACTTTCACTGTTAGTCGGTGACATTTCAAGTTTCCTGTTTGTTCAAGTGACTGTCAGCACTGTCCAGGAAGAAGGTGCTGCTTTGTCTCTGTGGGAGTTGCAGTTGTTGGCAGGGGTTGGATTCTGAGCTCGTTAATGGTGTTTCTGATTCTGAAGGCTTGGAAATGTTGTGGGTTGGATATGACAGCTGCTCAAGTGCTAAAATTTATGGTGATGTGTCTGTGTCAAAGCTCTTTTGGGAGGCTGTGAGCTGTAGTGGCTGTTTCTGTTTGAAAGAGGTGGATGCTGTTGGTTGGGTTGCTCTTCTGTGGTGAGCTTGTCTGAGCTTGGATACAGCAAATTGTCCTCCTGTCCTTTGTGTGTCCATAGCAGATGCTGTTCCTCAAAAGCAGTGTTGTTGTCTCCTGGTTGCACGCTTCTGTCAAGTGTTTGTCTCACAGCTCATGTATCTCCATCTCCCCCTTCTTCCCAGAGATGCTGGAAAGGATTTTTCCTCAGTTGACTAGAAACCTTTTCTAGACTTTGACTTTGACCTGGATATTCCGGACCTCCTGGTCCAGACATGTTCCTGACATGAAGTGTGATTTTGTTCACCAAGTCACTTCTTTTCGTCAACCTGGTGGAGGGAGATGACCTGGGAACCCTCCCAAAGTGAGTGCTGGCTCCACACTGCTGGGGGCTGCCCTGAACACACCTTGTTGGTCCAGATGGGGGGATCTGAAGATACAGAGAGGACAATTTTTCACATGAAATTTGGAGTTCTGTGACTTGGATCCACTGATCTGGAGGTGTCCTGTTGCTTCTGCCTCCAGGAGGACAGAGGGTCCTGTTTGCCTATGCTGAATTTTGGTTGGGGCACAAGAGGAGGCAGACTGGGTTCACTTGCAGCTGCCAGGAGGTGGCAATGGCCTATTAGCTGTATTTTATTTGATTAGCACATTTTGATTGGGGAACTGCTTGGGCTGAATTGGTGGATATTCAGGTTAGAGTGTGTTTTCTTGCTGCATAGACAGTAAAGGAGCAAACAGGACTCCTTGTGCAGTGTGTGTGTCAGGGGGGAAGAAGCCTCAGTAAAGCTGCGTCACTGGACAGATGTGGCTCTCAAAGAGGGGAGGCACGTCCTGCCACAAGTGGCCTTCCAAATTCCAGTGTGTAGCTGTGCTCCTTCTCAGTGGCAAGGCTCTGTCCCTGGATAAAATGGGCATGGACCCCATGTACCCTGCCAGGGTGTGAGTTCAGTTTTCTTTTGAGGGTTTGTTTCATGGTCTGAGAGATCTTCAGAGGTGTTGGAAAAGTTAGGGAGTGTGGTGGGAATCACTGTAAGCCAGGGTGGAGTTTAGTTCCGGTGACCAGGGGTGATGCACACACAGGCTGGAGGGGACTTGCTTTGATTTCTCCAGGGAGGTTTCCCAGGTGATTTGTGTGGGATTTCTGACTCCATTCGTTCATGTTAGTTCCTTGGTTTTCATGACGTTACCTGGAGGAACAATTTCAAGGTCATGGAATCTCAATTGCAAAACATGGCCTTACTAGAACTCTGCCCAGTGCTTCCCAGTTGCCTTGTCTCCTGTGGCACAGAGACCCTCTGTTCCTACTGTGCTTCTGCCTAGAGACTGTTCCCAGAGCTTCACTGCTCTCATGGGTAGAGGCTTTTTGCTTATACATAGGCTGAGCCCTGGAGTTACGTGTCCAGGAGGGGACAGTATAGGTTAAACACTGCTGAATGTAGAAAGTTGAGAGAAATCTTTGGCCTGCCCCTCGTTGTCTTTTCTTTCCCATCTGTGGAGGTTTTGAGCCATGTATATGGTTTGGATCGGAGTCAGGGCTTTATCCCTCCAGGCTGTATGAGAGTGTGGCCGTGGGAGCCAGGGCAGGATACAGGGCAGAATGGAGCAATGTGGGACCACGTGCAGGAACAGGAGGAGCTGGTGAGGGGTTGGGACCTCTGAGGTTTGCTGTGCCATCTCTCTGGGGTCCTTGGATCTGAGAGCTGGTGAGGGCTGCAGTGGCCAGATGGCAGTGGGTGGCTTGGCCTCACTGCTCCTGTCCTATCCCTGTACAGCCCATGTCACCCCAAACCCCTGCCCAGGACACTGTCCTCCTTCACCCTTCCCAGTACATCCACCACCAGCTGCATTGGGATGTATTGAAGGAGATCACCTCTGTCACAGGTGACCAGGAAACCAGGTGAGGAGGAAATGAGCAGAGACTGCAGCTGCTCAGACTGGTGCCAGGGACAGGACCCCTCACATCTCCAGTGCTGTGAGGGGTTTGCCATAAGTATTTTCTGAATTAGAGCGTGTTATAATCAGGGGGGTTTGAAGTGACCACCTTTAAATAGGAGATTGACTTAATTTGACTTTGAATGACATGAGAAACTGGAGGTACCTTTCTCGTAGTAGACTTTGGGCTGTGGCTCCCTGAAATCTCCTTTCCTGGTGATGCTGGAGGATGAAATATCCCTTATTCCAACTTAAAGATGCTGTGGATGGCTTTCCAGGGCAGATCCTGTGGGGCAGGTGAGCAGAGGCCTGGGAGGACGTGGTGAGCAGCAGAAATCGAGGTAGGGGTTTGGAAAGAAGGTCCATTCTGGTTCTGTGACTGCATGTGGTGGAGGATGTCTTGTTTGGTTCAGCTGGGACTGCTGACACCAAATCCTCTCTAGAAGTGCAAAGGTATTTTGTGTAGGTATGACATGTACTCTGGCTCTCTGTAGGGCGTTTGGCACAGTTGTAAACAGAATCTTACATGGGACCTGTGCAGAGTAAGGCAGAGTAGAGCTGAAATTACACGGAGTAGTTGGGGAATATTATTCATACTTGAAAGGATGCAGCCTAGGGAGGATGTGAGTGTTTTCCTGATGGCTGGTGTCCCAGTGCTGGGTCAGTCAGTGAGGCTGGGAGCAACTGCTGTTCTGTGCAGCCTGGGGAGCAACTGAGGCTGTGGAGGCCTGCCAGGTGAGCCTGTGGTGCTTGTGAGGTCAGGCTGATTTTCTGCCTTAGACCAGTTTAACAACTGCTCACTTTATTTTCCCTGCAGCAGACGTTGCAGAGGCTGGAGGACACAAGCCATGGTTGTAGGGTGAGCTCTTCAAATTCCAAGCCATTGTACTGACTGGAAAGTATCCCACCTTTTACCTCATCTGTGCTGTGTCCAAGTAGGATTTAGGTCACAAACAAAATTAGATTACTCCGTTGTCTGTGTGGAAGCTCTACACAGTTGCTTGTAGCTGGTGGCCTTTGCTGAAAGGAGATTCAGAGCACACATCAGGGGAATGATGTGGCTGTGCACAGCAGGGTGCCTGGCTGGGCTGTGCTGCCTGTCACTCTCGAACCAAGTTCAGCTGGCTATAGATGAGGTTTTTTGGTTTTCTCAAAAG
Organism: Pithys albifrons albifrons; assembly: GCF_047495875.1. Taxonomy (NCBI): domain Eukaryota; kingdom Metazoa; phylum Chordata; class Aves; order Passeriformes; family Thamnophilidae; genus Pithys; species Pithys albifrons. Next base: position 12,235,130 of record NC_092476.1, on the reverse strand, counting down.
CATTGTATTCTTCTGGTGCAACGGTGTCTGGATGTTGACGTAGAGGTTTTAGATCCACCTGCTAAGAAATGAGCGCACACAGAGAGTGTTGTTTGGCATCTGGTTCACAGCACGTTGCTGATGGAGTGTGCTGTCTGTCACCTGGGAGGTCTCTTGACTGTCAGAGGTGTCACCTCCTGAGAACTGGATCACCAGAGCATTGCAGTCTCACCTGGAAAGGTGACAAAGTGAAATGACCTCTCCTAAGGTTCAGACTTGGTGTTTGAAGTGTCTGGTGTCCATTTGAACTCCAGCCTCCCTATAGCATGGGAGTGTCTTCATGGATTCGTTGGGACTTTTAACTTCCAGAGGTGTCCTGTGTGGACCTTCTCCCTGTGACACCTGGGAGAGTCACACACTTTCCAGGAGCTGCCCCAGGAGCGTGTTGGATGTTTTAGTGAGCTGTCAGGGCTGGATTCCTCAAAAGCCAGTGGAGGTCTAGTTGCATGTCAGACTCTGCTGCTTCCTCCTTTTCTGTATAGTTCAGAAACTGTTGTTACTCCTGGAGAGGCTTTTTTGCTGCCTGTTCCAAAGTCTCTCTGAGGTGGCTGCTGCTCTGTTAATCTCCTCTTACACTTTTCCATACCCTTCTGGTGTGTGGTGTCAGGCTCTGTAGGGACACAGCCTGCAGCTGGCAGAGTTTTTGAGAAAGTAACCTGAGAGAGTTTCTACCATTTTTGTCAAAAAATACTAAGCTCCAAAATGGAATGTCCTAAATTGGCATGTTCACAATGACTGGTGTGGATTTTCCTGTAAATATTTCTCTGTCTCTTCACCATTTCTATCACTCTTATTTCACATCTTTATTGTCACTGATTTCTAGTACCTTCATGGCATGTGATGGCCTCCCATGGCAGGAGGTGCTGCCTGGAAGCCTTGGTGGAGAAAGGGTCAAAAGTACCAAGAATTAGGGTTGTTTTTTCCTGGGACGGATCTGTCACGTTTCCTGAAAGTTGCAGTCTCTGAATGTAACCACTTGTATTTTCAAGTCAACACAAGCAGAGTGGAACCTCCAAGGGCTCAGCAGAGACATTTCAGTGTTTGAGGGAGCCTGTGGTGATCAGGCTTTCACTTCTCATGCAAACATCACTGTTGGTTCAGTGCTGGAACAATGTTTCTTCTGCAGTTTTTTCAGGAGTGTTTTTGACAAATTGGTGATGTTTTCATTGTATTTAACCTTCCTCTTTTTTCCAAAAGTTTACAAGTTCTTTTGGCCAGTGATCTCTGAAGCCTAGAGCACAAAGACATGATGTGGCCTGTAAAACACCCAAATTGAGTATCTCAGGCTTTGAGGAGATCACATCTTCAGAGAAGGTGCTGCCAGAGTCAGTGTGAGATTTTGACTAAATGTGCTGCATTAAGGTCTTTTTTTTTCTTTCTTTCCTTAAGCTTTTAAGTTTTGGTGTGTCTTAGGTGCAAAGCATCTGCAGAGGAGCTTTTTACTGTCCACTGCTTCCAAAATAAGTTTCTCTATCATTTCCATGTCCCTTGGAGTTTCACTGCCCTAGGAGGACTGTTCTCTTCTTTTTGTGAGAGTTTAATATCCCAGCACTTTGCTTCTGGCTTTAGACCTTTCATGTCTGGAACCAAAATTTGGACCTCATGTATCTCCATTCAGCTAATTCACATGGATTTTCCAAGGGTGCTGAGCACCTGCCTTCCTGCCACACTGCTGGGGCCTGGGATCCTCAGAACTTCTGGAAACTAATCCTGTACCCTTTGGTGTCTGAATCAAATCCAGCCTGATACCATGTACTGACCTGACTCCCGTGTGTTCCCGGGGCTTCACCTGTGCTGAGTGATGTAGCTTTGCAATCCTAAATGGTTGCACAGATCTGTGTTCCCTGTTCTGCAGCTGGGAAGCTGAGACATGCTGTCATTTGGCAGAGGGGAAGGTTAGGCCAGCAGCTTGTGGCAGGGCAGAGTGTTCAACAGGGATCTCTGATGAGCTGTGTTCCCTGTCCCATCGCAGTGTGGTGGGAGCTGCTGTCCCTGTTCTTGCTGTACACACAGCTGTGGGCAGAGCTGCTCATTTGGGAGCAGCATCTGAACCCCTCAGCCTTAACCCTCCTGGTGTGGTGTGTAATGGGACCTCCCTGAGACGTGAGGGAGGCCTGTCCCCTCCATGGTGAGGGGATGGTCATGGTGTCAGTCACCTTCCAAAGCACCAGGACCTGGCTTGTCCTGCCCAGACAAGGGACAGTAGCTGGGTGCTGGGAGTGGAGAAGGAGCTGTGGTGGCAGGGGCGTTTATCCAAGACAGGGGAGCCTGGAGGCTTCTGCGCCTGCCAAGAACCACCTGGATCCCCCCTGTCCCTTGGTATCACACAGGGTCTCAGTTGTCCTTGGCCACTGTGCTGGGACAGGGATGTCTGACACACTGAGCTGTGAGTGTGCTGCACTTCCCGGGTCAATGTGTGAGGGCTGATGCTTGTGCTGCCTCCCTGGGACTGTGTTCCCTGGCAGGTTGGGCAAGGGAAGGTGGGGTTGGGGTTGGGGTAGTGGCAGAGCTGTGTTACCTGTGAAGGTATTTTTAGCAATGTTGCCCCCAGTTTTCCTCTCCAGAGACATTGAGGTTGTGTCTGGGGTGAGTCCCTGAAGAGCAGTGGTTTTGAGTTGACTACCAGGAGTTTTTCTGCTGACTGGGATGGTGTGGAGAGAGGTGAAGCGTTCTGGGTCGGTGGGAATGAGAAAGGTAGAAATGTTCATTTTCAAACTGAACTTGACTTCATTCACTATGAAATCTCTGTCAGTGTGGCTGCCTGATGGGACACAGAGAGGCTGAACAGAGGAGCAAAGCTGGTTGTGTCTCCTTTGCATACGAGTGTCCATAGACTTTCCTTCTCGTGCCTGGCTTTTGGTGAGCTGTGTTGCCTCCCCTTTATGTGGTAACATGGCTCCGTGGGTGGCCTGTGATTGGCCAGATCCTTCCCTGAGACACATAAGAGGCACCATCCTTGACTCTATCCATGCTCATGTCAAAAGCCTGGTATCTGCAGCCTGTGCAGGACCACGTTTCTGCTTTGGGGGTGCCTGTCCTGCTCCAGAGCCTGGAGGAGAGACAGTGGGTTACCCTTTTTCTTAGTTAGTCAGCTTGATTCCAAAAGCCCAGGCTTGTAAACCTTGAATACAAGGTCAGTGCTTTGGATTATACGTTGTGTGCTCTGCTGAGGAAGATGATTTAGGAAGGTCTGTTGTTCTGCCTATGGAGAGTTGGAACTTCCCCCATTGTCCTTTCTGTGTCTGAAATGGGGGACAGTGCTGCCCTTGTTTGAAAGTGGTTTAGGGTTTTGGGCTCCAGAGGGTTTAGCCTGATGTAAGAATTTCGGGTTTTTGGAATTGTGCTGGCTGTGTCCCGATGGTTCCAGGGGAGCTGTGGGTGTGGCAGGAGCAGAGCTGTGTGTCACTGTGCAGCAGAGACCAGGCACTCCCAGTGTTCACACACTGGGGCACGCTGGTCCTGGCACAGCTGTGTCACTCACCCTGAGATGTAACTACTGCAGTGCTTGTTTGGGAGCAGGGAAAGTATGTCAAGTAGTTTCAGAGCTGCTCTCAGCTCTTCCCTTCGTACTGTTGAGTAACAGAAGCAAAATTTTCTGTCTTCCGTTCCTTTTCTTTCGAGGTGCTGCATCCTCAGCAAGGACAGCTGTGTACATGCTCATGTGCAGGCTGGGTCTGAGTCTTGGTGTGTGGAGACTTTCAAAGCACTCAGGACACCAAAATACCCCAGGCTTCTCTGGAGGGTTAGTGAGAAAGTGAGAGACCACAGCTCCATTTGCTCTGGGCTTTTCTGTAACATCTGAATCTGTTGATGTTTTCAGAGTATTTTAAGACCCATGTGTCTGTACTTTACCATTTTGTCTGGTAAATTCTATAAGCTGTTCTAAAACTTGCATTTCATACTTAGAAAAAGTGAGATGTGTTTCCATCTCTGAGCCTTCAAATGGTCTGATTGTCTACATTCACCAGTAAGTTTTTATGATTAAGAAGTGTGAGTCAGAATTCCATTTGGCAACTGGAAGTTGTACTGCCATGAGCAGTCTTTGGGACTTGAGGTTTTTGATCAAAATGATCCTGTGGCACCTGTCTGTGTGTTTCCTCCTGGGTGCCCAGGGATCTTTGAGCTGACCCCATCACTCCTAAGGGGGGACCACTGAGCATCCCCATGTCTGAGCTCAGCAGTTCACAAAGCAGGCTCTGAAAACCCATCAGATGGAACTGATTGCCACTAAAATTTATCCAGGGAGCAAGAGATGCTGTTTCACGTCTTTATAAATCATCTTGAGAGCATGAACTGCCCTTTTGGCTGTTCTGTAGTTTCTTTTCTTCTACACCATAAATTTGCTTTCTGAGCTTTTTTTTTGATCCAAGGTCAATGGAGCAGTAAATGTCCCATCCTCCCATCCTGTGTGTCTTAGGGACTGGTGTCCTGGGAATGGATGAGGCCCTGAGGCTGAAGGGATCCCATGTCCCAATATTCCTTCCTCTTCCTTGGGCCAGAAACTGCTGTCTTCATATGCAAAATCTGCTGGTGTTGGGAGAAGAAAATGGGATGAAGCAGTTTATTATATTTAACATCTCTGAATATATGTGTATAAATATTTATGTGCATACATAGGTTTGGTCTCTACCCATTTTCTGCATAAATGTATTGTTCATTAATTATTTACAAGTAGCAAAATAGGCTATGGCTTAAGCATTGGGCTGAGCTTGGTGCCTGTGTGTCTGTGCTGTGCTGTACAGATGGTAGAGCTGAGTTCTCACTCTGAGGGGATGTCCACTGTCACTGTTGGACTCCAGTTAATCTGAGAGGGTCAGGCACAGATTTTTTTTTTTATTTATGTGACATACAGAAATGTCAGAAAGGATTTTATGTATGGACCACCACAATTCATATCTGTGATTGGACTCTAACCCTTTGTCTCAAGATGTGAACCTTGCAGGCCACGTTCCTTCAGGAAACCCTGATAAACAGCTGCCACTGCCAGCTCTGGGAATAAACTCTGCTCTTTGCTACTCTCTCTACTCGGGACCTCACAGCACATCATCAGTGCAGGAGCACATCCTGTGTCTCTTCAGACTTTAATCACCACCTCACAGTAAAATACCTTGCATTGTGTCCTGGCTATGGAGAAATGAGCCAACGCTTCTGCTTTGTGGGTTCAAACTGAAGGAAGCAGTCAACTACTTTTGTCTTCTGTACATGGTGAGGAATGGAGAATAAAGAGAGGAGAGTCTACAGTCTCAGAGACTGCTTTGACCCCAGAGGTCATTGTTGACAACTTCTGTTCTCATCCTTTGCACAAATGAGTGACTTCCAGCATGTGCTGTGACTTCCGTCTGGCCTGAATGGACAGGACACACCCTGGGAAGTCATCTGCTCTACAAAGTGCTCATGGAAAGGACATTGTGGTAGACTGGGTGGAGGTGATGGAGGTGGGGGTTGGCCTGCAGGGCTGAATTGTTTTTGCTATTCTGCTTGTTTGAGGAACAGACTTCTGAAATGGACTTAGATTATCTGGGTTTGTGGTGTATTCTTTCTATGAAAGCTGCATACATCATCCTGGAGATTCAGGTGGATGTTCTTGCCTCATACCACAAAGACGTCTCTGTTTTGGGAAACCTCAGTAAAGGAGCTGAGAATCATAAAATCACAAAATATCCTGAGTTGGAAGGGACCTGTCAGGATTATTGAGTCCAACTCCTGCCCTGCACAGGCCCACCCCCAGGAGGCACATGCTGTGCCCCAGAGCATCATCCAAACACTCCTGCAGCTTTGGCAGCCTTGGGGCTGTGCCCGCTGCCCTGGGGAGCCTGCTCAGTGCCCACCACCCTCTGGGGGAAGAACTTTTTCCTGTTATCTAACCTAAACCTAAATGGCCAAGCCAGTCTACAGTGGATTATGGCAACCCTGAACTTTGTTCTTTGTTGAGCCTATTTTAATTCCCTCCTTCCCAAGATATGCTTAAAATAAATCCAGAGAAGCAACTGGTCCTTCATGCCTGATGTAATTGATGCCTTTGCAGAGACAAGTGTGGATCAGCTGGAATTGATTGGTTTTGGTATCTCTTGCTCCTGCAGTGTGAAGGTTGTTGTCCTCTTCGAGGAGCTGTGGGGGCTTTGCTTTAATGCAGCTTGGGTTGTTTTTTCTCTGATATTGTAGGTGGGTATTTCATACCAGTGAAAGATGGGAAAGGTGATTCTCTGGAAACATTGGCCTAACTCCTTCCAGCGCCCTTAGTTTTCTGTAAACATCATCTCAGAGCTTACAGAAAAGCACCTTTTGGCTCTGGAGGGTCAGTGGAGAGCACCGTGTCCCACCCAGCCATCACAGAGGAGACCAACAGGGAAAATGTCATCATGCTGTGGGACCCTGGGAACCTTCACCAGGCAGCTGCTTTCACTGGCCTGCACAAGTCTTGGATCTTAGAGAAGGGACACTTTAAAATACAAGTCAAATTTGGTCTCCTTGGTCTTGTTACGAGCTCTCTTTTGGTCACCATGTTGAAGATGACTGTGCCACTGAAAAAGCAATCTCTGTCTTGCAGTCAGGTGGTTTCTGTGTCTCGTATCTGTCCTTGTCTGCCACAGAAAGAAATCATTCTTGGCTCTGAATGTCACATTATTTCAGGCTGTGATGCAGCCCAAAGTTTGTGAGATTTTGTTGGGCTGTGTTTTTTTTAATCCCAAGTAGAAAATAAATCTCAAAGGAGAGGCTGGATATTCCCAGACTGGGATTGGAATTTTATGACCTACAGAAGTTTAAATTAGAAAAATCACTTGTTTAAGAGGGTTTGAAATAAAACCATTTCTGGTAGTTGAATTAGCAGTGCTGTTATCTGCCCCCTCCCACCAGGAGTTGAGTGGAGACACTGGAGTCCTTTGCAGTGACTGTCCATGGCCATTAGTCATTGGTACAAGTGCTCCAGGGCTTGTTCTCCACACAGGACTTGGCAGCAACCCATCTCACCTGAGCTCCTTGAACTGCTCTGAGATAACAGGTCCTTGTGTCAGGAAAGATTTCCAGAGCTTGAGGGACTTGGAGATCCAGAACCCAATATTTTTTTCCTGGAGAAGTCTTGTAGTGCAGAGTGGTCATTAACCCCTGTGACTTGTGGGGCTCTGGAGAGAAGAAGTAAAGATGTAGTTGTTCAAGGTGTTCAGAGTTATTTGGGAGAGGGGATCTGATGAATGGTAAACCCTCCTGGGAGAGAGCAGCAGTTCTAGATGGATTCAGGATGAAAGCTCAATTTCCCCCCTCCCCCTTTTTTTTAAATTTTTTTTACAGAAAAAAAATGTTAGTTCTGCTTTAGAGAGCACAAGAAAAGCAGAGCAGGAAAGGTCAGTGTACCTTGAGGAAGCTGCATGTCACTAACATACAGGTATTTGACTAATAAGCTAATGCATGTTTCTAATCATAGTAATAATACAGTTGGAAACAATAATTGCCACTGCTGTAAGAAAACAAATTGCTTATGACTTAATATGTTAAAACGAGTACAAGTCATCAGTTGCTTCTTTGCTCCCAAGGAGGGGAAATTCCTTAGGTGAAAATCAGAAGAAAAATGTACAGCTCATGAATTTGTGATGCTGAGCACTCAGTGGGCAGTGACAAGCTGAGTATTGTGTTGTATGTTATTGTGTCATGTGATAACAGCACCGTGTTTTCCTGTCATTTGCACACCTTTTCCTGGCTGAAGTGACACCCAAGCAACCCTGGGTAGTAATCACATTGTCCCGTTCAGTTTCCAAAGGAGAGAAGTGGACCTCCTCCAGAAACTTTCCAGCAGGCTACAGTAAGCTTTCCTGTCTGTCAGCCATTGTCAAATCTCCATCCTGCAAAAATGGCATCTCCTAAAGGCATGGAATTGTCTCAGAAATAGTGTCATTCCATCGAGTGGTTGCTGTGCAGTGATAATGATTTTGCATCTCAGCATCATTTTGCAAACCATTTAGTGTGTGTTTGGGTTCTTTTGTTGATTTTTATGGCTGTGCTGGTGTCTCTGTTTTCTGTTCTCTCTCAGGGAGCTGCCCAGGAGAGGGAATGGTTCAGAAAAAGAGCCAGCACTCTCAGAAGGGATGTTTAGATTAATTAGCTCAGGGTTTTCCAGTATTATCCTGAAATTCTTGAATCCAGTGTAAGCTCTGAGATCCTGGCCATGACTGTGCTGCAGTCTGGCTCGTGGCCAAGTCAGAATGAGTTCGAGGTCAGTGTGCCCAGTTAAATTCAGCACAGGCTTCACCACGATGAGTGGAGGGGTTTGCTCCATGTCAGGAGCAGGGTTAATCAAAATTCTTTGTAACTCAGTACTTTGCTAGGGGAGCTTAATACAAAATATTGACATTTTAAAAGCCTAAGCCAAGCCCCATTGAAGGCAGGGAGCCTTTGCAGCCTTGAATATGTGCTGGAGACATGAGGGCTGTGGAAGGGCTGTGCAACCTTCTGCTCTTTGTTATTATGTTTATTTTATAATTTTGGGAAGCATAAAAAACCAGAGCCAGTAGTAGGGATCGTGCTTTGCTTTAGTCTGAGTAGGTCAGAGGTGGAAAACTATTTCCTTCCTTTGCCACGTTTTCTGTATTTCCACATTTAGGAATTTGCTGTTGAATGTAACAAAGCCTCAGGACATCTTACATGGGTCAGAGCAAACTCTAGTTCTGCCCCTCTTGCAAGGATGCTGTTTGCTTATCAGAAGTAAAAATTTCTTTTCTTGAGAGCATGAAAGATTTGTGAGAACATCAATGTTTCCAGCCCTCTAGAAAAAGAAATGGGACAAAGCTTCTGGAACGTTTTTCCAGTGAAATTTAAACTAGGGTTAATACTGTACTAGGAATAGCCTGCAGGGCCTGCAAACTGTTTTAGAAGTGACACGGACATTGAGACAGAAACATCACAGCTCTCCAGCAGCTCTCCAGGCTGTTGGAAAGTCTTGGTAGGGACATGTCAGCCCCAGTGCTAAGCAGTGTTTGAACTTATGGACATGGCACAGTGTCATTCACACCCTGCAGTTTGCCTGGAAGGCTTTTTGTTGGGATTTACCTTTTAGCTTTGACTGATGGGCCACAAATCTGGTTTTAAAATGCCATTGTGTTGAGCAGCTTTTTTACCAAACTTGCAGAGAATTAGAATATATTATTGTTAACTGTGGTGTAAGTGGGAGCTTTAATGAGAGACTTCTGAGCAGAATCCAGCACCAGGCTGGCTTGGGAAGCACAGCTGGTTTGCTTGGATCTTTTTGCCTCTGCAGATTTTATTCACGTCAGCTTAGCATTGAATACGTCAACTTTTGGGCTTTGAATTCTGAGGAGGTCTCGAGAAAGTGAAGCAAAGAGGATATAGGTAGCTACCTCCAGCATCTTTCTGGGCTTGCTTCATGTGTGATAAGTTCCAATTTTGCTTAAAAAAATCTACCAACTTTCCACTGCTTCTCTCAGTGGTCCTCTTTTTCATGCCAAAAAAGTGCTTGTTTTAAAAAGTGTTGGCCTCCCTGCAGAGGGGTGTTAGCAGCAGGGCCCAGGGAGCTGACACAGCCTGGCTGGGAGCTTCCAAGGTTTCTGTGGGTGTCTGCAGGAGGTTTTGAGGAGGCAGATCCTCCTGTGCAGGTGGAGCTCTCAGTGAGTCGCTCGTGCCTGGTGCCTGCCCAGCGATGGTGCCCGGTGCCAGTCCAACACCGTGCCTGTACCCAGTGCCCGCCTGGTGGCTGTGCCTGTACCGGTGCCAGCCCAACACCGTGCCTGTACCCAGTGCCCGCCTGGTGGCTGTGCCTGTACCGGTGCCAGTCCAACACTGTGCCTGTACCCAGTGCCCGCCTGGTGGCTGTGCCTGTACCCAGTGCCTGCCTGGTGGCTGTGCCTGTACCGGTGCCAGTCCAACACCGTGCCTGTACCCAGTGCCCTCCGGGTGGCTGTGCCTGTACCGGTGCCAGTCCAACACTGTGCCTGTACCCAGTGCCCTCCGGGTGGCTGTGCCTGTACCGGTGCCAGTCCAACACCGTGCCTGTACCCAGTGCCCGCCTGGTGGCTGTGCCTGTACTGGTGCCAACCCAACACTGTGCCTGTACCCAGTGTCAGCCTGGTGGCTGTGCCTGTACCGGTGCCAACCCAACACTGTGCCTGTACCCAGTGCCAGCCCAACACCGTGCCTGTACCCAGTGCCCTCCTGGTGGCTGTGCCTGTACCAGTGCCAGCCCAACACCGTGCCTGTACCCAGTGCCAGCCCAACACCGTGCCTGTACCCAGTGCCCTCCTGGTGGCTGTGCCTGTACCCAGTGCCAGCCCAACACCGTGGCTGTACCCAGTGCCAGCCCAACACCGTGCCTGTACCCAGTGCCAGCCCAACACCGTGCCTGTACCCAGTGCCCTCCTGGTGGCTGTGCCTGTACCCGGTGCCAGCCCGACGCCGTGCCTGGTGCCCGCACTGCTCCTGCCAGGCTGGGCCCGCAGCATCAGCTCTGACAAAGGGCATCTGTTCAGCAATTGTTGTCTTGCTTGGTGCTCCCAATCCCAATCCCTTCTGTGCCAAGCACAGTAACCACCCGCAGTGAGACCCACACCCTGGCACCAGGGGCAGGGAGCACACCCACCTCCTGAGCCCCTGCTTTGCTTCTTGCCTTGCAAAAAATTTCAAAAGCAAAATGGGGAGTTGGAAGCTCAAGTCCTGGACAAGTTGCATTTGGTGCATTTCAAAATGCTCCTTTTTAACTGTTAGAGGAGTATTTAGCCCACTTTAGCTATTTATATTATTTTTTTAAATCACGTATGAAGAGGCCCCACAAGTCCATCTTACACATCCTGAGCATTTGGAGAATATGTGTCCAATTGTGCCCAACATTCCCAGCCTTAAGAGAAGGTTGGATTGCACAGCTTCAAAATGGAACTGGAAGAGGAGGCACATGTCTGCTCACATCTGTGCAAACTGATTGCACTAATCACAGGGGCTGGGCACTGAGTACTTTTTACCTTCACTGGATGCTGTGTGGTTGCTCTGCCATTCTCTGCAGGAAACTGCTGTAGTATCCAGAGTACCAGAATGTAGTGTAGGGTTTAGGCAGGTTTTTGCATTTGGAGGCATAGCCACCCTATGGATTTATGTCCTCATCCATCTGCAGCAGTGCAAACCTAGGAATAGGTGTCCTGCACTGGTGATTTAGTTGTTTTTATTGCCTCACTCAGATTTACCTCAGAAAATTCCAAGTTTAGATCAGTGCAGAGTCTGTGTTCTAGATTTGCATTTTTGAGCTGCTTTCTTGACATGAAAATCCCTTTGGATTTTGATATACACTGAAAAATTCCTGCTACAAAGCATAGTTTTTTGACGTTAAAAGCAATCATTGCATTCCAGTTGCAACTCTTCAGGTGAGCTGTGTTGCTTAACAAAAAACTGCCCTGCTGAATGAGCAAATGAGCAAAACCTGCATTCAGATTTCTGTCACTCTGTCAAATTTGTCCTTCAGGTAGTTGCCCATTTCCCTGGGTATTTGGGAAGAGCCAGGCAGGAGCTGTGGCTGCAAGACAGGGCAGATGGCATCATAAATACATAATGGCAATGAAGCCAAGCTCCTAGAAGGGAGGGTTTGGGGTGGGTGGTGATGGTGCATCTCTGCCCAAGGCCCTGTGGAGCTGCAGAGCCCTCGGTGCAGCCCCAGGAGGGGGATATTCCCTGCTCCCACCTTCTTTCCGGCAGCTCCAGCCACCATCCCGCAGCTGCCGAACAGTGGCACAGATCGGCTTTCACTCACAGCTGGGGACACACAGGCTGCTTGTGTGGTGGACATAATGAATTCCAAATCGCTTTCTCTTCTGGTGCAGGGTCAGAAAAGCAGAGTTCCCTGGGCAGAAATACAGAGGGGAGAGCAGAGAAGGGTTTAAATGCTTTATTTGAATAAACTATGTCGATGTTTAAATTTTTTAACTCCAAGAGAACTTTGATACAAAATGTTTCCAAAGAAGAGCTGGAAAAAGGGTTTGCTCAAAAAAATCAAAAGTCAACATTTCACCCTCTGTTAAATGTCACCTCTGTGCTATTTTTCCTTTGCCTTTTTGAAGGGGATTTAGCTCCCTGATCATGCCCACCAGCTGGCAGGAGGTGAGGCAGGAAATGCCCCCTTGCCGGTGCCTCCTCAGTGCAGTGCTTCTCACCTCCCTTCCTCCCTCAAAACAAGAGCTATTTTTATGGCACTGACAAAACAGGATGGTGGAGCAGTTAGACAGTAACTGGTTCAGGAGCTCCCAACAGAAGCTGCCTGTGAGACACCTGGCATGTTTGGAGTTCATGTTTCTTTTCATTTTTTTTCTTTTCTTTTCTCCTCTGTTCTTTTCTTTTTTTGTCATTTTGCTGCCTTATTTTCATTCCTTGCTTTCTCCTAAGTACCTTCCATGGAGAACCCCACTCAATGCAGTGTTTGTTATGCACAGAAGCTCCGAGATAGGTGTGTCCATCCCACCTGTGCTGTGCTGTAGCACTATCGTCAGGTTTCCAGAATTACTCCCAAGCACAGTGTAGGGACACTGTAGGGAGCAGCAGACTAAAAATCTCGAGCTGGGCAGGTTGGGGAGCAGGAAACACCAGGGCAGGCACAGCCCAGAAGGCAGGAGAGGAGCTGCTCCCCAGGGCTTTCATCAGACAGGCCAAGGGTTCAGGACATGCAGCTGCTCCCAACACAGGCAGCACTAACCCAAAACAGCACAGGAGAGGCTGAAGTGCAGCAGGTGAAGCCATTTGAACTGTGGCTGCTCCAGTCAATTGGCCTTTTGCCTTCATGAAACCTGGGATCCAAATGAGACCCTGGGGAGGTCATGATTGGGTGGTGTTGGCAGCTGCTGGTGGCCAGGGTGGGCTTTCTCAGTGTGGGATCAGCCACCACCAGTTTATTTCTTGGCTGAGGAACTCGATAAGCTCCTTGTGCTTGGTGGGATCCTCCATGTGTGTTCTGCTCCTTGGGCTGGACCCTGGACAGGCAAGTGGGGGCTGGATCAAAAGCCCAGGAGACAGGGTGGGCACAGGTACCCGTGTGCTTTATTGGTGTGCCCTGCAGTGGGAACTGTCTACAGTGCTCTTGATGCATCTTGAAAGTTGGAAACAAGGGGTTTTGGCTTACTTTATGACCCAAGAAGTGAGATTCAGCTAATTAATTAATGGAAACCTGAAATTTTGCATGACATTTTAAGATGAAAAGTGTTGCAAACACTTGTGCATTTCCTACTAATTCAGTGATAGCATTGATGCATTTGAATGAGCCATTAGGGGCACCTTCAAACAAACTCTGAACTAGTCTGTTTACACATTTTGGACACTGATCTTCTTACCTGGGCAAATTCTGGTGGCTTCAGGAGAAGCAGAGTTTACTTCAGAAAGTTAATTTAGGTGTTTGGTGAAGACACACATGAACAGGCAGTTTTTTGTTTTCATGTCACAAAGAAGTTGTCTTGCTTTTTATGAATTCTTGGCTCTTTATTTGGTTTTGAATAAATTAAATGATTATCTAAATGTATTGGGTTTGAGGGTTTTTTTTAGTTGTTTTTTGTTTTAATTGCCATTTTCCATTAAGAGCAAACTTTTCCTGAAGTCCCCCTAGTTCACCCAGAAGAACTTTGCCTGTGTTTGTTCACATCCCAGCTGGAAGGGAGACAGGTGCTGGGATGTGGTGGTAGAGCAGCAGGAGCTTTGGGGAGATGTGGCTGGGAGTGCTCTTCAGGCTCTTGGTGCTGCATGTTCCCATATCCTGCTCTCAGCCTGAAGCATTTTGTGTAAATAAGTGCTTAGAATGACTCTATGAGACACATTGAATTTTATGCTGCAGCTGGATAAACTTGTCTTTATTGAAGCTGTGGGCAAGTGTATGTCATTTTTGATTTAACATTTTCCCTCACCCCCTGTACCCCCCACCCCAACCAAAATCCCTCGTGGAGTCAGATTGTTGCTGTAGCTTTGTGAACCCCTCTCTTCTAATGTTTAATCAAGTGCTGAAAAGAGATATTTACAGACTATTTAAAATGTGGAAAAATTGCTTCCCAATATTTTTGACAGAGAGAGACTGAGAACACACAGCATTGAATCATCAGGAAAATTGAAGATTTCCCCAGAGCAACATTGGGATTTTACAGCAGAGGACTTGAAAGACCTTGGAGAAATTGGACGAGGCGCTTATGGTTCTGTCAACAAAATGGTCCACAAACCAAGTGGGCAAATTATGGCAGTTAAAGTAGGTGATGCCCATCCTTACATTTGTACTTCAGTCCGTTGGGATGCAATTGATGGAGAATTAAGGTTCTACCATCCAGCACCCATCTACTGCTCTGTTCTGTTTATTTCTGGTGTAAAGGCTGCTGTTTGCTGAAAATAGTGTTTAATGGGCATGTTTTCAAGTGATTTGTGAAGTTCTCATGATTGCTGTGCCCTTTTGAAAATGTCTGTCAGGAACCTGCTGTTCTGAGGGGATCACAAGTCTCTGGAGACTGATGATGGGGCATGAGCCTTTCACCTCTGGGTCACTGGTTCAGGTACAGCCTAGGCTGGTGGTAGGCACCACTTGTCATCTCACAGCTTCTTGGTGTCTTTTGTGAACTAAAGTAGTGGCTTAAAAATAGCTGTTTCTGTCAGCGTGTGCCATGGTGTGGCCTCACCAGGAGGAGCTGGAATGGAGTGGTTGTGTTCTAGGGAGTGTTGCGCTCTTGCTGATGTGTGATGGTGGAGCATCTGCTTTGTGCTTGCCATGTCAGACCTGTTCTGGAGATGGAAAGCTTTCTGGACTGTCCATTTTCTACTTTATGCTACTCAAAAACTTAAAACCAGAAACAATACTCAGCCTCCTCTCCCAGCTGGGCATTATGGAGTTAATCTGTCTTGCCACAGCAGGGCTACTCACTGGGCATCTCTGAGGAGCTGCTTGTCCATGGAGGTGAGCAGCACCCGTTTTCTCTCTCTTTGGTCCTTTCCTTTGCTCACTGCAGGTAGCAAATGACATTCCTCTTTTAACTCTCTCAATGAGATCAAATCTGAGTGCTCTCATGGCTCCCAGGAAAGAGCAGAAGTGACCTTAGGTAGGAGTCTATGTTGCTGTCTTTTCCAACTCTCTCTGTCCTCTTTGGAATATTCCCTGATCTAATCTGCAAACATTTGCCCCTGCTGCGCTCATGTGCCAGACAGACATATCCCAGCCCCAGCTCCAGCTGCTGAGAGTGTAATTCATACCTGTCTCCAGTGTGTCAGGTTACTGGAGTAACCCCCAGCCTTTGATCTGCTCCAGTACATACTGACTTCCTCACAGCAGTGGGATCACTGCTTAGGTCTCTGAGTGTTTCGCAGTGCTGTTTCTACTTGGTTTTGAATCCCTAAAGGTCTCCAGTGGAGCTGGAGGTTGCCTGTAGCTAAAGGCTGGTTTCTTTCAGTTGCCTTTGTGTTTCTGTAGTCAAGTGCTGCCTGGGCACCTCCAGCTTCTCAGCCCCAGGGGGTGTGACCTGGCACCTGTGGGTTTGCTGCTCTGACCGTGGTGGCCACGGGGGATGAGGGAGGCACACACCCACAGCGGGGTGGTGCTGTCTGGAGCTCTGCAGCGGGTACAGCCCTGCGGAGAGGGGCACTCTGCTGGATTAGCTCACGTCAGGGAGGAGAGATGCGTCTGCTGGCACAGAGATTATGTTGTCCCAGACTGCACAAGGGCTTCTCAGCATAGTAGGTGAATCTTGTTGGTGTTGAGGGCCTGTGATGAGATACAGCTCCCATCTGGGAGGCAGAAGGCACCAGGTCTGTGTCCCTGAAGCACACAGGGTGACGTGTCACAGCATGTTGAGCTGGCTTACCCCAGGGAGGAGAGGTATTCTGAGCCTCAGGGAAGTGCTGGGCTTGGGGTGCACTTTTAAACAAATATAACCTGATTGTGACTCAACTGTGAAATGTCCAAGCTGTGGGCTGGGCTGGTGCCAACTTCTTTTCTCTGACCCCACATGGGCGTGGCAGGGGAAGGAAGGTTGGAGGCTCTGGGCAACAGCATAATTTCTAAAATGGTAGAGGTAAGAGACTGTTCTGTTTGTCCCAGCGGGAATAAAACACAAAACTGTGCAAAGGAAGACCTGTGGGTGGAACAGTCAGTGAGGTCTCCAAAGCAGCAGCTGCAATTTCTTTGAGATAAAGTTTCAGGATGGGGCTGAGCTTGGACTAGTGACTGGTTCATCCCACACTCCTCAGACTTTTTCTTTCTCAGATTGCTGATGCTTTTGGGGCAGCCAATGGCCTCCTTGCTCCTGCTCTCAGTCTGCCCTAGGGGCCGTCTGTGTTTGGGGCTGTTCTCCTCCTGCTCTCTCTGTTGCTCTCAAGCCTGTGGTCTCTTCACAGCAGAACTGTTGCCTTCAGCCATATGTTCTACTTCAGCATAACGCTTGTCTGTAAGAGAAGGTTGACAAGGGGATTGGTGTTTTGTGAAAACGTGCCAGTTTAGTGATTTGAGGTCTTGGCTGTGAACTCAGTGCCACCTCCATGGCGTGGCACCGTGCTGTGACAGGCACTGGGAACGCTGCCCTTCTCAGCTGGATTGTGAGCCATGTCTGGTTATTTGCTTGAGCTGCTGTCCCTGCTGTGCTTCCCTAAGAGCAGCACCAGTGCAGCAGCCCAAGCACCCTTGAAAAGACATTCAACAGGAAGAAACAGCTTTATGGAGACCACAAGCCAAAAGTTTGCTGTTCTGTACTCCTAATTAAATGCAGAGAAAATTGGTGCCAGAGCCTGTCCCAACTGCCCCCATCCTTCTCCAGCACTCCCCAAATTGCCACTACCATTGCTGCAAATTTCCAGCACAGTCAGAAAATTCCTCCCCCACTTCTGGAAGGGCCAAGTCCTGTTTGCAGCTACCATAACCAGGCTTGTCACCCCCTTCTGCCCCAGATAGATTCAAATTCTCTTTGTTCTACAGCTGTGAAGCATTGCTCGTGTCCCTATGATGGAGTTTGCTCTGGCTGACGGCAGCTCCTGCTGTGCCAGCTGGGCACCTCTGGGCACTCGTCCTGCTCCCCTCAGCCTACACAGGTGTGGCTGCCATTGTGTACTTTCAAATCCTGTTCTCAGCTCCTTCCTCTGCCTTTTTGTAGGCTCTCATGCCTTTGCATAAGGTACAATTCCCTGAAGCTTTTCCCCCTGCTTGGTGTGTGTGGCACCAGTGCTGGGCACTGCTGGCTCCTGTGCCCTGAGGCTCCCCCAGCACGGCCTTTTTGCTGCACATCCTGGCAGTATTTCTTACCACTGCAGGAGAATAATTCCTGAGTGCTGAAATGTCATGACAATAACTTGAGATCTGCAGATATAGCACTGTTTTCTTTCATTTTTCCTTTTTATACATTTTGGTCTCATCAGCCTGTGGGTCCTGGCAGATGCAGTGTGAGTGTCTGGCATGGGCAGGGCTGCCAGACCCTGGATGAGTCAGAAAGCTTTCATCTGTGCTCCAAAGTCAGTGGCAAAGGAGGAAAATCAGCCTGGTTGTGTTGGTGGCTGGAACCACTGCAGCAAAGCTTCAGCTGGCAGATCATGGCTGGAATGGTGAACTCTTGTCCCCAGTCCTGCTCCTCCCTCTCCTTTAGCCTTTGTCATTCTGTCTCTTTGTGAATACCTATTTTAATGATAAAAAGACATCCTGTACCTCTGTGGCAACAGGCTGGAGGTTGGAGTGGTTGCAGTGTCCTGGTGCTCCTGAGGCTCTCACCTGCAATTGCTTGTGCATCCCTTACCCTTTCAGCCATAGAGAGCCTCTTTGTAGAGCCATCAAGGAGAGAGGGAGAGGATAAGAAGAATCCAGCTCAAGAGGATTTGTGTCCAAACCTTTCTCGTTTTTGCCCCTGGAAAATGTTGTATTATGTTCTCCAAATCTTCCAAGCATTTATTTCCAAATAAAAAAGAATCCTGTCATTCATTATGTCCCTTCCTCTTAGATCTTCCTGGAGATGCACAGTCCCTGTTTGCCCTGGGTCAGCTGCCATCACAGTCTTCCTGGCACTGAAAACACCCTTTTCATTTTCTTGAGGATTTACTAGCATTTGAGGTCAAGACTTGCAGGTGCAGAAGAGAACAGTCTGGGTTTATCCAGAGCCAGCTCTGGCTATGTGAATTCATAATTGCAAGATGAGCTGGTGTGCTGAATCCTCACCTCCTTGAGAGATTTCTCTTCCTGGCTCTTCATTTTCCTGGAAGAAGTCTCTTTTGCCTGCCCCACCAGCACCAGCTCTCTGTGATGTTGCATATTTACCCAGTATCCTTTAATTTTGCTTCTGGTTTCTTGTTCTCATGTTAGTCTGGTTTTCCCCAGTCTGTGTCAGTTCATAAGTGACTTGTCACTGCTGTCCTGGGCTTCTTCACTCTGCAGAGGGCCCTGCTCCCTCCTCAGGATCTGCTCCAATGCTGCCACTCCTGGTTTTATCCCAGAGGCTTCACAGGATGTGCAGTTCTGCAGCCCCTTTTATGTTTGCCCTCCAGCATCACCAGTGGTGCTGTCCCAGCTGCTTCAGGGACTGGACATCTTGTTCCATGAGGGTACCAGCACATTGGAGGAACCACAGAAAAGCTGCATTTTATTTGGATGAAATGGTTTTGTTGGGAAGCTCCTCCATCTGCTGGGGGCTTCGTTTCTGGCCTGAGGTTTCCCTCTGGCCCTGGTGATAGTTCACACAGAAAAGATGCTTTGAGAAAATCCTTGGAATGCAGACGTAAAAATACATAAATTTAAAAAAACTTACCAAACTGGAATGAAAGATGGGGAGTGTTCTCCCAGCTGGAGCAGGATGCTCTGCTTTTGCACTGAAAGACTGTACACAGGGTGGGTTTTATTAGCCAGGGTAATTCCCAAGGCCTCTGGAAGGCTGGGAAAGCTTCTTGTTTGAGGAGGTCATAAAATAAATCAGAAAATATTTAGAATAGCCAATCTTTGATGTGTTGACTGGCTCCTGTGCAAGTCAGGAACTTGAGCTCAGCAGTGGTCTCCTGAGCCTCCATGGGTGTCCCTGGCAGTGATGTCCTGACCCTCAGACAGGAGATCTTTGCCTCCTGCTCCTCTCCTCAGTCCCCTCACCCCTTTTGCCCACAGCAGGGAATGCCTGGGTTATCTGGGGTTCACTACCAGCAGCTTCTGCCACTTCAGCTGACTGAGAGGTGCATCACCAGGAGACAAGTAGAGTGGTCTGTGCTTTGGTTGACCTTCAAGCTTCTTATCACAGCCCCATGGAACCATCTTGCACCTCTTTTTAATTGAATTATTTTTCTGTAGGAAATGGTTACAGCTGGGAGAGTAACCCAGCTGGGGAAATGGTATTTTTTCCACAGCAGTCAGTTTTTCCTCATCCCCAAAGAAAGTGATTTTCCTCTCTGTGCCAGACTTTTTCTTATCTTTCATTACCTGTTTTATAACCAGCCTGACTGATTTAGTTCCCCTCTGCAGTTCCAGCCAGTGTCCTCAGCCATTGTTGCTGGTTTCCTGTTTTCTCTTTAGTCTAGCAATACTTTTTTGACCTGCTCTGCTTCTGCTCTAAACTTGTCCTAAGAGAATCAGAAGCACTTTCAATATCAGTTGGGTAATAGAAGATGTCCAACCTGTGGGTTGTCCATAAAAGATTCCTGTTTTTCCTGGAGGAGGCAGTAAGCCATGGACACATTTCTCCTTAAGAGCACAGTCTCTTGTATGTTATTTTACCCTTAGTCAGTTCTTGTTCTGTCATCCACAACTTTAAATCAGAAGTTCTTGTCTGACTTTCACAGGTTTTCTCTAATGGCAATCTCAGAGCTGAAAGAGGTTGCTAAGTATCAAATATCCCTGAGAGTAGAAATTTAACACTTACACCTGCACAATCCCTCCATCCTTACCTGGATGCTGATAGCCCATAAAAGCCCATCAAAATGACTCATTAGTGTATTAAGCTCCATCAAGGGGCAAATCTCTCTGCCTTTCTGATGTCCCATATGAATTCTGAAGGAGCTTTATTGCAAACCATCATTTTCATTCTTTGCACAATTGGATGCCCTCTCGCAGATTGACACCTTCAGAATTTCTGTGTCTTCTCTTTTGGTGTGCTGGCTGAGTCAGGAAAACCAGTGCTCCCAGCCCTGCTGGGCTGAAAGGTGAGAGTGTGAGAACCTCATCACAGGAGGTGAGAAACTAGTTGGGATGTACTACAGTCAGCACTAAATGTGTTTCAGATGGGTCAGCAGATACTCTCATCCCCAGCAGTGGCTGGGCAAACCCCCTTTTCTCTGCTGGTTTGGTGTCTCCAGTCCCTGCCATCCCCTGGGAGCACTGCCATGCACTGCTGTGCTGAGCTTTCTGCTGACTTGGTCTGGTGTTTATAGGGTTGGGGTTTTTTTTGTTAAGCTAGTCACTTCTTGTGACACCTGAATCTTTCTGTGTGAGAATTGGGCTGGGTGATCTCTCTTCTGTTTTGGGTCCAGTTTCTGGGATCTACCTGGTTTTGGGTTTCAGAGGGGCACAACACACAGCAAACATTATACTTTTGCTGTTGATGCTGCTCAGAGCTCTTGTTCCTGGTGTTGTAAGGCTTTGTCCTAACCTGTGTTTGCATTAAAGGGGCTGGGGAATTTTCTCCTGGAGGATTTGATCCAGTTTAAATTTGAGGCCAACAAGGAATTGTTTAAAAAGAGACTTTCCATAGGCCTCTACTACAAACCCCACTTCTTCCATCTGTGACTTATTTTGGCCATGGGGTCACTTGTCAGTGGCTTGTCAGGGACTGCCCACAGGAGAGTGACCAGGCTGAGCAGTGCAAGGCCTGGTGCAAAGTCAGACCCTGCCCATCCCTGCCTTAAATGCTGCCTTCAAGGAGCTGCCTCTCCTCACCTGCCATGTCCCATGTTCTTGGTGGAGTGTGTCTGTGGGAGCTGCTGCAGTGCCTCACACTTTTCCTTGGGTTCAGGTGGCCTGTTGATTCTTGGCTTTCTTACTATTTGGGCAGTGACTGCTGTTGACTTCACTCACCTTTTGCTGTTGCTTTCCTGTTCCACTGGTGAACGCTGGTTGCTCAGCTGGAGGACTGGGCTTGCTGGGCTGCTGCATGCCCCCTGGCACACTGCAGATGAACAAAGCCATCTTCCTAGCCTGGACTGACCCCAGCTTGGTGCTGTGCTGCTCCTCAGAGTCCTCCCTTCCTCTGGAGTTTGCCAGTCTCCAGCACTACAGCACTTGTATGAGAACTTCCAATCTTGTATCATATCATTCTCTTCACTTCCTGAAATAATACTTGTTGGAGTGTCCTTGTTGGTTTCTCAAGGTGTCCTTTGGCTCTCGTCTGCCTGGACCTCTGACCTACAGCTGACCCACTGTCTATGTCCGGGTTCTCTGCCTGCCCTTTCTCCCTGGGCAGATTGTGTTTAGGAAGAGCAATGTTTGGGTTCACTGTCACTCTGGAGTGCCATTAAAATCTCCTCCACTGTTCAGTGAATACTTCACATGCTTTCCACAATTGAAGAAGTAACAGCAGAGAAGGAATGTCAGAGGTGGAAGGAGGTGCTTTAGGGGGAAGTTGTGGAATTTGAGTAGGATACTGTGGGGATGGCTGTGACAGGACTGTGCAGGTGCAAGGGGAACACAGAGCAGGGCTGGGCAGACTCCTGGAGGACCAGGAAAGAGGCTTTGTGGAGACAGATAGGGAGTGAGCACAGAAAGGGAATGCAAGTTACAATATGGAGAAAAGCTCCTTTTGGTATTGTTCCTCACCAAACTGCACCCAACAAGTTGCCTCCAGCCCAAAGGACTGAGCTGTTCCTCAGAGGTCTCACCACGGTGCCTTTGGCATCCATCATCTTCTGTTGAGGTCAGAGCGAGGGCATTTTCATTTCACACAGTGTGGATGGTTTGTCACCTGGAGAGAGAGAGATTCAGTCTGGTCAGTCTTCAGAGTGTGGGGGATCACAGAGCTTTGTGATGAGGGCAAGGGAACAGACTCCTCTGGCTTTCCTCAGTGAGGTGTATGAACTCGTGTGAAGCAGACCTGAACCAGTGACCCAGAGGTGAATGTTTCAGTTCCATCCTGGCCCATTGCTTCTGTCTTCTTGCTCTATTGGTGGCCACAGTATCCCACCCACCACCTGCCTGTGGCACAATGGGGTGTGGGTGTGACAGACTGTGTGTGCTGGGCAAGTCTCCTGACAGTTTCCCCAGGAATTCTAGAATTAGTGGGGTGGGAAAAGGGCTGTATGAATATAGCAATTACTGGTCTAGGCCAAATTAGAGCTACTATAACATTAAGAATGAGTGGTAAAATACGAAAATATGATGATACACCAAAGGTAAGGAAAACTATAGTGTTAATACTGTCCTCGTTTTGTGTGGGTCATCACAGAATAGTCCTAAAGTACATAATCATGCACTGTTTCACATATGGTTCTATATGAATGGCCAACCTTGAAAGTACCTTCATAACCTGGCCTTGTGCTGGCCGATGTGTGTGGTTCTGATACCAGAGGCAGTTGCCCACAGGACCCGTACTATCCGTGAAATGGGTGCTGGTATCTTGCAGATTTTTTTCACAACCTTGAATAATTTTTCTTTCTTGGATAACCACCTAGTTTTTGTCCTCAGGGAGGGTCCAGGCTGCTTCTCTTGCTTCGGACTTCTGCCAAATATTTTTTCTTGGGTTTTTGTATGTTTTTTCAACATGAGTCCCAGCTTCAGGATCATGATTTCCTCACCTGTGGTTCAGGCAATGCATTAATTAGAGCAAGATGTTAAATATACCTGTCAAATCACATGAAAAACTGTGGATGGTCTTCTCCATCCTCATTGAACCAGCTTCATGTTCGAACATACGGTTTTCCATTTTCAAACATGCATTGTTCTTTCAAACCAAAATGAGACTTTTCTATATAGTGTATATATAAAGTATAGTATGTGTATACATATATATATATGTAATTTATATACACATGGACTATATGTATAAAGTACCTTTTATATGCTGTTAATGTTCCTTAGGCCTGTACTAGGTAAAGAATTGTTAGTTTGATGAGAAGAGTTCCCAGGACTGCTGCCCACCATGAACATTACCAGAGCAATGTGTCCCCTGGGTTATGTGACAATCCTTTCTCCCCGTGCCAGCTGTGGTGGGGCCTGTGGAAGGAGCCTTTTTGGCTTCTGTGCTTAGAAATTTTAAACATAATGTTTCTTGGTTAAATTTCAAACCAGCCTTCAAGCCCCATCCAATGTGGCTAAGAGCTGTGTGGGAATTTGTTTTGAAATGAAAGCCTGGCTGTGGTGTTTTGCTGTAGTTTTCAATGAAATCTCAGCTCTTTAATTTTCTTCTGACATTTCATCTGAAAATGTTGAAGCTCATGTGAGGACTGAGGATTTATAGTCTGATTAAACAGCTTTAGGTGTATTCAGTTATATTTCTTATTTGAGAACACAGCTTAATGCTCTGGGGAGTGTTTGAGCATGCTGGGGGATTGCCTGCTCTGCCTGGGTCTGGGGTCCCTGGCACGTGTCTGCATCAGCAGGGCTGAGGGCACAGTAATGGCATACAAGTGATCAAGTCTCTGCCACTCTTCCTCTTTCAGAGAATTCGGTCAACAGTGGATGAGAAAGAACAGAAGCAGCTTCTGATGGACCTTGATGTGGTGATGCGAAGCAGTGACTGCCCCTATATTGTTCAGTTCTATGGCGCACTCTTCAGAGAGGTGGGCACCCAAACTCCTCCCTTTGGAGCACAGTTTGGGGTTTTCTTTCCCTTTACAGATTACAGCTTGTGCTAAGAAGGAGAAGGTTTATTTATATTAGATTTCTTGGCTCTCCACTTTTACTCAAGGGTGTTTAACCTGGAGCCCCAGATGTGTGGGTACTGCAGAGCACACACATGCTGTTCCCATGTGCTGTGTTTCTGCATATTCCAGTCTTTGCTTCTCTCCTGATGACCTCCAGGTTGTGGCTCCCTCACACAGTGTGTGCTGCTGGGCTGTGCTCTGGGGCACAGCACTTGGACATGGCTGTGATCTGTGTTGTGACTGTGAGACGTGACTCTGGGGAGGGCCTGCACCCCTGTGAGATGTGGTTGCTGTGATGGTGCTCCCAACCCTCCTTTCCTGGTGGATGTTTGTGCATGTCCAGGCTGTGTCACACTCTCTCTGTGGATGTGCAGCTGCCTTGAGCTTTTGTATCTACAGGCACATAAGGAAACAAGGGCAGGTGTGCCAGGTCAGACCAAACTCCTGGCTGGGTGTTCTGTCCCTGGCAGTCGCCCACAGGATTTGCTTGTGTGATATTTCAGTTCAGCCTCATATGCAGCTGCGTGTCTTCTGATCAACACGTGCCATTTGTGTGCTTAGTGACTCTTACTGGATTTCTTTTCTGTTAAAAGTGTTCAGTTGCCCCTTAAATATACGTACAGTTTGCACCCATGGTTCTCCTTGAAAGGCACTTCTCTTGTTTATCCACCTCTTGTTTGAATGTCCATCATGTCAGTTAGAATTGGGAAATTTTAGGTTGGAAGAAAACCTCGTAAAATCACTGAGTCCAGCTGTAAACCTAACACTGCCATGTCTGACACAGTGTTACATCTACATGTCTTTTAAATGCCTCCAGGGATAGTGCTTCCACCACTGCCCTGGGCAGCCCATTCCAGTGCTTGATAACTCTTTTGGTGAAGAAATTTTCCCTAATATCCAACCTGAACCTCCCCTGGCACAGCTTGAGGTCCTTTCTTCTCCTCCTGTCCTTGTTCCCTGGAGTAGAGCCTGACCCACCCTGGCTCCCCCCTCCTGTCAGGGAGTTGCAGAGCCAGAAGGTGCCCCCCGAGACTTCTTTTCTCCAGGCTGAGTCCCCCCAGCTGCTCCTGCTGCTCCAGACCCTTCCCAGCTCCATTTCCTTCTCTGGACACACTCCAGCTCCTCAGTGTCTCTCAGAAAGCTATTCACAAACAGCAGGTCCAGTGGGGCACCTCCTGGTTCTCTCCCCCACTGCCTGTGTCAGGAAGTTCTCTGCCACACACTGCAGGAACTTCTGGACAGTTTCCTCTCTGCTGCATTGTACCAACAGACATCTGGTAAGTTGAAGCCCCCCAGTGAGAACAAGGGCCAGTGATTTCAAGACTTCTTCCAACTGCTTATGGAGTATTTTGTCTCTCTCTTCATCCTGGTTGGGTGATCTATAACAGACTTCCACCAGGATAATCTGCCTTGTTGCCCTTCTCCCTATCCTTATTCACATACACTCAACCCTGTTATGACCACCCTTCTGGTCCAGACAGTCAAATGGCTCCTCACACACAGGGCCATCCCAGCACCTCTCCTTCCCTGCCCATCCCTTCTGAAGAGTTTGCAGCCGTCCATTGCAGCACTCCAGCTGTGCCAGTCATCCCACCATGTCTCCCTGATGGCAGCTGTGTCATGGTTCTCTTGCTGTGAAATGACTTCCAGCCTCTCTAGTTTGTGGAATGGTGTTGAATTTTCATCCTGCTGTTTTGAGTGCTCCTTCTGAGCTTTGAATGAACAGTAAAAGCAATTGGGAAGCTGGTCCTGTCTATGCAGCCTGGCCAGTGTCACACTGTGGTTGGAGGTCAGATATCAGGCTGTGCTGAGTCTGTTCAGTTCAGGCAGGAGAAGAGCCATAGAGTTCTGCTGAGCAAGCATCTGATCCCTTTGCAAGAACAGGACTTTTGAAGAAGATGAATGTCCAAACCTGACTGCTGCCTCTCCTTCCTCCTGCCGCTCTTCTGCAGGCTTGGATTGTCCCTACTCCTGTAATTGCTCCAGTGTTGAAGCTGCCACAGTATAGGGGATTAGACATGAAACCCTTGCCTGTTTTCCACTGCTTCAACACAAACCCAATATCTCTGCTCAAAGGAAGAAGGTAAATAGAGACCTAATGGCTGCTGGTCGTCTTTGGGGATTACCAGATGTACCAGCCTGTGCAGAGTCTTGTGGGGCTTTACTGAGGAACTGTTAGAGAAGGTCAGTGTTGTAGTTAAAGCCCAAAACTGGGGATGAATATTCGATTACTGCTTCTGAAGAGTCTGTCTCTGTAATTCTGCCAGGTCACTTCTCTGCCTTTAAGTCTCAGTCTCTGAAGTAAGGATGATAATCTTTCCTTTCCTCATGCTCACCTTTTGTGATCTATTTGAATATAGAGCCATTTGGGGCCAGTGTGCATTGTCCATGTTTACACAATACCAGCTCCTGTCAAGTGTGGAGACAGCCTGGATGGAAATTTCCAGCTGTGCTGAGATACCAATGGCAAGGCTGTCAGCTGCTGTGAGGAAAGGTCTGCAGGCAAGACAGTGTCCTGCCAGGTGCTGATGAGCAGCAAGTTCAGAGCTGTGCAAGCCCTGCAGCTCTGGGCACATCCCAGGATGTAAATGTAAAAGCATGAATAATATAAAACTGTACCTTGATCAGCACCCAGATGTCAGCCTGGCTGCACTCCTGTCCAGAAATCCTGTCCTGCAGCCAGACAGGGCTCCTTGCATGCTCTGTCTGGGAGAGGTGTTATTGAGGTTGCTCTTGGTGGAATGGAATCCCCATTTCTCCCCTACAACATAAGAGATGTTTGCTTTGGAGGTGAAAGCAGCTGTCCCCTGTCTTTGGACCCTTACTGCGAACATGATGTTTCAAGTCATGTACCTCGGTGTTCCACAAGTGAGCTGGTAAGCTTGGATGAGTTTTTCTGTCTTGTCATGTTAATTACATATTCCAATACTAATTAAAATCTTAATCTTTTAAAGATAGGAAAGTAGGGCAGCACAGAAGGGGAAAAAATAATTTCACCAGGATGTTTGGATCTCTCACCCCCCTCTCTGCTTATCAGATATATTCCCAAATAACTGAATGATCCAGGTCCCTGCTGCACCATCCCCTGTTGTGCAAGAGCTCATGGGACATTGCTAAAGACTGAAATTCTCTCAGTAAGTCCTCAGCAAACCATGTAAAACAAAACTCTTTGTTCCAGCATTTCAAGGTGAAAAGTAAGGAAATCCATTCCAAAAGGCAAATTCTTTGGGGATTCAGATTCTCTGGGTATGGATGGAGCTACAGACCACAAATCTTTTGCCTGCTCCTGAAAGGTAAAGGACTTCCATTGGAGCCTTTTTGGAGGAGCTCACATGCTGAGCAGGCAGCTCCTGCAGTCAGATGGTTGGCAGGATACAAGCAGCTGGGATGGAGCCTTCCACACAGTGAGCATTCGATATGGAGAGGCAGATCTAAGCTCTTGGGTCCCAACAGTTTGAGAATACTAAACCAAATTGCACAAAACTGTGCGAGGTCTTGCTGTGCAACTTGCCAAGTGTCCCAGCCTGCAGTCTCTGAATCACAGAATCACAGAACATGCCAAGTTACAAGTGACCCACAAGGATCATCAAGTCCAACTCCTGGCCCTGCACAGGCCCATTCCCAAGAGTCACCCCCTGTGCCCCAGAGCATCATCCAAATACTCCTGCAGCTCTGGCAGCCTTGGGGCTGTGCCCACTGCCCTGGGGAGCCTGCTCAGTGCCCACCACCCTCTGGGGAAGAGCCTTTCCCTGAGATCCAACCTGACCCTGCCCTGGCACAGCTCCAGCCATTCCCTGGGTGCTGTCCCTGGTCCCCACAGAGCAGAGCTCAGGGCCTGCCCCTCCTCTGCCCCTGCCCAGGAAGTTGGACCTGCACTGAGGTCTCCCCTCAGTCTCCTCTTGTGCAGCTGAACACACCAAGTGCCCTCAGTGTCCTCACACACTGCCCCTCCAAGCCCTGAACCATCTTTGCTGCCTCCTTTGGACACTCTCCAGTGGCTCAATCTCTCCCTTCCATTGTGTCCCCCCAAACTGCCCCCCCATTGCAGGTGAGGCTGCCCCAGTGCAGAGCAGAGCGGGACAATCCCCTCCCTGTCCTGGCCATGCTGGGCCTGATGCCCCCAGGGCAGGGATGTCCCTCCTGGCTCCAGGGCACTGCTGACTCATGTTCAGTTTTCCAGGGTTGGGAAAGTAGCTGTGAATACGAGTTCCTCTGGCAGCCTCTGTGAGTACCAAAAGCTTGATTTGGAAAGGCAGAAAATACTACACAAATATTTCTCCCTGTAAGTTTTTCTGTCTAGCTTGTTCTGGAGTTTCTGATAGGGAAAGTCTTCTCTGGGTCCTGCTTGTCTCTCAGCAGGCAGCACCTGAATCCTTATCATTTGCTTCTTGTTCTCCAGTCAAAGGGACATTTCTGTTACCCTATGTCTGTGCATGTGATGTAACATGTAATATTGCAAAAATGACAAGCTGGTTTCTGTGTATGGGACTTTGCTTAAGTTCATTGTCACCCACTAGATAAGGTTAAATACCCTTTGAATCAAACAGAAAAAAGCTTAAAAAATAGAAGACAGTGTTTCAGCCTTTGCATGGAGTCAGGGGCTTCAGTGCACCATGCCCAGGACACCGCTCGCTTTTTGGGCTGCAAGCACATTATCTCCTCATGTCCCATTTTTCATCCACTGGTACCTCCCAGCCCTTCTCCTCAGGGCTGCTCTCAATTCTGTCATCATTTACAGTGTTGAATGCCCTGACCCATGTGCAGGATCTCATACTTGGCCTTGTTGAACTTCATGAGGTCCACACTGGTCCGATGAGGATTTTCCATCCTGCACCTGCGAGAGCCTGGACTCCTGGCAGTGCACACAGAGCTGTCCCCCTCAGCCAGTAGAGATGCTCATTGGAGAGGATCTGGCTGCTTGTGTCTCTGTGCTTCCTCTCAAGGCTGTGCTTGCTTGGTGGGGGGAAATAAAAAAGATGATTGCTGGGGGTTCTGCAAAGGTTTCACATGAATTTCTTCTAGTGGGAAGAGAGGAGCTTTGAGCTGACCATGGAGCTGTGCTGGGAACCACAAGACTTTGGCCCTGAGTGTTGCTGTTTAGAGGGTTTTTAGGTCTGAAAAAAAACCCCAATCTCCTTTTCTGACATGTCTGCCAAAAGCTTTGCAGCTACTCCATTTTGAGGCAGTACCTGTAAGGCTGGAAGTGTTTGGGTACTTACATAACCACACTAATGGCACTTCAAAGTACCTGTTCCTGTTGCTTTTCCTCTCAAGAGGAGGAGAGGAAAAAGCCTTGTCTGACTTGGAATCTCAGGGGTGACTCCTACACAGTGCGAGTCTAGCCAAGCCAAGTTTAAACCAACAAATTCAATACTTGATAAAACTGTTAAATGAAAAATTCATTGCAAGTTGCAAAAGTGCCTGAGAAGCTGTAAATCAGCCCGTGAGGAACTTCTGCTGGTGGGAGAGAAGAGCTGGGAGGGATGTGTTGGTAGCACAGCACTGGTGCTGGTGTGAATTGTGGACATAGCCTTACTCAGTTGTTTGATCTCTTTGCTATTGCTTCTATGGAAATCCTTGGCTGTGTTGCCATTACTCAATATATCTGTCCCTGTGGTCAGTCCCTGGTCTATAGAAAAAGTGTCCTGTGTTAAGAATATGTCGTGGTGACATTCTTCAGTCTCTCTCAATAGTGCAGGGAGGACTTGCATAGAGCGTGCTGCTCCTTGCAGTGTGTAGATGGGTTAAACCTTCAGCATTTTATCATAGAGTGGTGGGTGTTGGAAAGAACCTCTGAGGTCACCTTGTCCAACCCCATGATCAAGCAGGGCCACCAAGGGCCGCTTGGCCAGGACTGTGTCCAAATGGCTTTTGGATATCTCCAGTGATGGAGACTCTGCAGTTTCCTGGGACAACCTGTACCAGTGATCAGTCACCCTCACCAAAAGTGTTTCCTTGTCTTCAGAACCTCCAGGTTGTGCCTTGGGCATGTCAGTGGGCACCAGTGAGAAGAGTTTGGCTCCATTCTCTGTGACTTCCTCTCAGGTCCTATAAGAACCTGAGACATGGATGAAATTTCCCTGAGTCTCCTCCAGGCTGAACAGTCCTGGCTCTCTCAGCCTTTCCTCATGGGAGAAATGCTCCTGTCTCAGTCATCTTAACGGCCCTTTGCTGGAGTCTCTCATTACTGGGGAGCCCAGCACTGGTCACAGCATTCCAGCTATGGCCTCACCAGTGCTGGATCGAGGGAAAGTATCACCCCCTCAACCTTCTGGGGATGCTTTGCCTGATGCAGCTCAGAGTGCTGTGGTCCTTCTGCAGAGCACGGGCACATTGCTGGCTTATGTTCAACTCAGTGTCCACCCCAGATTGTTTTCTGGCCAGCTGTACTTCCGTGACATCTCTGAGACATCTCTGTGACACCTGCTCAGGTGTTGATTGGAAACCTGGGACTCTGCATTGAGAAGCTGAAGCATTCCCACTGCTGGTGAAGCAGCTTTTGTGTCTGTCCTGGTCAGGGATATCTTGAACTAAATGCACATGGTGTTCCTGGACACTTTCTGGAATGCCTACAAGTTGTGCATTAGCATCTGGTGATTTAGTACCCAGTAAGGGCTAAAATACATTCTTTGGGAGAGTAGCTCTAGCAGGAAGAGAAAATTAAAATATCTCTTTTGTCATTTAATAACTGGAAATCACCCTGACCTAAGAGCAAAAA
The DNA here is from genome assembly GCF_047495875.1 of Pithys albifrons albifrons. Taxonomy (NCBI): domain Eukaryota; kingdom Metazoa; phylum Chordata; class Aves; order Passeriformes; family Thamnophilidae; genus Pithys; species Pithys albifrons. The sequence goes on along the minus strand of NC_092476.1, from coordinate 12,204,634 downwards.
TTGAAGAGAAGCTTTGATTAGGATGGTTTTGTCCTCACAGTTCACAATGGAGCAGGACTTGCCCATGCACATCAGCACTTCTTGGCATTTGGAAAGGGAGGGGCTGGGTGCCCAATGCCCACCCATCCCTGCCAAGTCTTCGTTTCTCTTTGCAGTAGAATTCAGAGCTTACCAACAGGTAAGACTTTCCAAGTCCAAGGAAGAGTTAACCTGTAGAGTTTCGAATTTTGCCACCAGCTTTAATGAAGCTACATAATGAAAAAGGTCTGTTGTCTTTTTCCTTTGATCTTGCTGCCATGAGTTCAGGTTGCTTAGTTAGATGTTTATATTACCAGATTGGTAAATGCCCACATCCAGGATTTCTGTATGGTACATACCTCACGAGATGAGTAAACCACCAGATCTTTCCTTTGGTGCTTTTGATCATATACGGGGGGGGATATGCTTAGAAATCAACACTGGGTAGAAATCTGTTGTACTTATTTGAGGTTTCAGTTCAACCATCCCAACCCCGCGGATGCACAGAGTACACATGGAGTTTTTGTTACAATGTTGGCTCTGCTCAGGCTGCTGCTTGTTCCACTTGGTGGGTTTTGCTGTCCAAACTCCAGCTGTTATAACCTGGGCAACTGAAGTCACTCACAGTATTGGTGCATTTGGACATAAATGCAGGGCTGCAGGTGGTCAGTGATATTCTGCACTCCAGAACCAGTCCTGTCCCTGCAGTCTCAGTGCAATAACAGGGAATACAGTCCAGTCCCAGTTTTTTGTATAAAGCTGGTCAAAACAGAAGCAGTGTTTGAATGATCCTGTGGCCAGTAGGACCAGTCCACATCTGGTCTCACTCCAGAGGCTTTGTAAGGCTCTGCTGGGGTTCCAGTCTCACTTATGTGTGCCCATCACCAGCACTGGAGTTACTTGCCCTGAGCCATTCTCTGTTATATGGAAGTGCCTCAAATGCACTTTGCCCATGTTGCTAGTGCTGAAAAGAAAAAATTTCTACATGCATTGTCCTGTTTCACTTCTGTAGTTTAAATTTGAATGGTTCCTTAGCCAAATTCACCCATAGCTAATCTTTTGGTCTCTAGCAGCCTGAGTTCACCTTTCTCCAGGTGTTCTGAAGTGCTGGATCATCCCCTTTTCCTGCTGTGCTGGTCTTGCCACTCAGTTTGATGTCTCTGCTTCCATGTCTGGCACAGCAGCTATTCCATCAGTCCCTACTGCTTTCTTTTGGGTGAAATTAGTGTTTTCTGGGCTCAGGCTTCTAGCAGCCATTTCCTTTGGGTGGGTAATGCCAGCTTCTGCTCTACCTTGTGCTGATGTGAAAAGCCTGGTGCCAAAAGAGCCGTGTCAAATGGAGCTACCCATGGCTCTGACCCCATGATCTTCCCCAGGCAGCCCACCAGTGGCTCAGCCCTTCCCAGGAAAGCAGATCTTCTCTTCTCAGAAGGGAGAGGCTGTCCTGTGGAATCAGCTTTGGCAGGAGGGGTGGGGGATTTGCTGTCACTGCAGCAGCAGCACCTGCAATGCTTGTGGCATGTGCACCCTTTCTGTCAGGTTGCTGTTTGTGTGGCTGAAAAGAGCCTGGGAGGCACCACTGCCTCTGCCCATACCTGCATGTGGTGTTTGGCAACCCCTTTGCTGGATTCTTCTGTTCCCACTGTGCCAAACCTTTGGGCTGAAAGCAACTTGATGGGTGCAGTTCCTTGGCTTGTGTTTCACAGGAGGACATTCTGAGTGGCAGAAAAGCCCTTTTTGGCCTTAAAACCTGCATTTCTACAAGTTTTTCCACCAGATAAATTTAATTGGAGAATTTCTCCTGACTCTCCTGAGATCGAGAGGAAGTGGTTTGGGTGTGCAGGATGGAGCAGAGGCCTTTGCCCTCCTCCAGCGTGCCCATACCCAGGGTTTTTTTCCTTATTTCATTTCCATGTATTAATACAGACTTGAGTTGGTTTGTGTTTTCTTTGGTCAGGAAAAATCTGCCTTCTGTAGGATAATAACTTGGGGAATTTCTCTGTTTGTTGCTTCTTGTACCACAGGAGTGTACAGCTTGTCCTAAGCAGAGCGTTGTCCCGTGCCCTGGTGTGCCCCCAGCCCTGGGCAGCACTGCCTGCACAAGCTGCTGCCCCTCACACAGGTGTTGTGGGGGCTGTTCAGCCAGGATGAGACACCCACACTGTTCTGCACGTAGCTTTTGACAGCTGGTGCAGTTTGGACACCCACTGTGGCACAGTCTGTAGGAGATGGGTGTGAAGATATCATTTCTGATGATGGCTGGTCTAGATCCATTGGTTTAGTATTTCTGCAGCAAAGAGTTTGCTCAAGTGCATGAGAGTCTACAGAAACACCTCATGGAAAGCCTCCTGTCCTCCTCAGTGGGACTAAAATCTTCCAGAAAATGGCAATAGATCAGTGCATGGCTAAGCTGACTGTCCCCATGGGGCAGATGCTGAAGCTGAAGTCCTCCTGTGGTGTGGGGATCCATTTATCACCCCCAGAAGGGTCAATTTAGAGATCCCAGGAGAGTTTGATGGAAAAACATGTTAATGGCAGTTCAGCTTGGTTTGGTTTAACACATATTCTGGTATGTTTTTAATTTTCTGCACTTAAGTTGTTTAGCTGTAAAATGCAAATCAACAACCACCCCCCTTGTCTGGGTTTATTTTCATTTTCTCTCCCTTAGATGGTATCTCTGAATGGTGTGTGAAATGTCTTTTTTCCTCTGCAGGGCAGCCATAAACTGGGGGATATTTTTTAGTCTTGCAATGCCTACTAGTGTTTTACTGTGCCTGCAGCCTTCTGGAGAGCCAACAGTGTGTGAGCCTTGGATTCATTCAGGTTCAGGCATCTAAACTGTAATGTCAGGTGTGAGCTGGGCCTCTGCAGTGGATGGAGTTGGGGCAAGTCTTTCATTACTAAAAATAATCAAGGTGAATTCCATCCTTCCTGTTGAATGAACATTACTGTTAATTTTCATTTGGATTTAAGAGATCTCTCTATGCTCTCTGAATTTGCATTTCTCATGTTTATCTTGGCAGTAATGCAGATTATTGTCTCTTTCCAGGGTGACTGTTGGATCTGTATGGAGCTCATGTCTACCTCGTTTGATAAGTTTTACAAATATGTATATAGTGTATTAGATGATGTTATTCCAGAAGAAATTCTAGGCAAAATCACTTTAGCTGTGAGTATTTTGTTACACCTTTTTGTTGAAGTTAATGTGAATAGTTCAGATCTCTGACTCCATGTGAAAAGCTGATTGGTCTGTGCAGCAGAACTGCGGCTGCTGTTGGCACCACACTGTGAGTGGCCCTTGAGGGTGCTTGTGACTTTTCCATAGCATATTGCACGGTGGAAAAGCAGGCCCTGGGATGAGTGATCAGCTCACAAAGAGCCCCAGGACCACCTTCCTGCTCTGTCTGCTTGACTGTTGGCACCAGCAGCACAGACACCAGCCCTGTCCCCAGGGATGGCTTCATGTGCACAGGGGAGTCATCGCTGGGAGCTGGTCGAGGTCTCAGCCCAGGGAAGAAGGCCTAAAATAGATGAGCTTGTCTGTAAAGGGAACAAGGAATCGGACATTTCTACCCAGAACAGGTGAACCCCACCAGGCTCTGGCCTCAGTGAGTTGCTCACCCTCACTGGAGACACTGTGGACAGGTTGGTGCCTCTGTGTATGAGCTGCGTCCCATCTCATGGTGCCTGAGTTGGTGAAGGGAGAGGAATCCCACCCAAGGTATCCAGGTGCAGCCCTGCTACACAGAGCCCCCCTTCTTCCTTTAAGGATCCCTGTAGAATTCCTCTTGACTGTGCCAAAGTGACCCCTTGGTTGGCTGAACACGAGGGCAAGGTCTGGCCCTGTAAAACAAACATGTAGTTTGAGTCTGTGTTGAAGGCTCTCCTGAAATCTCTGTTTTGCTGCTGCCTTTAAAAATCTGTCAGGTCCACTGGATTTCTGCAGGGGATGCTGAGCCCCTCCAGTCCAGGGAAGCCTCTGTCACCCCCATGCAAAGGCTCCCCAAAGCACAGGAGAGTCTTCAGCAGGTGGAGAAGGTGGATGATGTTTTCAAGTCCTGGCCCAATAAAACGTCAAGGAATTGGAACATCTGTTACCTGCTGAAAAAGTTATTGCTCACAGTAATTAATATCACAGATTGTTTTGACCTCAGCCCTTGCTCCCCTCTCCCAGAGTGGGATCTTTCCAGGTCACTGAGTGTGTGTTTTCACTTAAGCACATCCCCTCTCTTATATCAGCTTCTGTTTTCAGGAGAGGTTCAGAGAAAAATGCTTTTATTACATGACATACTACAGCATTGATATCTCAACATATTAAATGTTTTTTCCCCCTGTTCTTGGAGCTCCAAAAATTTAATAATCCCAGAACTATTAGGACATCTACTTATCTTTCATCTGTTTTTCTTTCCTAGACTGTGAAAGCACTAAACCACTTAAAAGAAAACTTGAAAATTATTCACAGAGGTGAGTTCATGTCTTTTCTTCTTGTCTATGAAAATAATGCCAAGAATTGTAAGCAGCCTTTGCTTCAGTCAAAGTGTCAATAAGTGGCACAAGTACTGCTGTGAGTCTGAGTGCAGCTTTTGCACAGGTGTCTCCAGTGCCTGTTCTGTTGCCCCTTCAGCCTGTGCTTTTTCCATATAAGTGTGATTTCAGGGTGGTTTGGCATCTGCCTCTGCCCCTGGGCATGAGACATTTCTGGGGCTGACTCCATGTCCTTGGGCTCTGTCTCCTTGTGCTCAGGATCCCCCAGTGAGCACAAAGGGCAGCACCTCGACCCTCTGCAGCTGCTGTTCCTGAACCGAAACCTCCAGCTGTGACTTAACTGCTTTACATTTCTCTCCTCTGCAGACATCAAACCTTCCAATATTCTTCTGGACAGAAATGGGAATATTAAACTCTGTGACTTTGGCATTAGTGGGCAGCTGGTGGACTCCATTGCCAAAACGCGGGACGCCGGATGCCGGCCCTACATGGCGGTGAGTGGCACGAGCTGCTGTGGTGGGATCTGCAGGACTTTACCCCCTCCCGAGCCTGGCTCAGCGTGGCCCTGCCTGTCAGCAGCCTGCTCCCATGGGACAAGTATCCCCATCCCAAACTGTGGATCTGGCAGTGCCAGCAGAGACATCCAGGCTGGGGCAAAGTGACCACATTCCCATTTTTTTGCTGGACTCTGCTGCTGCCAGGGCTGTGGTGCTGGAGGGGAGGGTTGTTCTGTGCCTTCCAGCAGCTCCAAAAAAACAGCCCTTGGGGGGAGCAGTGCTGTTGCAGGGCAGGTTTGCCTTGGTCTGCAAGAAATCCATTTGCTCTAGTAAGATTGTCACAGGAGTTAGTGCAGAGCAGAATTACAGTGATTTTTGCAAACCACTTGAATGCCAAAGTGTGCCAGAACTTAATTCCAGGGGAATGTTATTCTGGAGAGCGGCAGTAGCAGAGCAGCTGTGTGGAAATTGCTGGGGCTGAGTCGTGGCTCCTGGGAGTCTGTGCTGCTTGTTTGCTGCCCTCCCCCTCCCAGGGAGAGAAGCTGTGGTGGTGAATTTGGAAGCTGTCTGAGAGTTTTAAACACTTCTGTGCTTCAGGCTGATTTGGAAATTTAATTCTGCTCTCACGTGAGCCAAGGCTACCTTATGTAGGGAGCTGTGTGCCTGCTGCTCTCCATGTAACTTTAATTTCAGTGCCTGTGTTTATTTTTGTTACTGATTTATGGCTCTGTATGCTGAAAAATGCTGTTTTCTGAACTCTTTTTATCTACCACCAAGAAGAAAAAAGGAAAATGTCTGTCTTTTAAGGTACAGTGCCCATTTGGCCCAGGTCACAGCTCTCAGATGGCTTTCATCTGACTTGGTGTGTGTCCAAAGCAAAACTTGTGTGTCCTGATTCTGATCTGTGCAACACCGAGTCTGCATTTCAGAGTATTTGACCATTTCCTCTCACTGGCCTCCTAGCAGAGGTAGTTACTCATTGAGCTGAACAGGATAGTGCAGATGAGATCCATTCTTGGAGACCAGTGCTGTGGTACAGCAAGGTCTGTGCAAGCATCAGATCCATGAAACATGGTGAAAGAGGGCAGTTTGTTAAATAAAGACCTTGTGAGGCTGGAGAGGGGCCAGAGCTGTGTCTGCTGTCAACACTCTCGGCAAGTGTGTGGAACTCCCTGCAGGGAAGAGGCTGGGTCAGAGCAGCCCAGTTTGGGGTTGGTGGTGGTGTGTGGGATGCTGAGTGCAGCACCAGAGAGGGGTGCCCAGGAGGGGTGGGAGCCAGGGCAGTGTGAGCTGCTCTGCTCCGAGGCTGTTTTTGCATCCCACATTGCAGGCACTTGGGTAGTGTCGCTCTGTGGCGCTCAGGCTGTTACTGCCTTTCCCCTTCACCTTGGGGTGTTCAGCTCTTAGAAAGTTGCTGTCACCTTTTCCCTTCCCAAGTTCAGGGGCCGATAATTACAGGAATTAATGTTGCCCCCTTTTCTTAGAGCCGTGGGTAGGTTATTGTGTCTGCTCAGACTGTTGGTGTAGTTACACCATGACAATTCCTGTCACGTCTCTAAATGGCTGCACTGCCTGCTCTCCCCTGGGTTTTGGGTGGGTGAGTGCTTCCATAGCCCCTTGGTTTTCTATCTCCTGTCTGTCTGTCCATATGCACTCTGCTCTTTGTGCAGCTCCATCACCAGCTCCACACTTGGGTGGACTTTTAAATGAGCAAAAGTGTTCCAGTTCGGTTTGTGTTTTTCAGACCTTGGCATGGCACAGGGTTTGTGGGACAGCCAGCAGCTGGCAAGCAGTGTGGCAGACCACTGGCTGCTCCCCTGCTGCTCTCCAGCCTCAGTGACTCCTTTCCAAGTACATGAGCATTTCCACGTACCAGGGAGCCTGGGAAACGGAGAGGTGTCTCCAGCATGCAGGCACATCTGCCAGCTGCTTCTCCAAGCCAGCAGAGGCTGATGTCTGTAGGGATGTTGTGATCAAAGCTGGGAAGGGGTCAGGCCACCACACTCCTCTCAAAAGGAAAATACTAATTTTTGTAGTGTAGAATGGGCCAAGAGCAGTAGCTGTGTTCAGCCAGGGAGGCTCTGCTAAGGGCTGCTGGATGCTTCTTCCTGATGAGGTGTCTTGTTTTGCAAGGCCCACCAACCCTATGGCACTTGCAGGAATTCCTGCAGCATGAACACTTCCCCCTGGAGGGACCTGTGACACCCTGTTCACTGGGGCTGGTCCCCTGAGAGTGCCGGTATCGATAATGGTGGATTTTGGCCAATCTGAGAGTGGCCTGAGCAGACAGCAGGAGCCATGTCCAGCTGCCAAGCAAGTGCTGTGGGCTTGAACCAAAGTTGTTGGAACTGTCACAGCAGGTGGTGTCTCGGCCTTGGAGCTGCAGTGCTGGGGAGGTTGTTTACGTTTGGCTCTCAGTGCCCCTGTGATTGTTACAATGAGCAAAGGCCTATTGGTACCTCGTGTTCTCTGAAAGAAATAAAGGCAGCTTTGAGTCCCCAGGCAGCTGCTGGCCCTTGAGCAGCCCCCGGGCCATTCTGAACCCTCCTCACCCAAATTTGCCCTGTGCTGGGATTTACTGCAGGTGAGTTTGGGGTGAGGTTGCTCCTGGCCAGCCCCAGGCACTCCTCACGTGCTGCTCCCTGTGATCGCTGCCTTGCTCTGTCTGTGTGGGTGCTGCTGCTGAGAGTGGGCTCTGTGTGCCACTCAAGCTGGTGACCTTTGTGACATAACTGCTTTTTGCCTTCTAAACACTCCAGTGACCCCAGTGTCTGTGTCATGGAGGAGGGGTGAGGCTGGTCATTTGGGGAGGGCTGGACCCATCCAGCACGAGGACAGATGTCCTGCCCTGCCCCGCTCCTTTAGGACCTCCAGGGTCAGAGTTTGAAGGTGTCACCAGTGTCCTTGTTCACTCAGGTCCCTTTCCCAGGTCACCTGGGAGCTGCTGGCTGCAAACTGTGGCTGTGCCCAGGTCAGTGCTCTGAGCCTTCCCCCCTCCCTGGGATTGCTGGCTGGGTTCTTCCTGAGGGGGTGGGCAAGGGATGTGTGGTGCTGGGGGTAAACAGCAGCCTTCTTGATGCCAGTGCATTACCCATGGCCCAGTGAGCACAGTCTGTTTCTGCCTGTGCAGGAGCAGGGGCCAGTGCACAGCCCTGTCTGTGCCCAGGATGTTTTCCCACTCCTATCTCCTCCCTGGAGAAGGTGGGCAGTCGCTTACGGCATCAGTGTCAGGACAGGCTGGGGATCCTGTCCCTGTGTTTGGGTGGCTTGGGCAGAGATCAGGACATGCACAGAACAGGAAAATTACTCAAGGCAGTTGACAGCTCTGTCCTCTCTCTCCCTGTGCCTGTGGAGGGGAAGGCTGTAGGGATGCAGGAGTTCTCTGGATCCTTTTCCCAAGCGGAGTCACAGCAAGAGCCTGTTTCAGCTTCACATTCCTGACCTAATGCCCAGGTTTTCATCCGGCCCAATCAGTCATTTATCTGCACATACAGGCTGTGAGTTTGAATTCATGCAACTAAAATCCTCTTGGATGCTCCTAAATATTACTGTGTATTGGACTTTTTCCTCTTTCCTCTGAAACTTGGCATTTTTAATGACTGAAAAAAACAGTTTTGGGAGGAGACTGGGAGATAGGGTTCTGTCCCTCTGTGAGCAGGGTGGACTGGATCAGGACTCTGCTACCTGTGACATAATGAATGCTGGGGAGGTGCCTGAGCTGTGAGCACAGCTGGCCCTGCTCAGTGCTGCTGCTGTCACCCGTGCTGCTGCTGCTGTCACCCGTGCTGCTGCTGCTGTCACCCGTGCTGCTGCTGCTGCCACCTGTGCTCTTGCTGTCACTCGTGCTGGTGCTGCTGCCCACCTGCCTTCAGCTCCAAAAACAATCTCTGCTTACTCATCCACTGGCAAAAATCAGCTCTGAGATTTTCCCTGCGTGGGACTTCTGTCCAGACTTGGCCCCTGCCATCATGCGGTGCGAGCCTGTGCTGAGCCTGGGTCTGTGCTGTGGCATTTGCGCCCTCCTCCTGCCAGGGACACAGCAGGATGGGGCTTTCCTCCTTGCCTGTTCAATCCTTGGCTGCACAGGCAGTTTTTATCAACCTGGAGAAGTGTGGCAGTAGCCACCTGTGTAAGCTGATGGCTTGCCCAGCAGTATTGCAGGCAGACATGGTGTTTGTGGAGGAGAGTGCTAAAAGTGGGGAAAAAAGTAATTTCAGCCACAAAGAGTTAAGTGGGAAGTACCAAAAGTCAGGTCTAGAAGATAGTTGCACTCAGGGGGCATTGCTTGTTCAGCTGGAAGCAGCTCTTGGCTGCCACAGGTTTGCTCTGCCTGGTTGGCTGTGCTGGGGGAGCCCAAGGTTGGCCCCTGCAGCTCTGGTTCTCTCCCAGGAGGCTGATTGGAGGCCACAGGCAGCAGAATGGAACCATCTGGGCAGCAAAGATGCTGAGAAGGGCTGGGCAGGGTCGGGTGTGGGCAGAGGGAGTGAAGGGCTGAGCAGATCCCAGGTGTGCAGGTTCCAGGTGTGTGTTGGTCGTCCCAAACTCCTGGAGCCTGTTTGGCCCTTAACAGTGGAGCAGGCAGGGCACAGCACCTGCTTTGGGAGTGTTCATGGACTGCAAAAGCTTCTGTTTCCCTTACTATGGGAAGGATTAGAGTCAGGACTGGATCTGGGGCTGAGGTCTGCACTTTTCAGGTGCAGCCTTTCACAGGTGATGAGGCCAGAAGGAGAGACAGCGGAACACAGCAGGGGAAGCCCTTGATCATGCACACAGGCCAACAGCTTCTAGTGGAACAGAAGAGATCTTTGAGAAAAGAAACCAGACTTTAGAGCTCACACTGCTGGTGACTGCAGCCTGGCCTTGCGTGAGCTGCCACACCTTCGCTGATGGCCACTGCATGTCATGTTTGATGTCTGGTTAGGATGTGTATCACTTCATCTATAGACACCTTTTTAGTTCCTTTCTCTGCTGCATCACAGAGTCCTCTGTGATGAGAAGTGGTTCCCTTGCTCTGCCTCTATCTGGGCTCCTTTCGGTGTGTGTTTGAAAGTTGACCTGTTGGTCAGGATTTATGGCTGTGCAAGTGTTTGATTCAGTAACGACTTCAGGGACTTGCAGAGCATCCCCACCAAAACTCTGGGCCCTTGGTGAGATTCTGTGAGAAAGTTCCTTGGCAAGGCTGAAGTACCTGACAGCCCCCTGGAGCTGTTGCTTTGCCAGAGCTTGGCTGTTCATCTGACACAGCTCTTGGAAGGAGCAGGGGGGATGGTGTTGGTGTGCCAAGCTCTGGGGTACTGGCCTTCCCAAATGAGGCCAGACAGGGAAGGTCTCCAAAGTCCTGCATTAAAGGTACCTCTTCAGGTGCTGGAGAATGCCACAGTGCCCAAAAAGTTGTCTTGATCATTAATTACACTCCTCATACTGTTTAATACAAGTAAGTCCTGTATCAATGGCTGACTGTGGGCTCTGGTTTCTCCTCTGTTTGCAGAGTTAAGGAGCCCTGTCCTTGGTACACCCTCTTGCCCCAGAATGTGCTTTCTGACTGTGATGTAGTCACCTCTTGAGCTTTTCTAGGAGATTAGGGACTGAGCAGCTTATTCCCTTAAGGCAGATTGGCTTGTGTCTTATGGCTGGGAGGTAACCTCCTGCTTTTTTCAACATCCTTTTACAAATGTGGACCCTGAGACTGTGTGAACTCCATGTGTTTGTCTGACCTGTGGTGTCAGTAACAAGAGCAGCAGTTCCAGAGCATTGCTCCAGCCACACACCTGAAATCATGATGCTCCTCCAGGATTTCCTGTTCTGTCCTAGGGATCCCTGTCACCCCAGAGAGGGTATTGGACTGTTTTTTAGCTCTTTACTCTGAAACTTGGCACCCAGGCATATTTTATGACTGAAAAAAACAGATTCAGGAGGAGATTGGGAGATTGGTTCTGTCCCTCTGTGTCCCTCTGTCACCCCAGAGAGAGAGGGTGACAGAGACCTTCTCCGTGTCTGCTCCAGTGAGTCAGCAGCAGCCAGAGCCCAACTTGGCAAACACTCCAATCACACTGCTTTCTCCACGAGCCCTTATGTGCCACACCAGCAATAGTTTTTGTAATAGGCAAAGTTTAGCAACGGTAATTTTATATTTTTGTGGATGTTGTAAGCAGCAGGCTAAGGAAGGCCACCTTTGAGGTCCCAATATAAATCTTTCCCACTCAACACACAACAGTTACTCTGAACTCCATCAGTGAAGCATTCACTGATACAAATTACTGATGTTTGAGTTAGTGGAGGTTCAGACCATGTCCTGTACTAGTCCAGCTTTAGTACAGCCACGTTCAACTTTTCTAACAAGACAGATAAGGTCATTGAGAATGTGCTTAGCCAAGCCCAAGGTTGTCTTCAATAATGTTACTGTCAACCTTCCTGTGCCTGGTGTCCCCTGTCCACCAGTCCATCACTGTCCTGCTGTTGAGTTTGAGGAATTCAGGTGTGGCCAGGAAAGGCAGCTGGAGGAGATGGTGATCCCTTGTGAACAGAAACTGGCATCTCCACCTGGAAAACGCTGCTGGAGCAGGTTTTAAATGAAACATTCTCTCACAGTAAAAATGTAAAGGAAATAGGAGGGGAGGAAAGGCCATTCTCCAGAAATATGATCTCTGCTGATAATCTCTGGGCAGCCACGGGCTTCGGGACTGGTCTGGGCAAGGGGGAGGGACAGGAAATCAAAGAACAGAGAGGATTTTGGAAGGAACATCTGAATTCAGCATCCAAGCAGGGATGAATATTTTGGCTGAAGTATTTTTCGAGGATACCACTTTGCTCTCCTGTAGGTGCAGAGGTGTTGCACCCAGAGCTGGTGTCACTGCTGCTGTCCTGCCAGTGCAGTGGGGCTGAGGAGCTGGGGACAGGGCAGGTCCAGCCAGGAGAGGCAGAAGAACTTGTGTGCTTCACTGCCCTGTCAGATCTTCTGCCATGACACCTTGTGTCCCTTGCTCTGCTGTGCCACTCCCTGGCTGAGGGGCTGAGTCTCCTCCTGTGGCCAGGACAGGCTGTGGCACAGGATCCTGTGTGACCCCTGGAGTGACTGGCACTGCCATACAGACCCAGAGGGAGCACAGTGTTCAGAGCTTTGCCCTTGGTCACGTGGTACTGGAGAGGAGAAAAGATTTTGCCCAGCACAGTGAGTGTGATGCCTCAGTTGCTCGTGTGAGTGACTCACATCTGTGCTCTTAGACCGAGGCTCTTGCAGCAATGAGGTCACCTTCTGTGAGGTCCTACGTGCCCAGGGAGAGATCCAAAGCTTATTAGGGTTCACTGCACATAAAAATCAAGATCCACATGAAATCCTCACCTCTAGCAGCCAGCAGAAGAATTAGTTGTTACCAAAGAGAGATTGCTGTCATCTAAGGGAGATCAGTGTCACCTGTGGGAGAGCTTGGGAAATGTCCTGCAGAACAGTAACACTGGCCTGGAGGATGGATGGATGGATGTTCACCTTTGTTTGAACTCCAGCACCTACTGTAGAGCTGTGTCTTGCAAATGGAGTTCTGCTCAAGAACCAGCACTGTGAGTCCCCCCGGGGACCATCCCCTCACACTGCAGGACTGTATCTTTGGGAATACTGTGTACAATTGTTACGGATCCCCTGGAGCAAGTTCAGAGCAGGCCACGAAGTTAAGAGGACTGGAGCACCTCCCCCATGCACACGGACAGAAAGTTGGGACTGTTCAGCCTGGAGAAAAGATGGTTGTGTGGAGACCTCAGAGCATTTCCCACGATCTGAAGGGGCCTACAAGGAGGCTGGAGAGGAACTGTTCACTGGAGTGACAGACCAAGAGGGAATGACTTCAAATTGACAGAGAGTAGTTTTATATTAGATATTAGGAAGAAATTCTTCCCTGTGAGGGTGGGGAGGCCCTGGCACAGGTTGCCCAGAGAAGCTGTGGTTGCCCCATCCCCAGAAGTGTCCAAGGCCAGGTTGGATGGAGCTTTGATCAACCTGGGCTAGTGGAGAGTGTCCCTGCCCATGGCAGAGGTTTAGAACGAGGTGGTCTTTAAGGTCCCTTTAAACCCAAACCATTCTGTGATTTTCTGGGAGATGATGGTCATGTCCACAGGGCTGATGTGAGCATCTCCTGACTAGGAGAGTGCTCAGGCTCCTACTCAGCCTTCCAGGGTCTGAACTGCCAGCCCAGCCCAGCCCAGCCCAGCAGGGCAGTCAGGGAAGGGGCTCACAGGAGTAAATCATTTGGAGGTCTCAGTGAGCAGATGAAGGGAGATGCAGGGGACAGCCCTGAAGGATGAACAACTTGCTTTTCACTGTGGGAATATCCTCAAGAAATATAGCAATATGAAAAGTGAGTGACATTTTCCTTACTGAACAGCAGAACTTCCCAAACTAGTTACTGACAGTCCAAAGGGTGGTTCCCATTGCTGCTGCAGCACCCTGGACTTGGTTTCACACGTGTTTTGGTGTGAAAATTTAGTCTTCACTGGAGGCTGACAGGTTCCATCTCATATCTTTCTGTTCCCATGGTTGGAGCAGAGGGAGAGTTTGTTCATGTAGAAGTTTTCTGCTTTTTGTATTGCAAAAATGTAGCACTTTCTCATAATTCTTTGCTCCTAGTAGGCATTTACTCTCTTTGAGTTCAGGGATGCATTGGCCTAAGGTAGTGAAGAAGAGTTTGTTGTGTACATTTTAATGCCATGTAGGCAGTTTGGAATTTGTGGTGCATGTGGGATAAAATTCCCTGATTATATAACCAGTGAAAACCCAGATCCAACCTTCAAGAATTAGGTTTTCTCAGAAATGCTACTTAAGCAACATGAAACAGCTCAGGGCTACCAAGAGTCCTGTGTGCGTCTGTCCTCGTGTCACACTCCAAGCTGCAGGTGTTTGTGTAACTGGAGTTTGGAGGAGAGGGAGGATCACGTGTGTTTGCTTGGCTGGGGTTTGGAGGGCAGTGAGGATCTGTCCTGCCCACTGCTCATTTTCCAGTTGAGATGCTGATGCTCAGGTGGCACTGAACTAGAGAGAAGCCCCTTGGCAGCCTGTACCCTTCTCTGATGGATCCATGCCCTGTCCTGTCCTATCACCCATGAGCTCATGCAGGAGTGGGTCTCCACCTCAGCCATTTCATTTCCTGCTTTCCTGCAGGACACCTGGCCTGACCCAGGCTATGTCTGCAGCCCTCGCTTCAGGTCCCTGCAGTGTGACATGGTGACTTTTCCTTCCTTGGTGTTAATTGCTCCTGTGTCAATTCTCAGGATTCTTCTTGCTCTGTATTCAGATGGGATTTATTTTGGTCTGTCTGCTTTCCCTCTAACTGTGCCACCATGCTCCAGTCCAAGTGGGGCCAAGTCCCCATTGCTCTGCTCAGTGGAAGTAGCAGGCTATCTCTCATGGGTGACTGGCGTGACCAGCTCTGTCTTGCCAGAGCCACCTATCCCACCAGTCCCTTTGAGCAGTTGGACCATGCCAGAGCAGCTGCTCTCTGTGCACTCCCCTCCTTCACTGTGCTGTGTGGAGAATGAGTCCTTTGTCTGCAGCTGGGAACTGCTCTGCTGTGGCAGTCCCCGTGGATCTGTGGTGTGGGGCGTCCCAGCACTGGCAGGGCCAGCAGCCCCATAACTTGGTGTGGCCCTGTGCTGGCTGGTCCCTGGTGGCAGTCTGTAGACATGGTGGTGTGTCCCCAGCAGTGCTCAGGGCAGGGCCACCCACAGCCCCTGTGGCACACCAGCATCTGTCACATGGGGTGTGGCACTAAGGAGACAGGCTTTGGTCACAAGGTGGTCCTTGTGTTCCTGCAAGGTGACTCTGATGTGCATGGTGGGAAAGGTACCTGCCAGCTGTGGAATCCCTCTTCTGTTGCCCTTATGGGCAGTGGCCATGAGCCCCAAGAGCTGCCTCACAGGGTGGGGACAGTGGTACATGGTGTCCTGCAGCACAGGGAGCATACATAGAACCATAGAACTCAGAATGGTTTGGGTCGAAAGGGACTTTGAAAGATTACCTGGTCCAACACCCCCTGCTACTCACTAGCCCAGATTGCTCCAAGCCCTGTCCAACCTGGCCTTGGACACTTCCAGGGATGGGGCAACCTGTGCCAAGGCCTCACCACCCTCATTGTGAACAGTGTCTTCCTTAAATGTGATCTAAACCTACTCTCAGTGTAAAACCATCACCCTTTGTCCTGTCTTTCCAGGCCCTGGTAAAAAGTCCTCTTGACTTTCTTATAAGTCCACTTTATTTATTGAAAGGCCAAAACGAGATGTCCCCAGAGCCTTCTTTTCTCCAGGCTGAACAGCCCCAACTCTCTCAGCATGTTCCTAGCAGAGGGGCTCTAGCCTTTGGATCATTTTTGTGCCCTCGTTTGGACTCACTCCTGCAGTTCCATGTCCTTTCTGTGCTGGAGACTCTGGAGCTGGAGGCAGTACTGCAGGTGGGGTCTCTCACCTGAGCAGGGCAGACAGGGATGATCCCTTCCCTTCGCCTGCTGCCTGAGGGACTGGGAAGGGGTAGCTCCATGTGCCCCACACCCACGCTTGCTGCTGGAGCCAGGAGGGCAGGAGGAGCCCTTGGCACATGGCAGAAGGGGTTGGAGGTGAGAGGCTGTGGTGAGAGCTCTGCTCCAAGGGAAGCCAGGATGTTACAGGGCTGCAGGTGCAACAGAACAGTACTGGGAGAACCAGAGGGCTGTTCTGGGCCCTGAGTCCCAGGAATCCTGGAGGGGCTGTGTGGGGCCGTAGGCAAACAGGGCTGCTGGGGATTGCAGGTCCATAGTGCTGCCTGTGGCACTGGGACCAAGCATCACTCATGGTGACAGTCCCTGAAAGCTGCTCTTCAGCCTGTGACAGGGCACGGGGAAGTGCCTGCCAGGCCATGGCCAGTGCTGGTCAGTTGTTAATGCCATGTTTTCCTTTCCACCTCCCTGCTGCTGCCATCTTCTGTTTGGTTTCTCCTTGACATTTTGGACTGTTAGCAGGAAGACATCACTGAGAGCATTTTGACTTTTTTTATACCCAGGAGGTGAAGTTATTCTGTGTGTTACCTCAGAGCACAGCTTTGATTTCTAAGTATGAGCTCCTCTTGCCCTTCCTGAGCTGGAGTGTGAGCCAGTCTCACCCAAGGGCTCCTCTCTGAGATGTTTTGCTTCTTACTGAGATGTCCAGTAGCCTCCTGAACATCCAAGAACATCCACATCCTAAGTGTTTGCTGGTTACCAAACCATCCTCCCCTCAAATAAACAAGTAGTGGGGATTGGGAATGCACATTTCCATTCAGATCCTCCTGCAGAGTTGTGGAGAAGTTGTCATTGCATTTCTGTTCCCCATATTTAAAGAAATGGATGCTCTGTTAGCTATTGATTCATTCCCAGCTGCTCTGGCAGTCTGTTGTGCCCAGTATGGGAAGTCTGGACTCCCCAGGAAGGGCAGGAGTTGGCTGTGAGGAGGCAGCAGCACAGGGGGACCTGCAGTGCGGGTGTGGTTGTGGTAGGTTTTGGCTGAGCTCCAAGAAGAGCATGTGAAGGGCTGATGATTGGATTTGGAGAGTTGAAATTTAGTAACTTTATTATTTTGCCCTCCTACCAGGAGTATTGGAACATCCATCCAAGTCATGAGAGGAATACCTAATGTATGAGTTTAAGCTGAAGGGAAACCACAATCAAAGGCTAAGAGCAAAGCAAAGGGCAGAGCTTGGAGGGTGGGATGGGCAGCATGTTCTGGCTGTGGCCTTGGAAGCCAACCTCATTTAACAAGGTACTGTAACTGAAAGGGAGTGTGACAAAATGTGTTAGTGGCCCTGGGAAGGTTATAACCCGTGTACTGAGGAGCAGGGGGCACAGGGAGGCTGTAGGAGAATCCACTTGCAGAACCACTGAAGCTTGGCAGAAACTTCTCTCTCCTGTCTCTGTGTGTGCGTGACCTGGGCAAGTTTCCTTGGAGCAAGTGCTGGTGGCTGAGGAAAAGGGAGTGGTCTCAAAGCAGTCACAGCTGGGACAACCACATGTGGGTAGTGGCTGCAAAGAGGAGAGCTGGCAGCATGGCAGAGCAATCAGGAGTGCCATGGGGCATTCCCATGGGGACTGGGGAGTGTCCTGGGAACATAGTAGTGTGCTCATATCCACTGGAATGTTCAGGTTGCACTGAAGGACTTGGTTCATTGCCTGGCACTCTTCAGCTGCATCTGCTATGACATTGTATTAAAATGTAGCTTACAAAGCAACCAGGGGCTTCCAGAGTGTTTCCTATACCCCATAATTTAGAATTTATTGCAACTTGGGTATCTTTATTATTGTTGTAGTAAAAACTTAATAAGACCTTTTGACATTTTAATTACTACATTTTTGACTAAAGAAGGCAGACTGGGGTTTTTCATAAAGATGACATGCAAGGCATAAAGATGATTTTTTTGCTGGTTCAGCTCTCAGGAGATTCACCTCTTGCTTTTAGGTGCAAATCTGGCTTAATACTGTTCTCTATGAAAGATGTTTTGGATGTCTGAAGACCTTGTAACATCACAGTTGCATTCCTAGGGATGACCAAAATCTTGTAAAGAGCTGTTCTTACAAAATGCATTGTTTTTAATACTTGTTGAGATTTGGCAACCAGCATCCAGGGAGAAGAGTTCTGGTGGGTGCTGTTAAGCCTCAGGATGGTGGATGAGATGTTGATTACAGTGCTTATGATCCCTTAGGAACAACTTGCCTGTGAAAACGGAGAAAGTGAGCCTTTGTGTTAAAGAGATCCCAAAGTTGAACTAAATAAACAGACAGTCAAAATTATTCAAGGTGCTTGTGCAAAAGGGAAGAAAAACCCCACAAAGAATTAGACACTGATAAATGGCCATTTCCCATCACCTTTTCCACTATACCTCCATAAAATCAGTGTTTTAAGCAATTCCTGAAGATGTTGCTCTGCTTGGGGTTGCAATTCTGCCCTGTCCAAAAGTTTGCCTGTGGAGCTGTGCCAGACTCTGACTTGGTGGGACAGTCTGGGAGTTTTTTCTGAGTTTGCAGATGTTTTCATTGCTTCCTGCATGGCCCAGTGTGTGACTGCTCCTTCTCGCTGTTGCAGCCGGAGAGGATAGATCCCAGCGCGTCCCGGCAAGGCTACGACGTCCGCTCAGATGTCTGGAGCTTGGGGATTACATTGGTGAGTGAGGGGGTTTGAGCTCTTTCCTGGGTGGGGAACCTTGGTGCCCTTTGCAGTGTGATGGGGTCACACAGGGGAAGCCCAGCCCAGCCCCAGGCACAGCCCAGCACGTTGGCATGTTGTGATTGAAGTGGACACTGCCTGGGCTAGGAACAATATCAATCCCTTCCAGGCCGATGGTTCTCTGGAACTCCTGTGGGTATGTTTGGCTGCAGCTGTGTTTTGCAGAGAACAAGAAGTGAGCAGGGAAGAGGTGATGAGTAAATGAGTTTTGTGTTCAGAACCTGAGCTGAGGTGGGTGGTGAGTGTGGTGGTGCAGAGCAGAGCCCTCAGCCTGGGTGAACAGGCACCTGCCAGCCCTGGCAGCTGTGACGCTTTGGCTGCACAGAGACTTTCGTTGTTAATCCTGCATTCTGGGATTCTGATTCCTTGGTGGCCTCATCACAGCACTGCATGCTGCACACACTGATACAGTGAGAAGCTTTTACCTTCTCGGGGTGGTGAAGCAGAAGAGAAAGAGCAGAAGCAATAAGTATGAACCAGTAGCTTTTGTCTTCCCTGCTGATGCTTCAAAATGCTCATGTCCGTTGTCCTGTTAGGAGTAGAGAGTTGTACTTGGTGATCCCTGTGGGTGCTCTCCAACTTGAGATAACCTATGATTGTGTGGTTCTCATTATCCATTTTAGTCTAGTGGTTCTTAAGATGCTTGGAAAGGGACTGGAGGATTTCACTCTCCTACACTGGTGTGTTGTAGAGTCAGTGGAGGAGCAGACATTGGCCAGCAGCAGCACTTACTGGTGGGTAGAACTTCCCTCCTCTTAGAACCATACAGGGAATAGGATGTAGAATCTCATCTCAGTCTTCCTTTTGGGGGATTCAGAGTCCTTGCAGTTGTTTTCTTGCCCTGGGTGCACTTACCTCGTGTAACCTGCCTGGTGCTGTTGCTGTTTCCCTGCAGTATGAGCTGGCCACGGGGCGATTCCCTTACCCCAAGTGGAACAGTGTGTTTGACCAGTTGACACAAGTAGTGAAAGGAGACCCACCACAGCTGAGCAACTCAGAGGAAAGGGAGTTCTCCCCCAGTTTCATCAACTTCGTCAACTTGTGGTAAGTGTGTCCTGCCGAGAGAGAGCACTTTTGGACTTGGCTTTTTTTGTCCTTGCTGGATATTGGGCAAGGATCGTGTGCCCAGCGTGAGTGTGAGGACCTCTCACATTTCAATGGTTTGGAGAGGTGATGGGGGTACTTGTCCAGGTGGCAACTGATGGGCAGACCTTGGCAACTGTTCTTCAGGGACATGATGAGGAGAAAACCTCTGAGAGGCTGTGCTAGGGAGAGGCACAGTAAGACCCATGGCAGGAGGTTTGTGTGACCAGGTAAGGGCGTGGCCTGCACATCCTGTTCTTGTTGCCACACAGCCTTGGGACAGATCTGCTGTTTGCCCTTTCTTCTGCAGTTTGAAGCAATAGACACTTGTCAGCATTGTGCTGTAATTGGACAGAGAGGATCTGTACTGTCCTGCTCTTTGCCTGGCGAGGCTGGGAGCCTTCCTGCCCAGTTCTGGGGCTGGGCTCAGCATGGTGACTGCCAGGACTTGTGGCCATGGCTTGTTGGTTTGTTGGCTTCATATCTTGTGTTAATTGTATGTGAAGATCAAGACTGGAGATGTTTTTTTGCAGGCAGGGCCTCTGCAGCCCCAGGTGGAGGGTCTGTGATGCTGCTCAGGGGGGCTCAGGGTGTTCCCCCACCTGCCACAGGTGTGGGGTCCTGTTCAGGGTAAGGACTGATTGGGGATTTTCTGGTGAAGCATTTTTCTATCCAAATGTGAAAGGTGGTCAATATAATTTTCTTAAGCTAATAGCAAAGCATAGATGAGATCCGTCAGTGTGACCTGCTTTTGTCTTCTGGGACCTCCTGCCCTGGGCAGACCAGGTGATGACCATCCCCAGCACAGAGGTGGCCACTCAAAGCTCTGTGACTCAGGAAGGCTCAGCACTAGACACTTGCAATGCTCAAGAGGTTTTGTTTCAGAGTTTTCCATCCTGTGGAGATGATTTTGGGGTTTGATTGTACAATCTGTGAGAATTACAATTTTTTAAGGAGTCCAGGTTCCACTTCCTGGCTCCCTGTAAGAAAAGTCTGGTTATTGTCTTGGGGCTGCAGAAAACTGAGCATCAAAATGGTTTGCTGGTCAAAAGAAGTTTCCATTTTTCAGTGTAGTATTTGCTTTGATCAGAATTGCTTTCCCCATGTACAGAAAAAGCACAACTTTGTTTCCACATAGCTCTCCATGGAGATGCCATAATATGAGTTTGCAAAGCCAGGAACTTGGGTCCTGCCTTGTGAGTTTGGCTCCAGATCATCCAGCAGAGGAGGCTGTGCAGCATCTCCCTTAAACAGCCATGTCTTTGGCCCACAGAACCACAGAATGGTTTGGGTTGGAAGGGACCTAAAGCTCCTCCAGTCCCACCCCCTGCCATGGGCACCAGCCCAGGTTGCTCCAAGCCCTGTCCAACCTGGCCTTGGACACTTCCAGGGATGGGGTAGCCACAGCTTCTCTGGGCAACCTGTGCCAGGGCCTGCCCACCCTTACAGGAAAGAATTTCTTCCTAATAACAAATCTAAAACTGCTATCTTTCACCTCAAGGCCATTCCCCCATGTCCTGTCACTTCATGCCCTTGTACAATGTCCCTCTCCAGCCTTCCTGTGGGTCCCCTTTAGAGCCTGGAAGAGGGTCTATGATGTCTCCAGAGCTTTCTCTTCCCCAGGCTGATCAAGTCAGTTTGTAGTTCCAGCCCCTTTCCCCTTTCTGGGGCCACTGCTCTGGAATAGCCACAGCACACAGAGCCCAGGACAGGTTTCGGTCTAATCCTGGGTTTTGTTTAACCTGGTTTTGTAAATAATCTGACTTCTGCCTGGAGTATTTATAGTGTCTTCATAGCAACACTATAATAAACGTTTCTCTTAATAACCTTTAGTTAATTACAAGCAGTGATCTGTGGGGTTACTAAGCCAGCAGGTGAGGCTCCCCAAGGCTCTGTGGGATGGCATAAACATCCCACAGATGTGGATCTAAGAATCTTCTGGGTTTGTGCATTCCAGAGTCACGAAAAATGTCTAAAGAGAGTCTAGATAAATCAGTGAGGAAAGGATATTGTCATAGAATCATGGAATCACAGAATGGGTTGGGTTGGAAGAGATCTTAACGCTCACCTGGTTCAACTCCCTGCCATGGGCAGGGACACCTTCCACCAGCCCAGGTTGCTCCAAGCCCCATCCAGCCTGGCCTTGGACACTTCCAGGGACAGGGCAGCCATGCTTCTCTGGACAAGAGACCTTTATTTAACATTTCAATAATGTTAAAGAGTTTCTGGTATCTCTTTCAGCACTATGAATGCCTGGGTGGAGCATTTTTCCCCTTTAGCCCCCTCCCTGCATTAGAGGCTTAGCTGGAGTCCCTCTCCTGGCACTGGTGCTTACAGTGGTTCAGTTTTCTGCTGTGGAGTCTCCAGTGCTGTGCCTGGATTAGCAGCTGAGTAGCCCTGAGCTCCTGAGGATCAGCATCCTGGGAAACTGTGTAGGACCTGTATGGCTCCTGGTGCTGCCAGTGGCCACTCCAGGCAGCTTCACACTGAACTGGAAAGATTTCTCAGAGTGCTTTAGGAAAGTGTGCATGAGCATTTCAGAGCAGAGCTTGGTCTTGGAGCTCAAGGGCTTTGTTGCCTTACAGGTGTTGGAGGAGCAGATTGGAGCCCCCAAAGAGCCTTGGTGGGGTCAGGCAAGGAATTGCTCTTGAGTGGCAGGTGCCTGGAGAGGGCTGTGTGTGCCCAGTCACCAGGTCTGTGCCCACTCTGCCCTACTGGCTCTGTGGGCTGGTCATGGGCAGGACAGTGCTGGTCTGATGGCTGGAGGCCACACTGTGGTGGTGCTGGAGCTGGAGAAAGGTCCAGCCAGGGCCCCTGGGGATGGACATGCAGCTGCTGGGAATTAGAGTGACGCCTTTTGTTTGAGAAAGGCGCCACATCCACCCATTCTCTTCGTGTTGCAGTTCTGGTTCCTGGGTCAGCAGGGACTGCGGTGTCACTTTTTGTCCTCTTTCCCTGCCATGTCCCCTATGGCAGGGCTTTGGTGGCCTTTGATGCCAATTGCTGTCCCTTGCCCAAACAGCTGAGATGGCTGTGAGGGAGGGAAGCAGTTCCTGTGGTCCCTCACAATGCAAGGATGGGTTTTCCAGGAAACCAAAGGCCGTAAGTCCCACCATGACAGCAGTGGGTTCAACAGCATGTCCTGTAAAAATTTGTATTTGATGTCTAACATTTTCCGCAATCCCACTGTCTCCTAATTCTCTCCCTGCTTTCTTTAGCCTTACAAAGGACGAGTCCAAAAGGCCAAAGTACAAAGAGCTTCTGGTGAGTGCCCAGTGTGTGTGTCTGTGCTGGCTCTGCTGCTCACACAGCAGGGCTGGCCCACGTCCCTGCTCTGCTCGGGTGTTCCAGCTCCATGGCTGGAGGAGGAGCACCACCTCCCTGCCCCTGTCAGGGCTGTCTGTACACCAGGGCAGGCCATCAGCAGGGGCAGCTGGGGCTGTGGACAGGCTGCCTTCGCTCGAGGTCCTGCAGTGCTGGAGCCCTGTCAGGTCACTGGGCAGCACTGTCACCTGTCAGTGCCTGCAGCACACAGGCCACACAGGGCTGGGAGTGCTCAGGCAGAAGTGACACCTGAAGTAGCACAGCCCCAAGGTGGACAGCAGCAGGGCCTGTCTGGGGTGGGGGGTGCTAAAGGAGAGAGGACAGTGATGCTTTGGGTTTGGATCAGTCACATGTGGCCACTGTGCACCTTCAAGGTGCTCTGGGCACCTGGAAGGCACCTCTTCAGGGCACATGGTTCCACAACCACAGCCTGACTCCCTGATGGGGTTTCAGATGCCCTGATGTGAAAGGGGTTTGCTTGGTGTCCTGGCCCAGGGTCCCCCTGGCCTTATGTCCCTGCTGCTCTGAGCTGGGTCCAGCCAGTGTGGCCTCCTGGGCAGAGCCGAGAGTCGGAGTTCAGGAGAACAGAGTTTGGGTTGGACCTCCACAAGCCACTCCCTGTCACTCCCCACATTGTGACAAAGCTGATGATGAAACCTCTCCTGAAAGGTATTTCAGTGATGTCCATGGTGATCCTGCACCCTCACTGCTTCCTGCCCATCAGCTCCTGATACTCTGCAGTCCTGTCCTCCATAACCTCCTACCTCCATAAACCCCCCACTGATTCTCAACCTGGAAAAGCCACAGACCAAGCAGTGTCCTGGTGTCCCACAGCCACCACCAAGCCCCATGTTCTTGTACCAGGCAAATTCACCTGCTCTGCTTTTATCTGGGGAGCCAACACATGACAGGAGGGTGACTGTAAACTTGTTTTTTGTCTGATTCCAGAAACATCCCTTCATCCTGATGTATGAGGAACGCACAGTGGATGTTGCATGCTATGTTTGTAAAATCCTGGATCAAATGCCAGCAACTCCCAGCTCTCCAATGTACGTGGATTGATATTGCTGCTACATCAAACTCTAGAAAAAGGGCTGAGAGAAAACAAGCTGTAAAGAATTTTCATCACATATTGCAGTGTTTTTAATGCTCGCCCAGACACCATGTGCAATAATATTGGTGTTACTTCCATCCTGTCTGTATACTGTTGTCACATATAAAGTGCATCCCTGTAATACCTGATCACACAGTGTTAGTGTTGGTCACAGAGAGACCTCATCTTGCTCTTTTGTGGACATATTCATGAAATGTGGAAATAAGTACATTTATTTGTTGACTGTGATTGGATAGCACCTAAAATTCATTTCTAGACTCAAAACTTGGAGACTTCTCAGCAGCTACTGGAAAGATATTTCTCTCAAACTCTTCCAATTGTTGTTTCAAGTAATAATAAAAAGCAAACAAACAAAAGTTAGGCGTTGTCTGTCTGAACATTAAGAGACTTTGCCTGGAGGGAGAAGAACTTGCTTAACCAACGAGATGCTTTGCCTTCTGGAGCTGGAAAGGCAAAGGAGAATTTTATTCTTCACAAAGTGCAATAGATTTACTGCTATGAAATTCTGTTGCTTTACAGTCGCAGTGTACTT
The DNA here is from genome assembly GCF_047495875.1 of Pithys albifrons albifrons. Taxonomy (NCBI): domain Eukaryota; kingdom Metazoa; phylum Chordata; class Aves; order Passeriformes; family Thamnophilidae; genus Pithys; species Pithys albifrons. The sequence goes on along the minus strand of NC_092476.1, from coordinate 12,180,375 downwards.
TCTGGGGACAGTGTGCTCAGCTGAACTTCTTGTTAAAGAGAGATCGTGTTAAATATAGTGAATATGTCTTTACCAAAAATATGTTGCATTGAAAGAGGCTAACATTAAACTATTGAGATGGGACATAATGTATTCTTCCTCCTTTTACCAAGCCAGCCACTCTTCACTCTTAACTAGGTGTCCTGTAAATTGTTACCTGGTAAGATAAGACCTTTGACCTGAAGAATTATTAAACAACTTGATTGAATTTAACCTGCTTGTGACCTGGTTTATAGTGCACAGTGCTCACCACCCGCTGGCTTTGCTTTGCCTTCACCCAGTGCCGTCCACAGAGGCTGCAACTGCTTTAAAGGGCTGTGAGTTGTGGCCAGTGTTAGTCGAGTTCCTCCTGTCCCCAGCCCTGGGGGTCTTGCCTTTCCACTGGCCCAGCCCTCTCAGCCCAGTGCCCCTCATGAGCCCAACCCTCAGCTCTTCAGTCTTGCCACTGCTGGCAGGGTGCAGGGTGTCCCTGGGTGCCACAGGGCTCTGTGCCCATCACACTCTGCTGAGCTGCTGGAGATTGTTCACCACCTTCTGGCTATCAAACATCTTTTGTGACTCTCCATAACTCCTGTTGCTGCACTGCAGAGTGAACCTCCCTGAGACTCTTGGGTGCAGGAGATGAGATGGAGATGAGGGAGTGTCTAATGCCTTGAGGACTTTTAGCTGGCCCAGCAAGGCCAAGCTGTCACCTTCTGGCACATTCCTAAGTGAAACAGCACATCAGGCTTATTTCTGATTTTCATTGACATAATTTTCAAAGATTTATTTTTCCTGAAAACTTTTTTTTTCCCCCAAACATTGCAGTTTTCAGGTGTTCAGTAGCATACCAGGGATAAAATGGAGTCTGCAGAGTCTCTGCTTTCCATTTTGAGCTGTTTGGTTTAGGCACTTGGTAGGACTTCACCAGTATTAGAGCAACCTCCTGTGAGAGCTGTGCAGCAAAGTGGACCCAGGACACCACAGGAGTGAGCGCACGGCAGCGTGGAAGGCTCAAGGAAGCCCAAGGAAGGGCTTCAAACCAAAGCTACTGAGTGCAGAGCATCCTGATGCAGGAGCACTGAAGACCAGCACAGCCCAGTTGGGAAAGGAGAGCCGAGGCCATGCTCCTGGGACAGCTGGAGTTCTGTGCCACGGAGGTGACACCTTGCAGCACTGCACATCTCCCACTAGCACGGGCTGGTGTGAGCCCTTGGGATCCTTTAGTCCTGCCCTTCCTGGGTTGTCTTCCTCTGGGGCTGCTGCTCAGGCGAGGCAGTCACCAAAGTCTTCCCAAAACAAACAAAGAGCTTTCTGCAGTCACTGGTCGTTGCCGACAGCTCTGGTGCATCCCATGGAAGGATAAGTTGAACCTGTATGGAGCCTGTCTGAAGTGGTGATTCTGCCCTCAATCCTAGAGCCTTTCTCAGGCAAATCCTCATGGAGCTGTGATTCCTCTCGCCAGCCTTCAGCCCTCCAGAATGGACCATGGGCCCTCTGTGCCCCAGGGATGCTGGGGTGGGGCTGGAGACACCCAGACCCAGCAAGGGCAGCCACATGTTTGTGGGCTCTGCCCCACCCCTCTGGTATCTCCCCAGTGACAGGGAGCCCAGAAACCTTTCAGAGGGCCAGCACTGAGATGAATCCTCCAAATATGCAAGTGACTGCCATGCTCTGCCCTTTTGGGGTGGCTGGGCCTGTGCTCTGGTGCTGACCCATCTCAAGCAGCAGGACTAGTTTGCTGGGAATGGAAAGGCAAAGCTTTGAGCTGCCAGTGACAGTCAGGGGTGAGGTTCTTAGCCTGAGTGGCTGTACAGCACAGGTTTAGCCTATTCAACATAGATTATTATAAATGATTAAGGGTGCACCATTTATTGCAATGTATCTTTATTTAAAAAACAGAAAAGAAAAAAAGGTGTATAGTGTTCAGAAGCTGTGAAAATAGTGTAAGAACTGTACATTGTGAATTCTGGTTATTTTTTTTCATGTACCATAGACAAAAATGTATAAAAAATATCAAAAAGCTGATGTGCAGGGATGTTGCCTTATTGTCTGTAAAATGAAGCTCAGGAACATAACTGCTTCAAAGAGCTTCCGAATATTTTATCCGGTATCCTGGTTTGACTTCCTCCTCTATTTAAACTATTATACGTGGATCAAAGTGTTTATGTAATAGTTCTATCCTTTTGCCTGCAGGTCAGTTGTAATAAAACTAAGATGCGACTGTGATCTTGTTATTTTCCTTTTTGAGGTCAGACAAGAATGGGAAGGTTCACAAGAGCTGTGGGATCCCTTCCTCCAGGGCCTGTCCTCCAGGGGAAGGAGAGCAGCCTCCGAACCGCTTGTGCTTCATTAAAGAAATGTAGGGAGCTCCGGAGATCTCTCCCTGAAGGACTGCTGGGCCCTCTGTGTGATTCTGGTGCCTCTCAGGTGACCACTGTTTGCTCACAGGGGGGTTCTGCAGGCTCAGGACACCCTGTCCCTGTGAGGAGGGCAGGTGGCCATTCCCACACTCCAGGGGAAGGGCAGCCTTTGCTCCCAGCCTTGCAGGCTGCTCTATTTCTGCAGGACCAGCCAAGGTCTACAAAGCCCAGATGATCTCAGAGGCCCAGGCAATTCCTACTGCCTGGTGTTGGGATAAGTGTCTCTCCTGCCTGAAGCCATGGGGGGCAGGGCTTGGAATCTGCCCAGTCAAGTGGAGTCTACTGGGAAAGAATAGTGTTGGGGGAGAGGGCCCAGCCATGAGTGCCTGTTGTGCTCCAGCTGGAGGCATGGGATGGTCCCAGGAGTGCCCAGCTCAGAGAGGGGAGAGCCAGAGCATCCTGCAGGGGTCATTGGTCATGCCACAGTTCAGGATCAGGAGTACTTGGGAATGGGTGGATCACCTGGCATCAGCTCTTGCAGTGTCTCATCCCTTGGAGGTGACAGTTGCACCCAGAGAAGGGAAGGAGAAGACGGTGCTGGAGAAAGTCTTGCCGAGTAGAGACAGTGTGAAAGGGTCCCATGGCTGAAATCTCTCAGTTTGCCCAAATTTCATGTTTCCACCACACCAAGCCTTTTTCTGGAGCTTCTTGTTGCCAGCACAATGCTTTGTATGTTTTTGGATCACCTGCTGTCCTCACAGTTGGAACCCAACATCCCTCATTTGGTGAAGGCAGAAGACAAAATCCGAGTGTGCACCAGGGAAGGTCCTTCCCTGCTGGGCAGCCAGCAGAGATCCCAGCTCCTCAGCTTACAGTTCCATGGATTGGGGCTGCTCTGGGTTTCTGTTCCTTTGGCACTGCCACCTGCTTTTGCATCCTGGGATTTTTCCTGAGGAAACTGATAGATGAAGGAGCTGACAGAAGCTGGTTGCTGCATTTGGGTCTACCTGCCTGCTCCTGCATGGGATATCCCATGCTCTGCAGGAGGGAAAGGATCCAGCTCATGTCTGTTCCCCTGTGACTGTGCCATACAGGAGGGAATGTGTTTGCAGACATTGCAGTTCTTCTCAGCTGCTCCTTATTGAACTCATGCTTCATTTTGCCTCTGGACTCTTCCTGCCCATCTGTCCTTCAGTGCCATTGCTGAGGATCCCATTGTCACAGTGTCACTGCTGAGGTGGCACAGAAAACCTCCCACCACTTTGCAGATGCCTGTGGGGTCTCCCCAGGATCCATGCCTGCACAGTGTCACTGTTCCTGCTCCTGAGAGCCCTTGGATAATTCCAGCATTCCTTGCTTGAGTGGCATACAATGACTTTCTGTGACATACTGGCTGGGAGTCTTCCTGTAGGCGCCGTGGCCAGATCCACAGGGCTTCTCCTGTACCAGCACGTGGACCTTGAGGGTGCCCTGTTTTCCCTGCTCAGTGCCAGAACTGGAGGCACTGGCTCAGTGACCCGAACTGGTGTCTCACAGCGATTCCTTTGGACCCACTAGCATGGCTGAGGTGCTTCTCAGACCTTCACCAAGCATCATACAGCATCCAAGAAAGCACACTGTGCTCTGTTATGGTTATTATGTGTCTGGATTGCTCCAAGACCAGCTCTGAGGTTTGGATGACCTCAAACCCATCCCTGCCTGGGCCCAAGCAGGGTGAATGGAGATGTGCACCCCCACCTGTTCCTGTCAGGAGCACTTTGAGTTGTATGGCTATATTTTCACTAATATTCTGGCACAGCTTCTCCTTGCCTTCATCCCAGCCCTGTGTCTCCTTTGGTGGCCAGGTAAGTGTAAATGAAGGGCTCAGGCCTGTATTACAGAGAGTCACTGCCTTACCACCTCCAGTGCTGTGTCCAGTTTCAGGCTCCTCGTGACAAAAGACACTGAGGGGCTGGAGCGTGTCCAGGGAAGGGAACAGAGCTGAGGAAGAGTCTGGAGCAGCAGGAGTGGCTGAGAGAGCTGGGGGGGGGGCTCAGCCTGGAGAAAAGGAGGCTCAGAGGGGACCTTCTGGCTCTGCAATCCCTGCCAGGAGGGGGGAGCTGGGGAGGGGTCAGGCTCTGCTCCAGGGCACAGGGACAGGAGAGGGCACAGCCTCAGGCTGGGCCAGGGCAGGGGCAGGGGGCACAGCAGCAGGAATTTCTGCCTGGAAAGGGTGGTCAGGCATTGGAACTGCCCAGGGAGATTTGGAGTCCCCAGCCCTGGAGGTGCCCAAGGCAGGACTGGCCGTGGCACTCAGTGCTCTGGGCTGGGTGACAAGGTGGGCATCGGACACAGGGTGGGCTCCGTGGGCTGGGAGGGCTTTTCCAGCCTCAGCGATTCTGGGATTCTGTTAATATGACAGGTGCTGCTTTTTAACCCAACTCCACTTCCCCTTTGATTCCTGATACAGATCACACATGTGGCCATTGCTCTGAGCATGGGAAGGGGTGGAGGAAAGGAGTGGCTGCTCAGAGGAATAAGAAAACAGCCATTGAAGTCTTCCTTTTTGTTTAAAGCTGTGCAAGTGCTTGGAGAAGACGATGAAACACAAACTCCCTCTCCTGGAGATACAGAGCACTGTTGTAGTGGAAATAGAACAGCAGGGCTGCTCTGTGGGGCACCTGCCAGACAGTCTTTGTCTTTGCATAAATGCCAGATGAAAAGGCTGGACAGGCCCCACCATCAGGAGAACGTGGCATGTCCAAACAGCAAATCCCTGTCCAGCTGCAGCAGAAGAGTTGGGTGCAGGAGTGTCACTTTGAAGGTGCAGCTGTGCCAACAGCCCCCAAAGCACAGGCTTGGGAGGACTGGAAGGGGTTGGTGCGTGCAGGAAGGAGCTGCTCACACCTGAGGAGAAGTTCTGGCTTGCAAGGCTGTGTGTGGTACAGTCTGTGGTACCTGGGGAAGGTCTGGGCCTGTGCAGGTGTGGGTGCAGACACCAGAGCTACACTGAACACCAGTGAGTGGTTGTGTGAGCCCAGCACCTCGTTAGACACCAGACACCTGCTCTGGCTCCCTGGAAATTGTGTCCTGCTGTCCTGAGCAAAACACTTCTCTGTCCCTTCTTTTCCTAAATTTGGCCTGTATTCAACATGTTAGTTCTCTCAAATAGAAAGTCAAGAAGAAAACGAGGGCCAGCAAAATTCAGATGCCTCAATTCCCTCTGTGCCTCTGAAAAAAACGTTTGCTTTGCTGTCTGACACAGAGGCAGTTCTGTGCCTTGGCCACACAGGAGAGAGCAGCTCGTTGGATGAAGGTGGAGGCAGCCAATGTGCAATGCAGGTCATGTTCAGATTATTTGGAAAGAGGGGGAGATCCTGCCTGAGCTTCCAAGGACATCAGGTTTCCCACCGGGTTCAGAATGGACTGAGAACCCACGTGCTGCAGCACCCCAACAGCTCTGTGATGGGCTGATTCCAGGTGATTGGTCTGGAGAGGCTGTTGCAGGTTTCTGGAAAGAAAGAGCTTCCTCCTTAGGCCCTCCAGACATTGTCAGAAGTGGCTCATGAGCCATCTCTTTTGTGAGCAGCCTCTTGGCAGGAGCTGCAGACCCCAGTGAGGTCTCCCCTCAGTCTCCATTTCTTCCAGTTGAACAACCCCAGCTACCTCAGCCACTCCTCGTGTGACTTCCCCTCGAGACCCTTCATGCTTCTGAGCAGTGGGACTTCGTAGCCCAACCCCCCTGCACAGTGCAGCCCACAGCTTATCTCCTGGTTCCCTGCACCAGGATCCTGTGTTTCTTTTTCCCTCTGTACCTGGGCTTGAGCTGGAAAAGCAGGAGGGAGCTAAATAAGAAAGGAGAACAGAAGGATTCAGATCCTGGGACTGCACATCACAGTGATTTCCTGAAGGTATTTGAACCTGATCCCAATTACAAGAGGTTGGTGGGAATCACCTTGAAGTCCAGCCAATTCCTGGTTCCTGAAGAAATGTCAGTGCAGCTGAAGCCACCTTTTTGGTGGGGTCACAGCCAACAACGTGTGACCTGAATGTCAGGACATTTCCAGCGAGGGGGCCAGAGCCACCTGGCAGGTGCTGACTGAGGGGGGCACCAGGGAGGGGTTATTTGGGTGGGAGAGATTCAGGAGTCCCTGGAGAGCATGTGTTCCTCTCACCAGGTGAGCGGTGCAGGAGGTGCTGCTTGGCCTCCTCTGGGGTCCTGTGCTGCTGCAGCTTTGGAGCCCAGTAAGTGCATTGCTGCTGCTGCTGCTGCTGCTGCTGCTTTGGTATAAATTTTCCAACTCATAACCAGTAATACTGAGTAGTTCTGCTGTGTATAAATAACTCTGTGCTGCTGGAGTGAAATGGGCTGTAGAGGACAGGGCATGACAGCAGGGGCTGCAGGAACAGGCCCAGGGTGATGCCAGAGCCTCGGGGCTACAAATCCCTCAGCAGTGGCCAGTCACTGGTCACCAAAAGTTTGGGATTTGGGGGTAGAGTAAAACCAGCCTTAAAGACAATGAAAACAAGCCTCTGGCAGATGTAAGTCAGAGATGCAGCAATTCAGGTGTCATGTGGGGTTACAAGCAAAGGTGTAAAAACTACCCTGGTTTCCTCAGCCACTGCAGAGTGAGGAGGAAAACCCCATCCACATGGACATCTTTGCTTCTGGAAAAGGCTGAGGCTGCTGCTGTGTGCCATGGCACCCCACACCCTCCTCCAGCCTGAAAGCCCCAGAAAGGCAGTGAAAGGTGAGCAGAGCCCCCAGAAAAAAGGGAGCACAATTATGTCTGTGAGCAATGATTTTAATTGTATGTAGCACTTCTAGTCTATGTTAATTTCTAGTGGTCATTTGAGGTAAGTAAAACTAATTTTTTAGTTCAGCATTTAAGATATTAATGAAATTACCAATAAATTCATGGGGTTGTGTAAAAACGTGTTTCCTTTTGCATGCAAGAAAATGTTGAGAGTAAGGAATGGGTGGGAATACAAGGAACTTAGTTCCTAACTCACATGCATTGAGTTGGTAGAAATTTGAGGATGGGAGTGCTATGAGAAAAAACCCCAGGACTCTGTGAGGGTCACCTCATCCTCCTGCATTTGAGCCAAGATGTGCAGGCAGATCTGAGGATCTCAAAGCCCCTGGCCCTACATCTGGATCTCTGCCCGTGCTCCAGAGTGAATGAGGCTGGGCTTTAAAAGCAGAACATGCCTTTGCTGAAGCTTTCTGGGACCCTCTGCCCATCCTGCACAGCCACAGGTCCTGTTTCCTTGGTGGCCTCAGGTGCTGCAGATATGGGGGGACAGCAGGTTGGGGGTGCAGAGGTCTATGCATGGGTGAGGAGTGACCAGTGTGGTTCTGGGGGAGCTGCCAGGGATGAGCGGAGGCCCTGGGTGGGTGGAGGGAGGCAGAGTGCTCAGGAAGGGCTTCTCCATGCAGGATCTGTGTCTGGTGTCCTTCGGGGCCTGGGAGGAGACGTCAGGAGACCCTCTGATCCCTCCCTCTGCCCACAGCAGGGTCCTGGTCTGGACTCAGCCTCCCCAGATGCTCTGCCCCAAACCTTGGCACCTGATGGGCATCTTCCTGCACTTCAGAGCTGTGGCTCCTTGGAGCACAAACACTGCTCTTTGCCTTTGGCATGGGGGCACTGGCAGCACAGACTCCCAGCAGCTCTGCTGTGGGTGGGCAGCACAGGCAGGCTCCCCTCAGCTGGGCAGCACAGGCAGGCTCCCCTCAGCTGGGCAGCACAGGCAGGCTCCCCTCAGCTGGGCAGCACAGGCAGGCTCCCCTCAGCTGGGCAGCACAGGCAGGCTCCTCTCGGGTGGGCAGCACAGGCAGGCTCCCCTCAGCTGGGCAGCACAGGCAGGCTCCCCTCAGCGGGGCAGCACAGGCAGGCTCCCCTCGGGTGGGCAGCACAGGCAGGCTCCCCTCGGGTGGGCAGCACAGGCAGGCTCCCCTCAGCGGGGCAGCACAGGCAGGCTCCCCTCAGCTGGGCAGCACAGGCAGGCTCCCCTCAGCGGGGCAGCACAGGCAGGCTCCCCTCGGGTGGGCAGCACAGGCAGGCTCCTCTCAGGTGGGCAGCACAGGCAGGCTCTCCTCAGCTGGGCAGCACAGGCAGGCTCCCCTCGGGTGGGCAGCACAGGCAGGCTCCCCTCAGCGGGGCAGCACAGGCAGGCTCTCCTCAGCTGGGCAGCACAGGCAGGCTCCCCTCGGGTGGGCAGCACAGGCAGGCTCCCCTCAGCTGGGCAGCACAGGCAGGCTCCCCTCAGCTGGGCAGCACAGGCAGGCTCCCCTCAGCTGGGCAGCACAGGCAGGCTCTCCTCGGGTGGGCAGCACAGGCAGGCTCCCCTCGGGTGGGCAGCACAGGCAGGCTCCCCTCAGCTGGGCAGCACAGGCAGGCTCCCCTCGGGTGGGCAGCACAGGCAGGCTCCTCTCGGGTGGGCAGCACAGGCAGGCTCCCCTCGGGTGGGCAGCACAGGCAGGCTCTCCTCAGCTGGGCAGCACAGGCAGGCTCCCCTCGGGTGGGCAGCACAGGCAGGCTCCCCTCAGCTGGGCAGCACAGGCAGGCTCCCCTCAGCAGCCAGGGCAGTACTGCAGCCCATCAGTGTTCCTGAAACAATCCCAGGCTTAGGTTTGTCTCCTCATCCTGAGTAAACCATGACCTGTCTCAGCCCCGGCCGGGTGTGGGTTAGAGATTAAAAGATCTTCATTGGAACTGGTTATTTGTTCATCTACATCTTTTCATATTCACTTGGGCAGTGTCTCAGAACCATTTCATTGGGCAAATACCTGGGGAACCTTTTCTAATCAAAGGAAAGAGGCAATGGATCTGGAACAGACATTAAAGGGGAGAGGGGGGAAGGAGCCAAGGTCCTCCAGGGGAGAAGGAGTCAAGGTTCCCCTAAGGAGAGGTCCCAGCCTGCTCTGCCTGAGGGCAGTGGGATGTTCAGCTGCAGGCAGAGCTCTGCCTATGTCCCCATATGCCCTGTGACCACCACTCCAGAACTGTCAGAAATGTCAGTGGGCTTGGACAGCGTGCCAGCCACTTCCCTTTGAAGGGGACCCAAAGTCTGCAGGAGAACAGAGCCAACAGAAGAAAAAGATGGCAGAGACAGGTGTGTTCAGGAGTCTTCCAGGAAAAACTGCAGCCATGAAAGAAATACTTGTGCCCTTGAGGGACTGTAGCTGTCCAGGGCATGGAACTGGCACCAGATGGAGCCAGCTGGGATGGCTGTGGCTGTCCCAGTGGTGAAATCACAGAGCAAACCATGAGCAGACAGAGTGGCAAGTCAAGAGTTTTAATAATGAAGGTGTTGCTGGTAACATAGGTAAGGAAATGTGCTTGCTTACAGGTTTGAAGCTGACAGCATCCCTTTAAATAAGGAAATACATTTGCTGAGAGGAGAGAGTTACCTGGAAAGCCCTGTACAGACAAGGCTGCAGTGGAGCAGCTACCACTACTTTGGGTCAAGTGCTCTGAATATTCTCCACAGACTGGCTTTGAAAAATCTCTCACTTAGAAAAAGAAATTCTTAAAAAAATGGCAACCTGTGATTGTCTATCCTAGCAGTGCCCTGTGACATTTGTACAATAGAAAAGTGGTGCTTTAAATAGTGATTTGAAAGCTACTGCCACGTGCTTTACACAGCGTGCAACAACACCATGGACTGGGGACCCTGCCGGGGCTGCAGAGCCACTCTGGCAGCTCCAGCATCCCTGGGAAGTGCCACGGGAGCCATGGCCAGGCTGGACCTCCTCCCAGTGGCAGCATCTCCGTATGCTGTCCTTCCAGTAACACAAATATTAAATACACTCAGTCTGTAAATAGTTTAACAATCTTTGTCAGCAACAATATTTACTTTGGCAAACCAGAATTGCAAAGAACAGACGTGTCCATCACACAGTCTGCAGCAAGTTCTTTGGTGGAAGCCAAGAAGTGAAGCAAAGGCCCCTTCTTGCAAGAGCCCGAGGAAGAATATTGCACAGACTCAGAAGAGAAATGCTGGTGATTCCGAACGGGAGCGTCACTGCGGGAGAGCTCCCTCCTCTGCCGGCGCCAGGAGAACGCGCTCCTCCAGGCTCGGGGACTCACAGCTGTTCTCCGGTGCCTTGCTCTGGGCTGAGGGAGCAGAGATGATGGAGTGAACTCGGGAAGAGGGGGATTGAGGAGGAGTGGGCAGAAACAGTGGAGGCTCACACCAACCTGCAGCCACGCGAGGGCCGTTCGGCCCCACCCCACGTGCGTGTCCCTGTCCGGCTCCCCCTGCTCCGGATCATTCCAGGGGTGGAGGTCACCCTGCCCCGGCTGTGCAGAGAACAGCCCCTCCCGCCAAAGCTCAGCTCGTTCTTTCATACAATTTGCTCCTACCTTGGACCCAAACCACATCACACATCTCTGTGTGTCCCACGGATGTGGGAAACAGCCACTCTACAGGGATGGCACATCCCTGCGATACCTGCACCTGCATTCTGAACATCTGCCTCCAACATCCACAGCTCTCTGCTCCAAGGTCACAGGCTGCAGCCAGGACGGCTCCCGGGCTGTGCCGGGACTGGGCAATGAGGCTTTGGGGCAGAAGGGAAGCTAAAGCCTGGCTGTCTGGAGAACTGTGCTTGTCACCTGGCTGGGCAGAGCTCCTGCTCCACACCCACGGCCTGGGCATGGCCAAGATGAGGTCAGCAGGGTTGTCTGAAGGGTTGAGGAGAAGAGAGGAGAAGGGAGGGGAGAGCAAAGGAGAGGAGATAGGAGAGATTAAAGGGCAACGTGGGGCTCTCTGCTCCTTAATTTCCTGTTGCCACCCAGGTGAGGTCATCTCACCACACAGTCTTGTCATGAACTGCTCCAGTTCTTTTGAGAGTGACTGCTAAAACTGGGGTGGGGGGAAAGATTAAAGAAAGAAAACTGAAGTTCTTGTTAATCAAAGGAAGTGTTGTTTCAGGCACTGGTGTCCTCTGCTGGGGACATGGCAATGAAGGAAAACCAAAGTACCAGAGTTGTGCTGTCAATTTGCAGTGACTGGAAATTCCAATAAGTTTATATGCTGGGAAGATGACTCCAGTTTGCCCTGGATGAGGCACACTAGCCCTGCGTGTTCTCCAGCACGACAGAAACACTGCTGCCCGCTGCAGGCTCACGGCACTGCCCCCAGCGCCGCCCCTCACCACTGCTGCAGGTGCAGGTCCATGCTGGTGTTCAGGCTGAGGTCGGTAACATCCAGGAAATCGATGTTGAAGATGCTGGGACCCGCGGGGGTGAGAGAGCCGAAGCCGGTGGCGGAGCTGGGTGGGGTGAGGTCCAGCCACTCCATCGTTTCCCATGGAGACTCGGTGAAACTCATTTGTAAACCGGAGCCTTCAGCGGGGGATGGGGAGAGCTGCGTTTCCATGGGCGAGAGGGGAGTCTGTAAAATCTCCTGGGAGTTGAGCAGTTCATCTGCGGCTTTGCCAGAGAACCCCTCCATCATCCCTTCGAAGTGGGGCTCCTCTGCCCCCATCTTCAGCAGGGCCATGTCGCTGACCCTGCCCAGGGGGCTGTGGGCGTTCAACAGCACCTCGAGGTGGGCGTCGCTGCTGCCCGGGCAGTGCTCGAAGGGCAGTGGCGTGGGGGGGACCTGCTCGAACGGGGCTGGGGGCTTGGGGAGAGAGGCACTGGAGTTCCCTGGAGACACTGTTATCTGAGGTACTTTCTGAAGGCACGACCGATCTTCCTTGGCATTGGCTGGCATTTCTGTCAACAAATGAGAGAGGGATTTGAGGTGCTCTGGCAGTGCCCACCACTGCTGGGCACAGGGGCACAGCCCTCCAGCTGGACTCTCAGGCATCCCTGTGGAGACCTGCTCCCCACCCATTCTCCTTAGCACTGCTCACCCACCGTCCCTGAAGGAAGCCTCGTGCATTCCTGCTTTCTGACCTTCATCTCCTGGGTTTGGACACAGTCTCTAGGGAAGGAGCGCTGGCAGCTCTCCCCAGGGGGCTGGGAAAGGGCATAGGCAGCACTTTGCACAGAGGAGGGCACCAGCAGTGCTCTGCATGGGAGATGGCACTGGCAGCACTGGGAATGGTGGGAGACACTGAGGGCTCTGTGTGGGAAGGCAGCTGGCAGTGCTGAGCACAGGCTGCTGCCCTGCTGCCCCTTCCCTCTGCACAGTCTGCACAGGTGACAGCCAAGTCCAGTCCACGCCACTGGGACAGCACACGCAGGAACAGGCTACAGGAGGGCCAATATACTTTTCCATTCAATCTCAGTGGCTGCTGGCACAGAGAGGGCTGATGAAAGCTGTACTGAACTCAGACACCTCTGCTGGGACCCCGAGCCCCATGGACCAATGCTGGCTTGGAGGGGAAGCCCTGGACGGGAACAAGAAAGCAGTGCATACCTCCACTCTCAATCAGCACGTCCAGGAGCTCATCCATCTGCTGACTTCGTGTCATCTGCTGCAGCAAACGACAAAGAGGAGAGTAGAGGGCGTTAGGAGGACAGGCCCTCCAGCCACAAGCCAAGTCAATGGCTCTAGACTCCACAAATGGCTTCCTCCCTTGCAGGAGAGAGGCCACACCAAGTCAGGGCTGGCAGTGGCGTTAAGGTGGGCACTGCAGGGACCTGGGACAATCATGGTGGATCTGGGGACCAAGGGGCCCTGCCCTGCCACTGACCCTCTTCTCAGTGGCCATCACAGCCTGCCTGGTCCCAGGGCCATCAGGACACACTGACATTTTGGTCTCAGCACCTCACACTGGCATGTGCCTGCCTGCATCCCCTGCACTGCCCAGCCATCCTATTTTCACCACTGCCAGCAGCATCACTCTGCTTTCCTGAAGGCACTGTCATTACTGGCACTGAGACTGCTGTGAGATTCCAATGGAAGGGGCTCACGGAAGATGGACAGTCCTCCTGTGGGAATGGTGCTCCAGAGTTATGCTCAGGGGGCAGATGGAACTGAGCATGACATGTTGTTAATGGGCTGAAGAGTGAAGGTGAGTTTCCTGGTGACTTGGGAATGTTCAAGGGTTTATTCGTCACCTAGCACTGAACAACCCAGAGCACACTGGGGTGTTTGAGGGGTGTCAGGACCCCAGGGTTCACAGCAGACACTGTCCCACCTAGGCTGGTCTCTGATGTGGCTGCCAGTCAGCAGCTATCTTTCTAAAGTCCCATTCCTCTGGAAAAAGGCCTGTCCTACCCAGAGACCCCAGCACAGGTTGGAACTCCTGCAGCTGAGACCCACTATCCATAAAAGGGCAGCCTGGGCAGTCCTAGCTCTGTAGAAAACAAAAACTATGCAGTTGTCTGCTTCACTGCATCCTCATAGGGTGGAGGCTGCTTTACCTCTGACAGGGCTGGGCTTGACTTAAAAATCTTGGGGATGGAATAGAAAATTCTGACCTGCCTGTGCAACCATCTGCATGGGGAAATGCAGGGAAAGGGAGGCCCAGAGGGAGGCCCAGCTCTCCTCCCTGCTGAAGTCAGTCTGGTGCCAGGAAAAATAACTTGTGTGTCAAACAAACTCAGAAAAAATGCCTGGCCTTTGAGCAGGATAGAGGCAGGTAAAGCAGCTCCCTCCCCCTGGCTCTGACCCCAGGGCCAGGCTGGCCTCTGGGCATGGCCAGGGCACAGGAATTGTGTCACAGAGCATCCTGGTGCTCCGCCCAGACAGGGATGTGCAGGGCAAGGGGAACACAGAGGTGGACTGTTGGTGGTTGGCTGCCCTTGGCCAGTGATGTGGCATCTCCCCAGCTGCCTCCAAGCTCTTCTTCATCACTGCCTGTCCAGGGGCATCTAACAGAGAGCCAAGGCCAGGGAAGACAAGTGAAATGAGGGAAACCTCTGCCTGTGCCAAACACCTGCTTATGACTGCCAGGTTTTTGCCAGGCTCCCCTTCCAGGAGGGACCTCATCTGAAGACCCATCACCTCTAGGCCCTTGTGTGTCCTTCCCCACTGCCTGGCCTTGGCCTTGTCCCATGTGAGCCAGCACTAGGGGAAGCAGCATCTTCCCTGCAGGTGAGTTGGATCCAAGAGTGGATCCAGGACAGCAGTGAGGTCACTCAGCCACCCCTCTGTGAAGGGAACAGCACTCCAGTGCTGGGCACAGAGAATTTGTTCTTGCTGAAGAAGAACCTCACCCCTGGGAGTCCCTTGCATACAGCAGAGGAATGCCCAGGATGGGGGGTGTCACAGCTGGGACGAGCTGCAGGACACCATGGACCATGCCCTCCATACACCCCTTGCTCACAGGCTGGGAGGGAGAAGCTGGATATTCCCCCATGGTGCCACTGGTCCCTCCTGATGCTCACTGTCCAGCTGTCCAGAGCAGCCCCACTGCCTCTGGGATGTAACTTCACAGCATTGTGTCCCACTGCCTGTTGCCCCTGCAGCTCTGCCCCAGTGTCCAGTTCCCCTCTACAGACCCACTCTTGGGGTCACTCCCTGCATTCCCTGCTCTCTGCCCCCCACCCAGCTCATGTCAAGCATGGCTCCCCATAGCCCAGCTCACCAAATCAGTGTTCACATCACCCTCTTCACCTTTACAGCAGCCCCACTGCCTGCCTCACCCCAACCCCGCTGCCCTCCACGGGCATCCCACTGGTAGCTCTGTCTCTGCCACTCCTTGCCCTAAATTGCTGCCCATTCCCACCTCACTTGCTGTGCTGGTGCCAACTGCCCATGGCACTTCCCCGCCCCCGCTGGAGGGGTTGGGCCCAGTGCTGTGCCCATGTTGTGCCACCATGCAGGGCTGTCCCGCAATGCCTGCACCCCGTGGGACACAGCTGGGAGCGGCTCTGCTCCGGTGTGGGCTGCTCCTCAGCCGCTGTCCCGTGCTCAGCCTGCCCCTGCCATGCCCCTCCCTGAGCCCTGTGGCACCCTGGGCGTGGGGCAGGCCCATGTGAGAAGTGGTGCTGCTTCCTGGGGGGCCCTGTGAGGGCACTGGGTTGAACTGAGGCTTTGATCAGCAGAACTTTTTGTGTTGGCACACGTGCCCCTCCCCAAGCATTCACACCTGTCTGGAAGGCTGAGTAAGGTGTGGTGGCTGCTGAGACCAGTTCCTGCTGCGCTGTTGGCCTGGTGGGGAGGCACAAGCCCTGTCTGATTGCAGACCCCAATTGTAAGCCCTCCTTTAGCTTTCTGACAAAAGGCTTTCTGGGGTAACTGCTCTCCTCCAACCCAGTGGTGAAAATCCCTCACACACTACTGGGAGCCACAATGGCTGGGCAAGATGCTGGAAAGCCCTGCAACCCTCCAGGGGGGGTCTCCCAGGGGTGTAGGAACTGTGCCAAGGCTCTCCTAAGAGCTGAGGGATCCATGCTGCTGCTTCCCTGCTGTGTATAGAGCTGTTCCAGGGCTCCATGGGGCCCAGGCAGCTGTGCCAGGACTCCTCCTGAGGGGAAAAGGCAGCTGGGTTTGGGCTCCTTAGGGGAGAAGCAGCTGTGCCAATACTCCCCCAGGGAAGAAGTCCTTTGCCAGGACCCCTCCAGGAGCAGAGGGAGCCATGCCAGTGCTTAACCAGGGGCAGAGTGAGCTGTGCCAGGACTCCCTATGGCAGAAGGAGCTATTCCAGAGATCCCCAGGGCAGAAGGAGCTGTGCCAGGGCTCCGGGAGGCAGAGAGAGCTATGCCATGGCTCCCCAGAGCAGGGGGAGCTGCGCCAGGGCTTCATGGGGCACGGGAGCTGTGCTGTGTCCCCCCCAGCAGAGGCAGGGGTCCCTCAGAGATACCCTGCAAAGGACCTTGCAGCGTCATCAGCTTCCAACCTGCTCTCCCTTTGGGATACTCTCTGCCTTTCCAGGCAGCACCACGGACTGCCAACCCACCCTGGGCTGCAGCAGTCCCAGGCCAGCAGCGGGGTGTGCGTGCCCCAGCAGGGCTGGGCTCCCACTCACCGGAGCTGAGCGGAGGCAGGTGCTGCCCGCCGGGGACCCGCTGCGCCCGTCCGCCGGCACCGGGGACACCGGCAGCAGGTAGTGGCTGTTGGGGGACGGCGGGAGGCTGATGTGCTGCGGGCTCTTGGCAGCCCCGAGGGGAGAGTGCTGGGGGGAGCACTGAGGGCTCAGGAATGTCGAGGAGGTGATGGTGCTTTGCCCCGCAGGCTCCAAGCAGTGGCTATTTACAATGTGGGGCACCGGCGGCACCGCACAGTTATTGAGCTTATCCGAGCTGCCGGCCTGGCCTTTCACGGCTGCTTGTTTGGATGCAAACGGACAGCTGGACACGGCGTTCTCCTGCTTGATGGGGACACCAAAGAAATGCTGAGCAGGCTGCTGGCTCTCCTCAAGGCCACTGCTTCTCTTTCGCTTCTGGAGCTGCATCCGGAGCTCTTCCACCTGCCTCTGCTCTTGCTGCAGCTTCCATGTCAGTTCATTTATCACCTTCTGCTTCTCCACCAGCATCTTGTCTTTCTCTGTGTCAATTCCTTCCAGTTCCAGCTGGATGCTCCCTCCATTCATGCTGCTCATGAGGCTTTCCTCAGCACTGCCATGAACTGGAGATGGCTGGAGACCAAACTGTGGGGAAGACATGGGCCCATCGTTGAAAGTGTCAGGCAAAGAGCCGCTCACAGAGAGGTCGGAGGAGGCGGGTGAGATGGGTGGGGTGGAGCTGGTGCTGCCAAAGTGGTAGAAGCCATTTGATAACATGCTGGTGGAGGACTGGGACTGGTAACTTGACAGGGTGCTTGTTGGGGTGACTGGGAAGGTGACAGTGGTGATCTCACTGAAGTTGGGCACCACGGTGCTGCTGCACTCCTGGAAAGGCCGCAGCCGCTCCATCAGCGCTGTCTTGGTACCCGACACAGGCAGACCTCGTATTCGGAGCTGCTGCCTCAGCTCTGACACCTAGAAGGAAAGTCACTCCCCATCAGTCTCAATGGCACATGAGCCCTTTAGAAATCCAACACTTCTAACAAGCAGCCTCAGGTCACAGGCTCCCCACCTCCAGCTTTAAAGCTCTGCCCTCCCAGATGCTCACTGTCCCACACCCTCTGCAAGCCTGACCATTACACATCCTGCAGGACCTCAGTCTTTCCTAATAGGAGAACCTTCTTCCTCCAGGAACTGTGACTATTCTCTATGAACCAGCAGTGGCCCTTGGGCCGTGGAGGCAACTCAAGATTCCCTTCCTAGCAGAAAGTTTCTCCATAAGCAGAGGACTTTCACACAGACCAGAGGCCAGCTGACAGCTCAGAGAATGTGACCACATACCTTAGAACCACATACTCCACGTTCAGGAATCTCCACGATACAGTCACCTGGCTATTGTCAAACTCATTTCTATGTCTGACAATGAATGTTGTCCCCAGGTCTCTGCTCCTAGAAGCATTTGTCCTTCCCCGTGGCTGAGTATCCATTAACGAAGTATCAAAGTGATTCTCCCTTATGCCCTGTCTTGCCTACATGAGAGATGTTCAGGGAGTGCATGTAGCAGCAGATACCTGCTTGTGCAGAGGTGAGCTGGCCTGGCTGCAATGACCACTAAGTCACTAAGGGGAGACCATGCTGACTTTCCAGCTGGTCTGTTAGAGTATCCTGATGTCCACCATAAAACCACAGAAGGGATGGAGACAGGAGCTGCAGGAGCAGCAGCACAGATCATCCTTTACTCCTTGCCCTTGGCCTGCAGCCTCCCCAAGCTAGACCTAAGGTTTGCTGATACACACACTGGAGCAATGCACCCCCTCACCCGCTGCAAAGCAGAAAGCCCTCATGTTCAGGGGACCAAGCCCTGCCCCAGGGAGGTGTGCTGTACTCCTGGGCTGCTCAGATCACACTGGGTCGGGTGTGCTGAGCTGTGACTTGCTCACTGCCAGTCTGTGGTGCTCCTTTGCACAGCTCAGGCTGTGAGATTCTGCTCCTGCTGTGACAAAGTTTGCACTCACTTTGAGATCATCCAAGTTGGATGGCAGAGGGCCTGGCTTGATAGATGAGACACAAGTCTGGCCTGAAAAGGTGGTTTTCACTGGAGAAAGAGGAGTGTTGTTGACAGAAGTTGATGAAGAATTTGAACTTTTGACCATTTGCTCATTTGATTGCCTGAAATAACAAAGGAGATTTGAGGTAACTTGTCTGCCCCTCCAGGGCCTCTGTGCCCAGCATCCCATCCCTCTGTTCCCTTGGGACCTGTCTCCTCTATGAGGGTTATGGATGGCTAACATCAAGGAAAACCAGGCTGGGTTGTAGGAGATTGCTTGTCTCCCACGAACAGATTGCAGATGTCCTGGCCAGTGCACAAAGCCAGAATGGCTTGGAAGGAGTCTGTGGTGTTCCCAAGCTTTTATGTTTCACTGGCATGCCTCTATGCCCTTGCACTGGCATAAATGGGTACAGCAGGAGAAAGTCTGGAGAGAGGATTAAACCCTGCTGCTGGCACAGTGCCACTCACTTAGGCTGTCCTTGGTGCATCCCGGGGTAGCTGAAGTGCTGTTGCTGCTGCTGCTGCTGCTGGCTGAGGATCTGGAGCTGCAGGAAGAGCTGCTGCTGCTGGAGCAGTCTGGCATATGCAGAATCCATGGGTGGAGGGGACTTCTCTGCCTTCTGATCTGGAGGGATGTACTGATGGTACTTGAGCTTCTTCACTTTGGGCTTGGTGTCCTTAGGCTTTTTGTGGCGGTTCTTGCTATCAGTGGATGATTTGGACTGTTGATCCAAAAAGGATAGGAATTAGCTGTGGGAAGAGCTCCTGCCACCCCCATGGGACCTCAGAGGTCTGGGACAGAACAAGGGCAGTTTCTGCTGGCACCCTGACACTCCAGCTCCAAGAGCTGCTGAGCCTGGATGTGGGGCACTTCCTTGGCTTTGTCCCATCTCAGTTGTGCTGGAAAGCACATGAGGTGGAGAATGACCCTCCCTGCCTGAAAGGTATTCCAGCATTGCCTCATATTTCCTCCTGCTTCCAACACAGGGGATATTTCCAGTGGAGGGCTCAAGTGATTCCCTCCAGCAAAAGATGTATTGCTTTGCTTTGTACCATTTCCCAGTGAAGAAAATTACAGGTTTTGACATAAGGTTTGTCTGCCTGCATTAGTCAAAGCCTTTAAGGCCAGACCCCCAGACCTTCCACACAGGGGTGGTGCAGCACGGGGACACTTCAGGCTTGGGCACAGCCCCGTGCCTTGGGCTGGATGCTCTCCTGGGCAGCCCGGAGGCAGCAGAACTGATTTACCTTCACGGCAGAGGGCACGGGCAGTGTCGGGCTCTCCTGCCCCGCGATGTGCTTGGGGCTGGCACACTGGCTGCCCTGCCCCGTGGCTGTGTCTGGAGCGTGGCCGTCGGCACTGGGGGGCCGATCCTGTGAGAAAGAGGTGAGAGGGGCCGTGGGGCTGGTGCCAGGGGCTGCCCAGCCTGGACAGGGGCACCCGGTACCCCGTTTCTTCACCCCGTGATGTCCCAGGTCCCCACCGATGCTTTATGCCGACCCAATCCCCTCATGTCTATCCCACCTAACTATCCCCCCACGCCGAGGCCGTCACAGTCTTTTCCCACTCCACTGTCCTGCCAGTGCTGCTGGGTTTCCAAGCCCTCTCTATTTCTCCCGAGTCTCGTATCCTTGCTCCCTGCCCTGCTCTGTGCTGGCCCCGCAGTGTCCCCCAGACTAGCCCAGTCCTCTCAGTTGACGTGGGGATGGCCACAGTCTCTCCGGTCCTCCCAGCCTCCAGTTTGCCCCAGTTCTTCCCAGCCCTCCAGTCCCGTCCCTACCCCTCCAGTCTGCCCCACTCCATCCCAGTTCCCCCATTCCCCTCAGCCCTGCCCGTTCCCCCCGGCCTTCCCACTCTTCCAATTCCCCGCATGCCCTCATATTCTCCGATACCGCTCCAGTCCCACCAGTCCCACCAGTCCCCCCAGTCCCGCGCTTCATCTCGGCCCCGGCGCGCCCCGGTGACTGCAAAGCCCGCACTGGCCACCGGGGGGCGCGCCGGCCCCGCGTGCGCCCAGGAGAGTCCCCGGGAGGGACCCCTCGTGTCCCCTCACCGTGTCCCCCCCGTGTTCGCCCCCGGTGTCCCCTCCGAGTCCCTCCCGTGCCCCTCCCCCGTGCCTCCCCATGTCCCCGTCACCGTGTCTCTCCCGTCGCTCCGTGTCACACCCTGTGTCCGCTCCCCCGTGTCCCCTCCGCCGTGCCCCCCCTCTGTGTCTCCCCCTGTGCCCCCCACCACCCCGTGCCTCTCCATGTCCCCACACCGTGTCCCTCCCGTCCGTCCGTGTCACCCCCCCGTGTCCCTCGTCCCATTTCCCCCGTGTCCCACCGCCCCCGGACGGCTCTCCCTACCTGCGGGGCGGCGGTGGGGCCGGGGGGCGGCTCGGGGCCCGCGGGATTGGCGGGGGGCGGCTCGGAGGGCCCCGGGGAGCGGCTGCGGGGCCGCTCCGGGGACAGCCCGTCCGTGCTGCTGTCCTCCTCCTCGAAGGCGAAGGCGTCTGCCGGGCGGGGGAAGCTGCCCTGGGTGCCTGGGGGGCACAGGGGGCGGTCAGGGGGACTGGGGGGTTGGGTGAGTCCCCGGGGGTGCCCCCAGCCCCGGCGGTGGGCGAGGGGCACACGTTTGGCCCCGGCTGGGAGAGAGCAGGGACAGCAGCGCCTGGCCCGAGCCATGGCCCGGGGCACTCGGACGGGGGACAGGAGAGGTCTGAGCCGAGCCATGGACCATTTTCCTTGACAGGGAGGAGGGGTCTGAGGAGCTGGAATCGTGTCCCTTGGGAGAGGGAGAGAAGAAGGGTCAGAGCAGCCAGGCGCACCAGCACAGGAGGGTTGGTGCAGACAGGTGGCACTGGTGCAGGAGTGGCTCTGCCATCCTGCCCCACCGCTGGGCTGAGGTGGGGACAGGGGCCTTAGGGTCACCCTCCACCAACCAAGCACCTGCCTGGACACCCAACCCCACGTGGGACCCTGTCCTCAGCAGAAGAACTGAGGTTGAAACCAGGAGCAGGACCCCTCCTGTCACAGCACAGGAGCCACCATGGGGTGGACCCGACTCCAGGTGCACAGAAGGCTCCAGATCCTGTCTCTGTCCACAGGCTTCCCCCACAGGACATGGATCAAAACAATGGCCTTTGCCTTCCTGACAGCCCCAGCACAGCTGCTCCCCCTGCACAGCTCCTGCACCCTGTCTGCCAGTCAGATGGGCAAGGGCTCTTGACCCCTGGGTTTTGCTGATAAATAAAGTGCTGAGAAAAAAGAGGTCTCACGTGAGCCTGTGGAGTCTGCAGGTGGGGGTAGAGGAAGGAGCAGTGTGGCCACACTGGTAATCTCTTCGTGCTCAGGTCTGGCATTTGTCAGGCAGCTTGGCACGCTGATAGTGAGGTGACAAATGGGGAAATAGGAAGGGCCTGGGGACAAGCTTCCACCTGTCCCTGCTGCTGGTCTAGCAATGTGCACCTTCTCACTGACACACACCTCCTGCTCTGACCCCTGCCCCATCTGAGAGATAAGGGTTATCTCAGCTCCCTGTGGCTGCTGGTGCCAGGGTGGGTGAGGACAGAGCCCTGGCTCCCTGCCTGAGCTGCTGCCCAGCCACCACATGGGCTGGGGTTATGAAATCAGCCGTGCCCAACTTGCTTTCTTCCTGGGTCCCTGGAAATAGGGCCTGAGCCCTCTCCATCAGAAGCAGCACCCAAATAGGGTCTTCCCTGAGGAACTGTGGCACTGCATGACCCACATGGGCTGGGGGGGAGCTGCTTCCCATGCCTGCAGACCCACATGGGTATCCCCTCTTAGGAAAAAGACTCCAAGCAAGGGGGACTTGTGGATCTGCAAGGCTCCTGCTGGGCTGACATTTAATAAGTGTGCATTTAGAAGCGGTGCCATAGTCAGGAGCCCAAGGGACCTTCAGGACACAGTGACAGCCCAGAGCATGACAGGAATGTGCTGCATCCTGCTGTTGATACCACAGGCCTGTGCCGATGGGGAATGCTTCCCTTATCTGTCCTGCTCTCACCCAGCCCAGTCGGAGTGTTTTGTTTCTCTATCCCATGTCCCTGCTGTAATCTCAGGCAGGATGGTGTTTGCTCCAGGCTGTTTCTAATGCACTGGGTATTGTCCTCTTGAGCGCATTGGACAAAGTGATGACAAGGACCTGGTAAAAAAGGGTTCTTGTATCACTGCTCAGCTATGCAGGGCACTGGCAGCCTCCTGTCACTGGGACGTTTGGGCTTTCAACTGGGGTCTGGCACTTTCTGCTCACCCTGCCGGAGGTGATTAGAGGAACACGTCAGCTGAACTTTCCACTGTGTAAACAGTTGAGATTCCAAGGTTAAAGTAAAATGGTTCTAAACCCTGTCATCTTTCTGGTATTGCAAAAACAAAAGGCTTAACGTTCAGAAGTGCCAGTGCTCATCTCTGCTCTGTGTTCAGTCCCTCGCCCCAAACTGAGCATCACGAGGTGCCCCTGACTCCAAAAATCAGTTTTAGGATCCTTCAGCATGGGGCTCTCTTCTGCAGAAACCTGAGGGCTGGGATGGTGCTCCTGGTGCAGCTGCATCACCTGCTTCTCATGGCACCCAGTGGTACTAAGTAAGTTCTTGTTTGACCCTACTGTGCGGCATGTTTCACCGTAAATGGAATGTAGCTGGCTTGCAGGACATGTTTTTCCCCAGCAATCAGATGGAATGGCATAGCAAAAGCGAGAAATTTAAAACTGAATAAATAATTTTTAAGCCTGTCTTTTTGTTTTCAACAGTTTGGTCCCATAAATCTCTGTTTACCATGAACTCCTGAGAAGGCAGCTGGAGAGAAGCTCTGCTCAAGCTTTAAACTCACTTGCCCAGCCTCCAAACCTCAGCTCCAGGGGATAAAATCATGCTCAAACTGCCTCAAATGTTTATAAAAGGGGGATTTTTTTGAAACTTTTTTCCCACTGTTCTCTCCTTCGGTAAGAGGCTGGGGATATTTTACTTCAACTCTCCTTGAAAATTCCTCTTCAGGCACAGTCCTGGAATGCTTCACCTTCAAAGAGGAGAGTTGTGACATGCTGGAAGCTGAGCAGCTCCAGGGCCAGGCTGGAGAAGGTGCCGTACATACATTGCCTGCACTTCACAGCCCCAGAACCAAGAACAGGAACAGTTTTGGGGCAGGATAGAGTAGTATCTAAGCCTGGAATATTTCATGTCATTTATGATGGTTTCTGAGATGAAATGAAAGTCAAAGTGCTTCCTGCTTCAACTCTCAAGTTTTGGCGTCACTTCTGTCACTCAGAGACCCCTCCTGTCCCAGAGCCCTGCCACTGTTCCCAGCTTGCTCTCAGCTCCAGAACTGACACATGGGATTATGCCAATAAAAATGATCCCATGAACTGAGGAAGTGAGAGCAACAGAACAAGCAGTTTCTAGGGTCAGAGCTCCTCTCAGTGCCTCACTGGAGACCCGAGTGCCAATTTGGACATGTGGAGATGTCCCCAACCTTCAAAAATACAGGTTGGTGTCCTGTCACTGCAGGACCCTGCTGGCTTTCCTGCCCCTTTCTCTGCTTTCAGACCTCCCTGTCCTGGCACTGGGCCCTGGGGAAATTTGAGTCACCTTTTTACTCTACATCACCTCCTACACCAGCTTCCCTGTGGTGAAAATAATTGTTGAGGATTCTGCCTCCTTCCTCTGGGCAAGGGGACGTGATGGAGTAAAATCAAGCTTAGGCATAAGGCAAGTGTGGGTACTGGTTGGTAAAAGTGTCCCCTGCTTTGGGATGTAGGCTGCTTCCCATATTCCCCAGAAGCCCAGCTCCCCAGGAATGCTCTCACACCCCAGGGATGAAGCACCCTGCTCTGCTGGGCCTTGCATACCACTAGCATCAGTGGTGAAAAAAGGAACCACAGACTGCTGAACTGTGGCCACTTCACCCCCATTTACTGGGATGTCAGACCTTGGCATGGCACAAGAATCCAGACTGGCTTCCCCCCCACACCTCTGCACTCAGGGCGTCTCCCATGCCAGAGGGAGGAATGTCCTGTCTCAAACAGCAGCACTTCCATGCTCAAAGCCTTGTGGAGGGAAGAGGCGTGAGAAGGAAGGCTCTTTCTGAGGCGATGTGGCTGAGCAATCATGTGTGTTTCAGAGTCACTGCTCTAAGATGAGAGCTCTTGGCTCACAGGCTGGATAGGACAGTGCAGGCTGTGCTGCCCTGGGCTGCTTACTGTGAATATAGTGACATTTAAGCAATAGATGCAGCTCTCAGACCAGGTCAGTCCCTGTCCCTGTGGTCCCTCCTCACGCCCTCGCCAGCCCTTGCCCCGCTCCACACACACCCACAACACACACATCCCCTTTCACTACCTTTTATGGCCTCTTTCACAGCGGAGTCGACGGGAATAATATTCTTCTCCACCAGCTCCAATGGACCTGGCCTGAGAGCGATCTTTTCATTGAGATCATCTGCCAGTCGGGCTCTTTTCAGCTTCATCTGGGTGGACTGAATGGACCCCTCTGCAGCCGAGTCTGAAAGGCCAAGAAGGCATCAGGACCAGGGGGCACCTGTGGCACAGCACTCGGGCACAACGTGCTTCCCTTCAGGACAGCTCTGGGGGACTGTGGCCAAATCCTGAGCATGGCTCAGCACACTGAAGGAGCTGCTCTGCTGGACTGGATAGGCCTGGTGGGGTCTGGGACATGGGTCCTCCTTGGAGTCTTGGGCTCATCTTCTCCATTGCCAAAGAGGAGCCTCTGCCTCCCAGCCTAGGCTTGCAAACCCAGTCTGCAGCTGGACCCCCCTCTGCAAGTCCCAGGAGTGATCTGTGATGGAAACTTCATTAACAAGCTGCAACTAACGAGGGCCAAAGGGGTCTCCAACTTCTGCCTGCCAGGAACACATTGGCCCTTGTGGGGTAGTGCAGATGTGTCCCCACTTCTGGGGAACAGCTGCAGAAAAGAACCATTAGCAATGCTTGAAAACTGTAGTAAATGGCTTACACTGGAATTAAAAATACTGAGTCTTGGGCTATGGACTTTTGGAGGCGACATGACCACAGTGCTCCAGACCTTCAGGAAAGAATGAGCTGTAGAGGAGCACAGCAAAAGCAGGTAGATGTGGAAACTACAGCCCTACCAAAGCCAGCTGAGAAGTCCCCAGTTACTGAGTGATGACAGAAGAGTAGCCACAAAAAAGGAAAATTTCCTGAACAAAGCTGATCTTGCTCAAAAGCTGATCTGTGTCATATACTCATGGCACAGGCAAGAGTAGTGAGGGAGTGGGATTCTAAACTGGACCATTTCTACACCCTCAGGGGTCTAAAGTAAAAATGGCTGCATTGAGTTTGTGCTGTCTTCAAAGACTGGACACTCCTCTGGAAGAGATACTTGGCAACACAAGCTACAGCGCTTGATGCCTGTCGCAGGTTTGGCCCAGCTGTTGCCAACCCTGGACTGGCCCCCCTTCCCCCTCCCAGAACTTTCTCTGTAGGAGGCCAGGAGAGCTGGTCTAGGGCCACTTCTGACCTCAGATTATATAGACCAGTGAACACAAATGAGTTCCTTGAGGTGAACAGTAACAGAAGGTGTGTCTGTAAGGCACTTTGATGATGCGCAGTGTCTCACCTGGCCGACTTCAATCCTCTCTAGGTCCTGTTCTGAACAAAACGGACCTGTAAGCCCATGATGCCAAGGCACACCTCCACAGAATGCAGCACCCGATGGGCAAAGGTGT
Organism: Pithys albifrons albifrons; assembly: GCF_047495875.1. Taxonomy (NCBI): domain Eukaryota; kingdom Metazoa; phylum Chordata; class Aves; order Passeriformes; family Thamnophilidae; genus Pithys; species Pithys albifrons. Next base: position 12,154,412 of record NC_092476.1, on the reverse strand, counting down.
GAGCAGAGGCTGCAGCTCAGGAGGGTGTGGGGCAGTGCATGCAACTTGCTCAGGACACAGCCAGGCTCTGCTCCCACTCTGCCCTGGTTGGCTCTGCCTGGCCCTGTCCATGCCTGGGGCTTCAGCTGCCTCTGTGTCTGGTTTAGAGCCCCCAACCACAACTCCAGCCCATATTGCTTCTGTTATTTAAGCTAAGAGAGAGACACTTTCACCTCTTAAGCAATGCTGCCAGCTCCTTTTAGGGATGGAAACCCAAGGGCAAAGCAAGGCAGTGACACTGATCCGACATGGGACCCTAGCTCAGCCCTTCTGTCTGCCAGAGGGGAAGAGAAATATGGATTGCATCCATGCTGAGAGCAGAGGACAGCATTTACAGCTGCCAGAGAGTGATCTGCTGCTTCCAGGCAACTGACAGGGCTTGAAGAGGGAGGGAGGGAGACTGTACATCTTCTCTGTCTCTAAGGATCTTGTTATCTTTGGAGATTACGAGGCACACCATGGGGTTCTGCTGTCTGAGATGGGATGCAGCCATGCCAGGTCTCTGGCTGGGAGGGAACACCAGGATGGGAGAGGGAAGAGTTGCTGTGGCTCAGTGATAACAGAGCTTTTCATACAGCTGTGCTTGGGTCATTGACTGCATGAGCTGTCACACAGAATATCCCGAATTATGGCAGCATGAAAGATTTGCTTTGGGTGGGTGTTACAACGACCTGCTATAGGAGTTTCAGTGCCCTGGAGAACAAATGCCCTGGGTCTGCTTTTCATGGTCAGACATCAGCTCCTGTGTGAGGTCTCTCTCACAGCTGTTCTGTACCCACTGTTCTCTAAATCTCACACTGGTACCTGGCAGATAAGGGAGAAAGACTAGATGGCCTTGGGACTGCATCTTTCAGGGAATAAAAGTGTGTGCTACTTGAAGACCAGGCCTGGGCAGAATTCCATACAAACTGCATCCCATTTAAGCCTGCCTCTCATGAGCAGATGAGACAAGTTTAATTATGATGTGCCCTGAAGGAACACAAGTGGGGCAGGAGGGACGCGAGTCCCAGGGCAGGAGACACAAGGAGTATGTGGGGAAAAACTCGGGCAGTCTTACCTTGTAGAATGTGCATATTGACCAGGTCTGCTCGCTCAGGTCTGCTTCTGATCTTGTGCTTGAGATAATCTTCAGTCTGCAGAACAGAAAGGCAGAGAGTTACCTGGCTGAAGCAATAAGGTCCTGAGAGCACCTGCCCTGGTGCGATCTGATGGTTCTTTTGGATTTATTACAAGCTGGGTTGAGTGAGGTCCTAAATGGCATTTTTTGTCACTCAGGCACTGGTTTGTTCCTGGGCAGTTCTTCAGAAGGGGAACAATGTGCATGGAGCTGCTGACTGATCACTATACCCACTCCTGTGTCCTTTACAGTCACCAGTGGGCTGCCACTGCCTAAAGTATCATGAGACCTCATAGGAAGGGTGAGACCTATTCCCTGGGAGTGGTGCAGGTCCACCACCTTTGACCCCTGCACCAGGGCTGCTCCGGAGTGTCCTGTTAAGCAGTAGCTTCTGTGGGAAGCCTGGCACTCCAGGGTGGATATCAGGAGCAAGTCATGACGGTACTCAGACTTTCTACTCAGGTCAGCCATGAAGTTTAACCTTCTTGCAGTTCCTGTGCTCTGTGGGTCCTCACCCCAGCTATGACATGGCATTAGGAAAATCCATTTTGCAGATCACTGCAGCTGAACTTATGATGAACGTGGTCTTGGAGCCTTGTGCCAACTCCCTCATGGCTTCAGGAACAGGAGGACACACAGAGCTACAGTAACACCAGCCATGTGGGCCAAGGAAGTCAGCCTTGAGGACACCTGAACTCATGAATACAGATATAGGCTTGTCCCCAGGTGAAGAAAAGCTGGAGTGCAACTTAGACAAGATTAGCTGTTTGCTAAACTGAGCTGCAAGAAGAAATAGTACAAAAAATGTGCATAGTTCAAAGAGGTTAAAATCTTCAGAATAAATATGAAAGAATAGTACAAGCAGCTGGAGCAAAACTGGAAATCCCACAGTACAAAATGTATGGGATCAAGAGAAAAAAGGTCTTATGAGCACTTCTGCAGCCAGGATCAGGCAATGGAAAGTGCTGCCTGTGTTCCATAAATAGGGGGAATGATTTTGCATGTTGCTGAGATGGCCACAGGATTTAATGCCTTTTAAAATCATCCTCACTAGAAAGATAAATGGCTATTTATCAATCAGATGGCTAAGCCAAGAGCCTTCAGCAACAAAAGAGAAGAAGCTCCAGTTATCAGTTTGGAGAACAGGTTTAGAGGAGTTAAATGTCCCCAACCAGTTTGAGATACACAAGGCTAGAGTAACAGCAACCATCTGTGGTTCTTCAGGAAACTGGGCAAAGGAGAGCATAATTTCTTGCTTTAAAAGAGAGAAGAAACCAGGAAATTATAAAGCAGACAGCAAGATATTGGGTCAAGTAATCAAACAATCTATATAAGTGGATTTTGAAGATAGCAAGGAGGTGAGAAACAGCTAGGATGGATTTATCAAGAACAAACCACACCACACCAACCTGAATTCCTTCTATGGAGAGAAGACAGTTTTCTTTTACAGGAATAAACAATGAATGTCATGTAGCTTGACTTGAAACATGTTTTGACATTATCTCACATGGCTTTCTCATATGTAAGCCAAAGAAATTTGGTCTTGATAAGACTAACATAAAAAAGGAGCATAGCTGTGGATCACCAGAGGAATTAGGAATGGCTCACAGTCTAAACAGAAGAATATATAAAATCCTGTTATGCAGCAATTTTTCCTGCTAGTCAATGTATTAATTAATGCTTTGGATGGTAGAAGACATACTCCTTAACTCTGAATCATTCAAGGCTAACAGATTATGGTGCACTATGATTTAGTGCAATTGATGATCTGAAATACATGTGCTACACTTTCAAGAAGGACATTTGGGAATGACTGTGTTCAGGTCACAGTTAGCCATAGCTAAGCCATCTGATTAAGCACTGTGAGGGATGAAGACAATGCACCAGAGGTGCTTCTGAGGTGGGCACTGGACCCTGGCAGAAATTAGTTAATGCATGCAAACAAAAAGTATAAAAGGCTCTGGAGAATCTAATGAGCAGCTGACCCACAACCCCAAACCAACAGGGGAGACACAGCACAGGCTGTCACCTGCCCACTGCAGCCAGAGCAGGCTCCATTCTGTGCCCTGGATGTGAAAGGATCCATGGACAAGGACTGGACAACAGCTACAGACACAATAATTGAGTCAGAAATGGGATGAGGGAGGAGGGGCTGAAGGGAGGGGAGGTTGGTCAGGCCAGATGTGAGATTGCACGGGATGCAAATTAGCTTTTAAAATTGCTGCAAGAAAATAAAGATGTTTCTGTACGTGCATGCGCATAAGAGAACCAGCAATGTGCTCAACCTTCAGCAGAACAGGCTGAGCTGGGAATGAGAGGACATGCTCACAGCTGGGGAACGGGATGTCTGTGGCTGCTCACACGTCAGTCGGGCCTGGCTCAGGTGGGGCTGTTCTGCTCCTCTCTGCCACCCTTGCTGGGTGCTGGGTGAGTGCTCACACCATGCTGAGTCCAGGCTCAGGAAAGCCAGCCTGGCTCAGGAAAGCCAGCCTGCTCTCAGTGCTCCAACCCAGCAATCTATTCTAGGGCATCGACTTCAAAGTCTTCTGTGCTGGCCTGCTGCCAGCCTCTAACACAGCCAGTGACATGTTTAAACAAATAATAGCTATTTTATTTACTGAAGTCTTTACAACACCCTCCCCTTCGTATTTTTTCCCAGCTTACTTCCACCAACACAATCCCTTGCTTGGACCAAGTGTAGGTTTGCTTGGTTCCTGTGCCAGGTCAGAGAAAGCTGGTCTCTGCACCTGAGTGCAATTAAATTCATGTAATGTATTTCCAGCTAATCCTCAGATGAGGTTCTGACTTGGACTCAGCTCCAGTTGCTGTCCTACAGCTGTGGCTTTGCTCATGTGTCTGCTGTGACTTTAGTTCCTTTGGACCTTATCTGTTTATAAGCTGCCTTTGTGTCTCTGGGGTGCAAATGGAGAAAGAATTCAAATGTGGGTTTTTTCATCAGGTGACGATGAAGAACTTTCAGCACACATGATCAGTTAGTGTTATCTGCTTTCTGTTTGCACATCAGCTTGGAGAAACATCAGCTAAACAACAGCTGCCTTTGAGTAATTCTCTGGAAGCAGCTGCTGATCTTCCCTGCCCCAGGTCTAAGCAGGGCAGCATTGCAGGGGAATAATGTTTGTTATGGGCTGTGCTCAGTGTCTTCCTTAGGGTGCTCTGAAAACCCCTGAGGTTTGGGGTAGATTGGACCATCCTTCCCTGTTCCCCAGGCAACCTGCCAGCGGAGCTTTTGAAGACAAAGAGACACAAATGTATACTTAAACTGTAAAATATATGACTCTTCAAGGATACTTTGGATTGCTTGAAATTTTGTAAGCATACTAATTTTTCAGAGTCATATTGTGTTTCTTATGCTTGCCATTTATTACCACGGAAGACTCAGGGCAAGTGATTTGGAGTGTGTTTAAGTTCAAAAGAGCACTTCTCTGTGTTTCACAATCATCCTTCCTTGCAAGGGCCCTTTCCCATGTGACTGCAAGCACGTTTTGCAGATTAATGGAAGAAACTCTTGTGTTCAAGCAAAACCTGCATGACTGATTGTCTGATTTCTGTGGTCATCCCTCCAGCTTGGCCAACCACTGTGATTTCCCCCAAAATGATCAGTGCATCACAGGCTTTCAGTGTATTCTGGAAATGACTACTTACATTATCTCTGCCTCCAGCAGTACTTAGGGAAGCCTGATAATGAAGTGGGTGAACCTGGCCCACCTCCCCCTTGGTTGTTGTGTCCTAATAGCCAAGCTGCTCTGCTCAGAGCCAGGCTCCTGCCTGGGGACAAGGGTGAGCTCCCTGGGGATTTGCTCTGGGTGGCAGCTGCATTCCTCTTGCACAGGACCAGTTAGGTTCCTTCAGGCCAGTTTGGTGCTGGCCCTGCTCTAACCTGGCTGTAACAGGAGTGCAGAGCAGCCAGCACCTGCTGTGCATGTGGCCTGGAGGGAAAGCAGCAGTTCCAGGCATTGGACACTACTGGAAGTGCTGCCAATGCCATGCTGAACTGGGCCCTGCCCATGGTCTCTTGCAAACCCTGGGGCTGCTGTAAAGCCCCCAGCTCAGGGCACAGATGCCCCTCTGACCTTTAACTCTTTCCTGCTTGGAGAAGGATGCTCCAGAACATTTGTGAGCACACAGGGAGATGCCCTGAGCCTGGCCCTTGGCCACGGGGCCTGCATGGAGGATGCCAGAAGAGGGGCTGGTGGTGGAAGGTGCTTTCAAACCCTGTGAGTCATGCAAAGCAAGCCCACGTGTTCCCTCATCAGCATGGCTGCAGGAGTTACCTTGGCTCGCTCCAGACTTTTTCTCTGTTCATGGAATGCAGATGGGCTTTTCAGTGCTGCAACAGGAAAGAAAGAGGAGCAGTCAGCACAGGAGTGGAAGCAAGCAGCTACCAGGATATTCAGCAACAGCATTTTAATGAGTGCTATAAAAATAGCAACACAAACGAGCCGTTGTCTTTATTGCACTGCCTAAAAATAACTCAGGAAAAGCTCTGGGAAATCCCATGCTCTCGGCCAGTCCATGGCAGGAGAGCAGGGGCCACAGAGAGCATGGGGAGAGCAGAAGGCACGTGGACAGGGAGGAGGTGCAGGCTTTGAAACACAGTGCTCTGTGGGATATGTCAAAGAGCAGCTATGACTTTTCCCTGGAATGTTCCCTGCAAGTCATGGAAGATACCACAGCTCCAGAAGACAGCTCTGGGAAGACCAAACACCTGTGAGGGACCTCACCTGAAAGTAAAACCTGCAGGTGACTGAGGCTTGAGGTCAGCAGGAGAACTAAGACCTGCCTCACCTCTTGGGGTCTGTGGGCACAGCTTCCAGTGAGGGCATTGCAGAGCAAGGCCCCTGAACTGTGGTCCTTTGTCCCTCTTCCAACACTGACTGTCCCTCCCCTTTTGACTGGACATTTGTCCTGTCTCCAGCCCAGAGGCATCTGTGTGACATGGGACCTCCCTGGCCCAGCCAGGCACTGGGCAGCAGACCATGTCCTCAGCATGGAGGATTAACTCAGAGGGGCTCCCAGAAAAAGGGCAATGATCCCTGGCTCTGGGACTAAGAATACCAGTCCCATGAGCAGCCTGTACTTGAGTCATGGAGAACCTTGCACATTTCCTTGTTTACTAGGGTTCAGTAGAAATTGAGGTATAATTTGCATGGTGTAGGGGTTAATACTCCTCACATCCTACAAAAATTCCTTTCAGGCTGTGTTAAGAAGGAAAAACTAACTGTTCCCACTGGGACAAGGAAGGGAGAGGTGTCCTGACCCACAAAGACAGTCTGCTGCAACTCTGTTTGGCAACAGAAAGTCTCTTTCCATCTTCTGAATGGGATCCAATAAAGACAGAAGCTATTTTCACACAGGATATGTTATCCTCTATCAGTCTAGGGGAGGATGAAGAGAAGACTGAGGAGAAATAGGGAAAGGTTTAGGGGCCCTCTGAACTGGCTTTTGGTAGGCAACAGCCAGGCAACCCCTGGGAACTCCAGCGAATCACAGGAAAACACAGAAGGCACATTCCTACTCCTGACAGTTGGAAAGCAGGTGGACAGACAAGCGTTGCTGTGCCATGCTCTGGTGAGCAGCCACGAGGACTGGTGACAGCTGGTTTAATGGGAAGCAAGATCCAACAGTGCACATGAGAAATGAAGGTAGCAAGAGATGACTTTTCCAGCCCTGCTCACTGTGAGGTACTGAAGTTGGCAGTGTGCTGTGGGCACTGTCCAAGCACCATGCTACTCAAGAGGAAAATGTTGCAGAGCTCAGTAATTTACCAAGATTTTTGGAGGAGTTATGTGGATGCTGCAGCTTGTATTAGTCTGCAAAACAAATAAAGACATGGCTAGCACTGGTTGTTCAGAGGATGAACTCTCAGCGTGAAATGGCTGTCTGGAGGCAGCAGGGTTGCTGTGTCTTGTGTCCATAACCCTGGGACTGTTGATCTAAGGTTTCAGCAAGAGGATGAGGTGGTGGCTGTGTACAGCAGGAGGGTCTTCAAGAGCAGCTATTTTTGCATTTCATCACAGTCAGGGCAACCTTGTCTTGAGGAACCCTTGATCCTACAATCTGCCACCTCCTGCTTTTAGGCAGGTGAGCAGGATCTGGCCCAGGGCAGATATTTGGGCAGGTCTAGGGAGAGGGTTTATCCTTGCTCAGCCCTATAGTTTCCTTTTTGCAAGTGACCCCACAGGCTCTTGATAGAAAATGCTCTTTCTGGCTCTGTTTCACCAGGACAATTCATGACATGTGCTGGTGCAGGAACCGGGAACTCACAGCTCACTGAGACTCAGGAACAGGGCAGGCTCTGCACTCCTGTGCAGCAGGAGCATGGCTCTGTCCCAGCAAATCTGCAGCTCGCCTTCCTTTCAGAGGATCCTCCATGCCCAGAGCCACAGGGCTGAACGATTCAGGGACTGCTTTTGCCTAACAGTCTGTGCCTGTCTTTATTTGTACTGCCTTCTGCAGTAGTGCTGTTTGTTTTGCCAGCCAGTTGTTCCATTTACAGCCTGACAACATCTGAGTGCAGCTTTGAACACAAGTCTTGTGCACTGCCTCTGCTTCTCAGCATCCTCTTTTAGGCAGTGTCCTGCCTTCTCCAGTGATGGAGCCATCTGAGCCTTCACATTTCTCAAAGGAACATCCAAGGAAGAGTGAACAAAGCTCGGATATGCATTGACATCTCCTTCCAGAAGAGATTCTCTTTTCTCTTTCCAGAAGGTTCTCAACCCCTGTGGGTTATAGCCATATGGGCTTGTTTCTTGCTCTCCTGCAATAACTTTGAACTGAGATCCTGTCCCGCTGCACCTTCTGGAGGCCACCTCACCTGTGGGTCCTCAGACCCAACAGGGCATGGGAAGTATGGTTAACAAAGACTTATATTCCCTAAGGAATGACTACACATGCTCAGGCCATGGGGAAGCTGGCTGGGGATTCCAGATATTACTGCTAACATCTGACACTTCCTCCTGAGGTCTAATTCAGCAGTTAAATTCTGTATGTTTGTTTTTATAATGGCAAAAATGCCTTTTCTTCTATTACTTTCAGTGACTGAACTGTGCTCAAGTTTCCCAAAATGGTCTTGGACAGAAACCAGAGTGCAAAATGTCAACCTAGAAGTTGGGAGTGCAAAGAAACTGTACGTAACAGGAAAACACTCTTCAGTTGCCATCAAATAAATTTTGGCTTAATGCATGGTCTGCAATGTGTAAGGCTTGAGCTGTTGGTGCCACGTGTGCCAGCTCAGCCCCACAGAGAAGTGCCAGGTGTGCAAACCTCTCAGTAGGCACTGCTGCTCTGTGCATGTGCAATGGGGGTATCCTGCACCTTGTCCAAGTGTCTCCACCTTTACAGAGAGAACTTTGTAATGTGGGAGATGTTAGACATCTTTTTGGCCACTGACTATATTCCTGGTTCTTGCAGTACTCTAACAAATTTTGTTTAAGGCTGAATTCAGCTCCTAGAGTCTTGTCATTAATGTGCTTGCCTGGTGGTGGCAGGTGGCATAAAATCTGAATATTTAAAGAATAAAACAGGTGAAAAACGGAAAAAAACCATGCACTTATCAGGCTTAAAAGCACTGATCATTTTGGCAATCATGATTTTTGTCATCCTGCTCAAGTTTTCTTATTGCTTGATGCTGTCAATAATGTCCTGAGCAGGTGTCTGCTGTTGACTCCCTTGGCACAATCCTTCAGGAGGGCAGAGGGATGAGCAGGGTGCAGCAAGCAGTGCCAGAACCATACACTCAGTCAGATGTTCTGCTTTTGAGGTAAGAGCTGCATCACAGTCATCAGGGTCAACCAGAGAGGCAGAAGTGACACAGCTTTTAGAAAATTGTGATCTTAGCAGTGAACCCAGAGAGGGGGTCCTTGATGAGACAGAAAGGACAATCCTCTCCCTAGGTCCCAGGTAACCACAGATAATGCACATGGAGCCTGAGCTAGGTCAGGATAGAGCATTCCACCAAGGACGGCTGAGCTCCCAACATCCTTTCTCCAGTGGTGCTACAGGTTTCAGGATGCACCTGCAGGTGCAGAAGGGGATTTTTCTTATTCACCGACTTGTTGGGCTCTGGCAAGTGACTTTCTGCTGCTGCCTGATTGCATGCTAATGCTGTCCTGGAGCTTGTCCCTCAGCCTCAAATGCCAGGTGCACAGGGATGAGTGGGGTCAGAGAGGGAACACGTTTGTCACTCTGCCACAAACAGCCTGGGTGGGTTTCACTGACCTCAGGTGTACCCCGAGAGCCCTGCTCTGTGGGGTCCTGGCTGGGAACAGGCATGGATCTGGATACAGCTCACTCCTCCAGGGATTACTTTCAGCTCTGGGGCCAAGGCAGTTGTCCATGTCTGCCTTCCTCCACAGCCTCCTGGAATGGGCCCTCTCTATCTCTTCCTTGTCCTGCCATAGGGATTCCCTGGCTTTTACAGGAGGACAGGAGATTATCTGCTCTTACCTATGTGAAGAGCTTTGTGAGTTTTCTGCTTAAGTTGGATATGCTTGTCCTGCTACAGTGACCTCTGGGACAGGGAACTCTGCAGATCAATTTTTGGATGGTGTAAGGTAACATCTCTCCTGACTTCAGTTTGAGCCAGGGGCATTATGGTCTGTGTCACAAATGCTGGGCACCTCTGTGCAGCATCAGGGACCATCATATTTCTGTAGGGCAGGAAGCAAAGTCCCCCTGGAAGCACTTTGCTCTGAGCTGTGTGAGCCTGAGCAGGCAGCTGGTGCCACACAGTGCCCCAGCAGTGCCCAGGATGAACACAGCCCTGCTGAGCCAGGAGTGGGAGAAGGCAGAGGAAGATACTCACGTGGCATGATGCCTTGGTCTGCCAGCTGCTCACGGGTCCTTCTCTGCTGGAGTCGTAGCTGCAAAACTGTGAGAGAGAGAGTGTCAGGGAAAGGTGCAGGATCGTGCTGAGATGCTAATACAGAGTGGGAGTTCTGTGTGTGGCGCTGAGGTCTGGCACTGATCCCTGCTACTGCTGGAAGAGCCTTGTGAATACAGTGCTCCAAGACAAAGGGGTTGCCAGGGAGGAGCCGAGAGACTGCACCCTCACAGTCCTCCCTTCTGCAGAGGTGAGCAGGGCCAGGCTGCTCTGGCACAGGCAGTACCTCGTGCCTGGGACAGGCTGAGCCCTGCCTGGCACCTGGAATAGCAGCGTCAGTAGTTGCTGAGCTCTGAACTCTGAACCTGTGAGGTTCTCCCTCGTCCCAGCACTGGGGAATGAGTAGAACTTTCCAACTCCACCACCCTTTCTGAGGGCCTGGCAGCATATTTCCAGCTCTGCAAGGGGGATGCAGATAATGTGGTGAGGAGCAAACAGTGCCAGCTGTACTGCTCCAAGGACTTCAAATCCCCCATATAACTTCCTTTTAGAAGTAACATGCTGACAGATGGAAATGACCCACTGTGTAGTTTAGTGCCATGGCCTCAGCTACAGAGCATCAGTGTGGCATCCAACAAATAAGCACCTCTCACTATTTACATTATGTAATGACAGCCCACCTGCAGGCTGCCTTGTGCAAGGCTACAGACCCAGGGCTGCACAGGGTCATTCATCCCACCTGTCAGGTAACCATGTCTGTACTTTGACTTAGTATCATTTTCTACACCTTTGGTTTTGCAGATGTGTCTTCAAGAAGTCATCTGTATCACAAGGTGGAACGTACTCACTTCCATGCTTTCCTGCTGGAAGCTCAGTACAACTTGCTACGAGGACATGCATCTTTCAGCAGTCACAACACAACTGCACACACATCCCCTGCCCGCCAGCACAGCCCGAGGCTGCGTCCCCTGAGCTGACCAGAGCATGCCAGCACTGGAAGGAGAAGAAAGGCAACAACAGCTTTTTTGTCCTTGGGAGCAACCTGCTGAACTCTGCCAATAGCTCATGTCAACAATGTAGCTTCCCTGGGATGAGGGAGGGAGCTTAATACTAATCCTTTCCAGAGCAGTGTCCAGAGCACAAGGCTCCCTGAGATACCACTGCTTGTGACTTTCCCCCGTCCTCTGTACAAACCATGTCTCACATTCAAAGCAAATATTCAGTGAAAGCCTCATGTGGGACAATATTCTCCTGCCAAATATCAGCACTTCTTAGGACACCAAAGATAGAGTCTTGCTGTGAGAGAAAAATGTAGCCTTGAGTATTTGGTAAAGTCTGAACGTGTGCTGCTCTCCATAGTCAGAGTGAAGCTGGTGGCTCTGTGTCAAGGGCAACCCTTGCTGCCAGGGCAGTCTGTAGCCCACTATTATCCCATGCCATCATCCCAGGCTGGTGCTGGTTCTGCCCACAGACACGGATTTAGACCCTCATACCCTGGGTACCTACATTGGATCCAGTTATCTGCACCCACTTTGCAGAAGTCAAACCCCTTGGGGCCCTCAAAACCAAAGGACACAGTCCATCCTTTGGGAATGCTCCCCCTTCCTCATGGAATGTAGAGGCAGTTTAAAGGTAACCAGCTGGTGGCAGGTATCTTACACAGCATGAGCTGTACTCCAGTTTCTCTGTGCAGCACATTCTCTGTGACTCTCACAATGCTGAAGAACTGTGCAGAATTTGGAACTTTCCTAGAGGAAGAAATGGATCTTTATGAAATAAGTGAGCTAAGGGAGGTCAGGGACTGTCCAAAAATAAAAGCAAGTTGTGGCTCACCCGAGAATGGTTCTTTACTCTCGTTGTCCTGGTCAAATGTTCTGGGCATTAGAGCATCCTGCCTTCCACTGAGGCAATTTACACACAATATCACATCATCAATAGGAGTCAGAGACAGCAAGGCCTTCCAGAGTCACATATACCACCTGACAAGGACACAGCAGCCTGCCCCATCTAGCTGTAAAATATCCCAAGGGAGGATGCTCCATCACTTCCCTTCACAGCTCCCACAGGTGCCAAGTTATTTGCACGATTTCACTTCAGCTTCCGACGCAGCCAGACCAGAAGTTGTTCCACATCCACACTGGCAAGGGGGATTCTAATGTCAGATGACTGTGCATTCAAGGCCTACATTCTCTGCTGGTTCTGCCTATTTCATAGCCCTTCCTAGCACACAAATCTCAGGGAGCAGTCAGCTGTCAGCCAGGCTGGTGAGGAGGAAAAGGAGATGGTACAAATTCCCTTGGAGCATATCTTGGAAGATGATGATGATGATTTCCAGTGTGGTGGGTATAAAATTCATCATCTGCCTTGATGCAAGAAGTGCTGAAAATGTGTAGGTTTCACTGCCATAGCTCTGCTGCTGCTTGGCTGAAGAGCAGCACTTGGAAATCCAGATTTCCCAGAACCCATGACCTTTCAGAAAGCAGGGCACAGTCCAGGGGATCCCACACCACTGCAGGTGGTCCATGCTCCAGCTGACAGCCTCTCCTTTGCCTCCTGCACTGAGCACTGCAGACAGACTGTCACAGAGGGGATCTGGAACTATTTAATGATAATTTTGTGCAAGGAGAAAAGGTCTCCAATTTGTTTTTCACACTGGCAGACAAAAAGGCTGTGACCCAGCAATGCCATTCACTGCTCTGAGCATTTCCATGGAAGGTCATGAAACCACCCCAGACATGGAGTTCATCACAGGCCATGCCCAGCTTACAAACTTCCTTAAGTCTGGGCCACTCTTAAGCCACGGGGGAAGGAGGAAAAGTTTATCCAGCCTTGTCTGTTCAGGGCATGCTGTCAAAAAATGTGAGAGCAGGCAAGTGCAAGTGCTGGCCATTTTCAGCAGCAGCACAAGCTCGACAGTTGAAACGGTTATTTCAACCACCAAATACTCATCCAAATCTGGACCTCCTCATGCAGTAGGATGCATGACTTGACTCCCACATCTCTCTGTGCACTTCCAAAGGCTGTTTCAAACCATCTGAAGAAAAGCAGTGGATAGTGTCAGACAATATGCTGAACATCCCTGCGGCAAGAGGGAAAGCAGCCTCTGAGGCAGTGCTGCAGCGTGGTGGATGCCAGTTCAGGGTTTGCACGTTTCCCTTATGACTAAGAGTGCTTAGAAACCAGGCTTGAGGAGCCCCTTGCACCAACCAAACCACCACCACTTAGCTGCTTCTTTCTTTGGAATCTGTTGAGGCTGTGTCTCACCCCAGCTGCATTCCTGCCCTCACCCTTTGCTGGAGGCCAGACCTCTGAGCGCCATCACCCTCAGTGTATGGGAATTAATTTTTCATGAATATTATGTCAGAGCCATTCCAGTGATTTTGCTCATGGACTTTTTCTGTTAGAAATACTCCTCCCTTCTATGCTAGCACCAAGTCCCATTTACTGATAACAGCTTTCAGAAATGTCCTCTGCAGCCGGGCTGTGTCATTGGTGCAGACAAGACCTCCTGGTGTCAGACACAGCTGCCTCTGGTGGCCCAAGCTCTGAACACTTCCCATGACTTGTAGTCCTGAGTCACACTCCTCTCCAGGACTTGACCTCAGAGCTTTAGGAAGCTAAGATGACAGCTTGGGTCTTGACTGGCCTGGTGATGCACAGAAAAGACGTGTTCAAATCTTCTCTCCACACCAGGAGCAGGCAGGGCAGGTCATCTGCTTCGGTCTGTCAAATGCTCAGCAGACACGCAGGGTGGGATGGGGCTTTTATCACCTGCATCAGAGCACCCCTCACACTGGGGTATTGCCAGAGCACTCCCACCACCATCTGTTCTTGGGGAATTGCCTTTAGCAGCACAGGAGGCTGAGCAGCACTGAGGCACACAGAGGGAGTGGAGCTGCCCTCCTGACAGCGTTCAGGACTAGGACAGGAAGGCAACACCATTGCTGATCTGACCTAGTGTTGAGGACAGTCTTTCTCCAAGAGGGAGGATGGATCAGAGCCTGTCCCTTCCCACCAACACTTACACAGTGGCCAGAGCAGCTTCCCTGGAAACTCTGTGTTGTAGTTTGGGATTATTATGTAAATTCTCTCCCCTGCCACTTAACTGCCCAGGCCAGCGGTTAACAAAAGAAGCAGTTAACTGTGATCGCTGGGGTGGGGGCAGGTTTGTCTCTTTTGGTTTTTTTTTTTTTTTTTTTTTTTTTTGGATATTCTCCTCAGTCTTGGCTCGGCGGAAGGGGGGAGTGGGGACTCCAAGGAGGCAGGCTGCCCTGCTGGTTACTGCTGGGGTTTTTTCCCTGGCTGTCTTGCCGCTGCCTACTTCGGACCACCTTTTCCTGCCGTGCTGCTGCCTGCCTTGGATTTGCTGCTGGTTGCTCGTACCTTTTCTGCTTCTTGGACGGGGAACACAGGGGGAAGAGACTGAGTCCATCTGAAAGCCCACTGCTCGTCTGTTTCGCTGGAGAGGGACTGAAACTCACTCTGCAGCCAGCCGAGCTGTGACAAGGACACTTAAGTATAACCTTTTCTCCCGGAGGAAAACCTGCTGGGTTTTGTTGTTGTTTTTTTTTTCTCTTATGGTGTTGGGGAAGTGGGTTGCACTAGTCTGTTTACATATATATATATATATATATAGCAGTTATCCTTCTTGTATTAAAATTCCTTTTCTTAAATTTGATAAAGAGTGGTGTGATTATTGTGGAGGAGGCCCCTCCCCTGCTTGTGGGTAAAACATTTTGGTTTTTCCCCTCAAACCGAGACACTCTGAGGCTGTACAAGGCTGTCCCAACCTTCAGCCTTGCAGCTGAGAAGAGTTGCCCAGGTGGAGATGCAGATCTATTGCTGCTTCTTGACTTCTGACCCAGACCTGCCCCTATCTCTGACAGACCCTCTGACACTGGGAGTGACTGAGGCACTGTCCTTACTGCTTCAGCTTTTCCCAGTTTTCTTACATGGCTTCAAGTGAAATCCCAGTAATTCACAGAATCACTTAGGTTGGAAAGGACCTTTAAGATCATTGAGTCCAACCGTTAACCCAGCATCGCCAAGCCCACCACTAACCCATGTCCCCGAGCACCACGTCCATTTTAGTCACCTGTGCTGCACCAGCACCTTTGCTCTGATAAGGAACCGTGTTCACAAACAACGGCATTGCTGTGCTCTCATCTGCCTCTGGAATGAGTCACTGCTGCTGCCAGAACTGGTGGTGGGGCAGTTACCTGCTCCTCCCTGCACCCTGTGCTGCACCAGCCAGTGCTCCTGGGCAATGGGCACTGGCAGAGGCACCACGGTCTGCCAGCCAGACCCGAGTGCATGACTGTGATGGGAGCCAGCAGTCTGACAAACAGCTGAAGCTGATACTCCCACTGAAAAAGCAGCAGCAGATCACCGACTGTCCCCTCTGCCAGCCACCCCACTAGCTCATTCCTACTCCCCATGGCTCAGAGCTGGGCTTTGGGGAGGGCAGCTCAGTGATGGACTGGATGGGGATGTCCCTGCTGGGGCAGGGGGTGAGTTGGCAACAAATTGGGAATGGGGAGGAGGGACTCCTGTTTGCAACAGCAGCAGTTCTGCTGCCTGTCAAACAGCAGCTGAGCAAAAATAAAACATGGGTTTGTCCATGGCCATGGTGTGTTCCAGA
The DNA here is from genome assembly GCF_047495875.1 of Pithys albifrons albifrons. Lineage (NCBI taxonomy): Eukaryota > Metazoa > Chordata > Aves > Passeriformes > Thamnophilidae > Pithys > Pithys albifrons. Next base: position 12,138,773 of record NC_092476.1, on the reverse strand, counting down.
GCAACCTGGTGACCTGCGCCTGCTCGCATTCTGGCAGAAAGCAGTCCTGGAATTATAGAATATCCAGAGCTGGAAGGGACTCACAAGGGTTATCGAGTCCAGCTCCTGGCCCTGTTTCGGAGTCAGCCTCCCCTGAAGGGCAGAACTGCTGCAGGCTTTGAGACTGGCTTTGGATGTAATGCCTGAGGGACCATGGGAGCATGGTGGTGGAGAGAAACTGCCCCACGGGGTTGTCTGATTGTTCCAAGGTCCCAGCAGGGCAGAAGCAGGGCTGGCACACTGGCAGGCTCCAGTCATGTTGTTCATGACCTTCCCAGGGCTGTGTCTGTTTCTTGCAACTGTGTCAGTAGCAGGAGCCTGTACCCATAGCAGGGTGCCCTAGGGGCAGGGCTGCCAGGAGCAGTGGGCTCTGCTCCAGCTGAGCAGAAGGCTGGCAGCAAGCCCCTGATGTGGGGCTAGACATGGGTGAGCTCTCCCTGAGCTACGTGACAAACCAGACAACCTCCAGGGTGCTGAAACCAGCAGATCATCATACAACTTGTTTTTCTGAAGCTGCTGTTCCACAGAACACTTTGGCCAAGCTCTGTCCTGAGCCCCTCCAGGGCTCTCAGCCCCTGTGTTCTGCCGATAGCCATGAGCCACAAAGTGATTTCTCAGTAGCATCACATCTCCAGGCCCATGCTGTCCTCTGACAACATGGCTTGTATGGGACCTATGTGAGCAGAGATGAACCTCAGGCAGCTGGAAATGGCACTTTCAGGACAACCATGAAATGTCCTAATCTGTCCTTTCCCAGGTGGGCACTGTTTTATCTCTTCCTGTGATGTCACTTCAGAGGTGGGAACATTTTACCTTCTCCCAGGCAGATGTGCCAGCAATGTGTGTGTTACTTGGGGGACTGAACTGGAAATCCCATCAACGTTCATAAGAACTACATTTCTAACCCCAAGTCCAGGCCTTCAGGAGCTTTGGAAGCGACACAGGACCACACCTGGCTAGCAAGGAGCCCAGACCATGAAATGGGGACTACCAGCTGTGAAACCCTCCTAAGGGCTGTGTCCCTTATAACACGCAACCCCAACCTCACCATGAGTCTGAAAACAGGCTCTCACCTTGGAGTCTTCCCTTCAGCCTCCCTGTGAGCAGCCCGGACAGACATTTCCTGAAGCACAGTGAGGAAGCTTCAATCTGTGCTACAACACACACCTGACTGACAGAGAAACATACAACTGTCCACTAAAACACCAAGTCATAAGGTGTCAGAAAAACAAAAAGCAAGCCCAAACCCAACTACATCAAGCCAGTGTTTTACACAAACTTCACACAACAGTTTCATCATTACAGCGAGGCCATGGTTTGAACACACACACTGATTGCGACTGTATGAGTTCATGATCTGAGAGGAAACACAGGCTCATGTTTTATCTTTGGACACCAGGAAAATCAAAATAAAGGTTCTGCCAAAATGCCTGGCCTAACACCCTACCAAGACCTCCTCTCTTCTGTGTCTATTGACTCGCTGATTTTTTTCCAAATCACTCTAGCCACCAGAGGCAGACAGAATAATGAATTCCTCTCCTATCTCAGCTTCATTCAAGCACTATATGTAAGCATGAATCCTTTTGCCCACAGAGCCAGGCAAGGCTTTTCTGCAAACCCACACCCATGTGACCACAATTAGGCCTTGGGACCTCATGCCAAGCCATGCAGAGCCTCGTAGTGTTAAACTTTCACTTCTCACCAGTTACGTGAACTAATACTGAGGTTAGGCAGATGTTGGCCTTGGAAGCTCTTTCCATGCCATTGTACGAAAAGCTCAGGGTTAAGGTTAGATCTGCATTTATCATTGTTGATTGTTTAGTCTGATGCTGCTGCTGGAGAACAATTGGTTTGTATTCAAAGTAAAAGATTACAGAAATGATTGTCTCTGGGAAGAGTTAAATGTGTTTCTGGAACAGCACTTAGATGTCCTAATTGATTTAGTGCAATCCCATTGATAGTTGGAGCACATGGGATAGCATGGCAGACTTGAAGAATCATCATTCCCACAAAATTTGTCAGGATGACCTCAGGTCGGAATATTTATCTTTGGCAAAACAGACAAAATAAACAGGCACACAAATCCTCGAGGAAGGGGAGGGGGACCCTGCAGGGCTGCAGCAGGGTGGTTTTCTCCCTCTCCTCTGGAGTTGTTCCTGGTGCCTGGTACTGGGGTAGCTGCTGCGTCACCACATGGCATGGCTGTGCTGGTCCTTCACTTGGACCACTGGAGAGACAAGAAGAGGAGAAATCACTGTGGAACCCAGGGAGGATTGCTGGGCATGCTGTAAAGAGCTGCTACTTTTCCACAACCACACCAGCCTTTCCTAGACAAGCTTTCTTTTCCCTGCAACTTACACTGCCAGAATGAAGCGAGAAAGCGCAGAGCTGACCCTTAAGCCACACCTACATGCACCACCTTCTCGTTGCCACCTCCTCACTCCACGTTCTGCCTGATGCACGACACAGAGATTAAAGGGTTTCTGGGATGAGGAAACAAGTAATGTATCTCTAGAACCATTTAATGGGCTCACATAGCTCCTTCAGCTGCTCGGCATGCACAGGCCATGGAGAGACAGCAAAAGCTGAGTTAGTAAGATTTACTTCAGCCCTCATTAATATTGTCCTGGAATCCTTCAAAAGGGATTCAGACTCATCATGAGTCATGGAGCACAGCTAATCCTTCCCAAACCTGGGGAGCAAACAAAGCCTCACACCTGCCTGCACGAGATCATTTCCAAAGAGATGGTGCATCATCCAGCTTGGCTCCTTGGTGCTTGGCATTTTGGGGCTGATCCCTCCCTGCTCCAGGCACCCGACACAGCTCCCTGAAACTGCTGCTGTCCTGTGTCATGTCCCCTGAGCCAGGCAGGATGGTATGGGGCAGGGTGATGAGTTGTTTGAGACTTTCATCCCTCTTTCTAGGGAATGGAGGATGGTAAATCAGAGCTCTGCACCTCCTGCCATCCTTGTGGGGCTTTACAGCTGACAAACCCTGCACGCAGAGCAGGGACACCAGAGGAAACTGTTCCACAGACACTTTGCACATAAAAGAGATTCTATTAAATGTTAGCTTTTTCTTCTCTGCTCCTCATGTTATTAAAAATCCAGCACAAACTGAAAGCAGCATTATTGATTTATTTGTGTTTCTCAGCATCCCACTATCCTCCCCCTTCTCACACACTGCAACAACCAGAGTTGTGCTGTGGCCACATCCCACGTCACCTGCAGTTGTCCCAGCCGTGGTGACAGCGAAGTGCAGACATGCATTTGGGATTTTGGCAAGCCCAACTCCAACAAAATAAATAGTCAGAGAAATTCTTTCAAATGAAAAGCCTGTCTTTCACCAGGCCACAGCGAGGGATGGCAGTTGTGGGAATAAGTCATGAACCAAAGAATGCCCCACAAATTGACTGTCCTAGAAATTCTGAGAGGCTAGAGAATTTATGGATGCAAAGACCCACAAAGTTTACTTTTTCTGGAGAATCATTCAAAAAATATGTTTAGAGAGCCCACTGTTGGTTCCATAATAAAGCCAGCTTACAAATAAACCAGAAATGAGCCTTAAAAACAATCCTGGTTCATTTGAAAAGAATGCAGGGACAATGCACAGCCCATCCTCTGCTCCTCAGGGAGGTGGCAGTGTTGCTTTGTACATGCTGGAGGAATTGTTACAGACTGAGGGGTTTTTTTCAAATGAACAGCAGTGTACCATAATATACCAACGAAATTTAAGGAATGACTTAATCTAATGAAATGTAAGATCAGAGTGATATGGAAACCACACCAAAGATCTGGACCAAAGCTTTGTATAATTGAGCCAGACTAGGACACTTGTGTTTGCACACACACTCTGGGGTTTTCAACCAACTGCCAACTTTGTATTTGCTGAGAAAACAAAGTTTAAGTTGACCACCCAGCTATCTAAGAGATCCTGATAACACCACTCATGTCTCCCATCAGTGTTATAAATCTCCAATTTCATTATCTACAATGCATAAGGAGGCAAAAACACACACAGTGTGGGTGACATGCCAGACCGGGTGCATGTTCCAACGTGACCGCCCTGTCCAGCTTTAAAGCATCTCGTGCACGCAGCTGATTTGTCCGAACATCCTCACAGGTAATACTCCCAGGGAGAACTTCACCTCCGGAGAGCTCAGAGAAAGTACACTGAGAACCTTTTTATAATTACTGTTAAAATTGCAGTAGAAAAACTACATGTCAGGACACCCACTCCCAAACAGACCATACTCACTACAGACACAGCCGGTGACTAAAGGCATGAACATCCAGCAGAGGGGCTGGTCTAGAGGCGACCGTCCCATAGTTCACCTTCACTCACCTTCGCTCCCGCGAACCGTCCCCGGCGCAGCCCCGGAGCGGAGCCTGCCCGCTCTGAGGAGCCGCAGGCATGTTTGACTCGCAAACCCTCCGCGAGTGGCAATCAATTGTGTGGCTCTGGTTTTATTTCTCTGATGATGTCACTTTAAATACTTTTCATGTTCCATTTGTTATTTTTACTTCTAAAAATGACGCATTTCTTCAAATTCATTTTTCTCCAGTTAGTCACAACTTAATGGAAGCAGCTCTGCCGCCTGCCTGTCAGAGCCAGGGTCGGGCCCATTGTCACACACAGACCCGCGGAGCACCTGGAATGAGCACACGGGCGGCGCTGGGCACCTCGTTTAGCCCAGATGCCCTTTTGGCTGCCTGCCCAAATCTTTTGCAGCAGGGCCAGAGCAGGAGAACCAGCAACTGCAATTTTACCCAAATAAACCACAGACATAAATCAAAGACAGTGAAAAAACAGGAGGGAAAAGCAGCAGAGAGGAAGGAAGATGCCTCTCCCCACTCGTGGGACAGTCTCGGGAAGAGCAAAGCCGTGACAACTCTACAACCCCTCGAATCTCCTGTTTCATGCTGCTTCCAAACATTTAATGCAGAACAGCCTGTGGCTACGGCTTGCCAGAGAGAGAAGTTTTAAGAGAAATCTCAAGGTTTTCCCTACCTGATCTGAACTTGCTCCGAATCAGCAAAGAGTGCTCAGACCCCAGGAGTGTCATGGTGACTCGGGGACCAGCTCCAGACGCCCCTCACTTAAACCATTAACTTCCTCCACAGGGAAAAGCCGCCCAGCCCGTGACTGGTGCTCAGGATTCATCCAGCCCTCCTGGACGCTCGGGGTGCTTTTACGGCAGGCTGGCAAGAAGCAGCAAGTGGCTTTGGAAGATTTGGTCCCATCCAGCACTGACCCTGCACAGACACCAACTGCTCCCCCTGGGCTGTGTTGGACTAATTAACGTGGAGCCAGCGGGAGCCTCCTCCCGCCCGGAGTTTACTACCAGCAGCTGGGTGTCCTGGCTGATGTCATCGTCTAGCGGGGAGCAGCGACTATCGCAGAGGGTCTTAGCAAAGACAGAAGTTTGATATCTGATACTAATTACTACCGGCCGCGCGCAGCCAATCCGGGCGCTCCCCGTTCCAGCGACTTTGGGAGCCGCTGGAAATACCAACAGAGCCGCGGCTTAACTCTTTGCAGCGTGGTGTGAGACACGGCCCGGGGCTGTGGGTGCTGGAGACAGGGACGGGCTGGGCTCGAGACAAGTGCCCTGAGCGAGGGGACGGCTGAGTGGCGGTGCCACCTTGGATACCCTTCCCGCCGGGAAGCCTGAGGATGTGGCTGTGGCTCCGGCTGCCCCTCGCCCGCACAGAGGGCTGTGCCCTGGGCTCACTAATCCTGCAAGTCGGGTGTGAGCACAGGTGTGCTCAGGTGTTTTACCTGTGCTTCACAGAACCACAGACTATACTGAGTTGGAGGGGACAACACAAAGATCATCGAGCCCAACCCTCAGCCCTGAACAGGCCCATCCCCAAGAGTCCCAGAGCATCATCCAAACACTCCTGGAGCTCTGGCAGCCTTGGGGCTGTGCCCACTGCCCTGGGCAGCCTGTTCAGTGCCCACCACCCTCTGGGGGAAGAACCTTTTCTTGCTACCCAGCCTGACCCCTCCTGCAGCGCAGGTGTGCCCCAAGCTGCTCAGCACGCACCTTTGGCAGTGTGTGGCTTTATCCATGGGATTATTCACCTGAGATGCTCCCATGAGCTCTGGCTCAGGTGGCAGATGCTGCAGAAACCCAGAATGTGTCCTCTGGTGCTGTGGCACAGGCACTCAGGGTATATGAGGCAGGGCTAAACCTTGGCTCCAAGTTTCCTGTGCTCCAGCTGAATGCAGCAATCCCGAGGAGGGTGGGAGCAGCGTGTGACTGCCTCAGCTGTGATGGAGAATGCTTCCCACCTACCAAACATGCTCTCGAAGAAGAAAAACACCTTGCAAACGTGCAGAAAAAGAAAAAAAAAAGAGTAACAGATCCTTTGGGGCTTCCCCTCCTCTAGTCCCTATCTCTTTCACTTGAGGTAGAGGAAGAAAAGGAACTAGTGGCAGCTTTGACTGTGTAATGCAAGTGGTACAAGCCAGGTTAAGTCAAGGACAAGTCTCAGCTTCCCTGACGCATGAGTCTCACCTGGGAAGGTGCCTGAATTCCCTCTAGATCATAAATACCCACCTGAAAACTCCCTCAGAACTGGTTTGAGGTTTTGTTGGATGTGGGGGTTTTTGTTTGGTTGAGGTTTCTTGTGGGGGATGGAGTTGGGGGTTTTGGTTTGTTTGTTTATTTTCATTTTAGTTTATATTAATCCTGTGGCTTCTGGGAAACACTCTTAAGGAGTCAGGGCTTCTAGATATGTGGCCACAGAAGCTCTGATTCCCTCAGTGCCTCCCATACATCAGAGAATTCCTCAAGTCCATCACCCTCATGATGTCCATGACATAGAACCATAAGAGGCACAGAATCATTTATGTTGGGAAAAGCCCTCTCGGATCATCAAGTCCAACCCTCCACCCAGCACTGTCAAGCTCACCACTAACCATGCCTCTGAGCACCAAATGACACATTTACTGAACATTTCCAGGAATGGTGATTCCACCACTCCCTTGGGTGGCCTGTGCCAGTGCCTAATCACTTTTTCAGTGAAGAAACCCTGATGCAACTTTGGACCATTTCCTCATGTCCTGCTGCTTGTTATGTGAGAGCTGAGGGTGATGAGTCTGTCCTGAGCTGAGCTCCCTTCCTGCCATGGGCTGGACATATGATTTCCTGGTCGTGCTACGTCTGATGACTTAATGACTGATGGGGTGATTTAAATAAATTATGTCCAGGCACTGAGCTAAGCCAATAATGGAGTTTACAGTAGTGTCCAGTAAGGTGGCCAGGAGTCTTGTTCCTTACTAATTTTTCCTGATATTTAGTCCACTGAATATGAAATGTTCTGTCTAAAAGACTTATCCTCCTAATCAGTGCTATCCTGTAACAAGCACCACTATATAGCAGAACCACACCATGTGCAGCTCAAGAACAAGACAGGACATCCACAGTCATTGACACCCACAGTCTCAAATTGCAATTTCTTGCACTTTTTTGCTTTTCAAACTCCTGCCTGATTTGCTGCTCCTGCTGGCCAAAGCCCCACTCAGGTACCCCTTCTCCCTTTGGGACCTCATGGTTCCTAATGTCTTTTCCACTGTGCATGATCTGCAGCTGCCAGAGGGGTCTGTAGCCATGCAGCCCCTCATGTGCTACCCTCCCCCTGGTCCTGTCCCTCTGCCCCATCAGGACACACGTGATGGATCAGTCTTAATTCCACATCAGCCATGACAATTCCTGTGGCCCAGAGAAAGTGTATCCAGGAGTTTTTCACTCCTGGAAAAGTGAGTGAAAGTGTCTTCCTTTGAAAATGAAGTGATGTGCCTTCCTTTGAAAATGAGCTCTGCTTTCTCAGTCCCCTCTTGCTGCTACTGTGGTGGTTCCTGTTCTTGACCTTCTCTGCCTCTGCGTTACCATCTCCAGTATCTGAGTTCAGAGGAAAAGGAATGGAGTGCAAGGGACCATTGCATGGTGTAGTGCTGCTTGGGGTTCATCTCCCTGTGGCAGCAAACTGATCAGCAGGGCTGGCTCAGGACCAGCAAGGACAGGTGAGCTGCCCAAGGCGCGCAGCATCTCACGTGCTACTCTCACCCTGGATGTGTTCCTCTGCCCCTTCAGGACTATCTGCAGGTGCAAGGATGGGTACAGGAGCTCCAGGCCTGCTGTCAAACACTTGGAGAAGGCTGGTAGGGAAGCCTGATCCCCTCTGCCACAGCCCCTGTTGAAAGGGCTTCTCCCATCAACTCCACCACAGGCACCTTGTCTGTCCTGAGGTTCATGCACAGAAGAGGTTTGTCCAAAGACTCCACATCAAGGACACAGGCAGGGCAGGTGCCTTCTGGGCCCCTAAAGCCCTTAACTGTCGAAGTTTTCCCCTTCCATGGACACGCATTGCCCACCTAAATGATAAATGAAGGCAAAATATTTTTTTTTCTAGTGTGGACTACTAAGACGAGTAGTAGTTGAGGCGGATACAGGCTGCAGTCTCCCAATATTCATAGCAGTATGGAGGTGCCTCTAAAGCAGTAAATAAAACAGAAACAAATAAAAAAAGTTCTGGTTTTGACTTTCAGAGCTGTTTTTGCTTGGTTCCACAAAAGTGCTATGAAAACTCAGACTTGTTCCAAGGCAGGAAGCAAAGTATTATAATGAGCCAAAATCAGGAATGCACAAGAAATGGAAGTAGGAGGTTGGGCAATGATCAACAGGGAAAATTGACACACTATATTTTCTTTTTTTTCATGGGATAGGAGCTGCAAAACTTGCAGCTGAAAAAGTAAACAGGTTAGTAAAATCCCAGAATGATAAAGGAAGGGGTGTGTGTCCTGCCTCAACAGGATGGATGGCAGATGGAGATGATTTGATGTGGTAGAAGGGAGGATGAACCCTGAACTCCTGAAGCAAAGAAGCCTGGGAGATGGAGCCATGTGAAGGTCACTGGCTGCTTGAGCTCGAGTCCCAGTGAGCATGGACAGACATGCAGTGGATGAGGTGGTGTCCATGCTTCCCAATAAAGATTTCTGCTTACTTGTTTGGAGACTCTTCAGCCAGGCTAATGCAAACTGGGGTGTGATTTAGCAGGAACATGCTGGTTGGTGATTTTTTAGGGATGTATGTGGCATCATCCCAGCTGCCTGACCTGGCCTCTATTTTGATAGGAAGCCTTTGTTCCTCCCTACTCTTTTCTCAGGGCTTTTTATTTACCTGCAGGCAGTTCCTGAGCAGTTCCTTTGGAGGGCATAGATCAAACAAGCACTGCATATGGGAAGTTGTACTGGTCCTGTCCCAGGGTAGTTCTCTGCCAGCTGAAAGAGTAAGTCTGCTTCTCTCTGAGCTCCCCTACATCAGACATTAAGGTCTGTGAGGCACTCAAGCATCCCTTCACACAATGTGAGTTTCTCAGTGCCAGGGTTTACTTGGAGCCTGTCCTGGACACCAGTGCCTGTGCAGGATTGACAGTATTATCACTTTGCTTCCTCTTCTGTGACATTACAAGTCCATGAGAGAATGGACAGGACTGTTGCAGCTTTCTTTATTTCCTTTATCTTTTCAGCTACAACCTGTTGGCCATTGATAGTCCTTCCCCTGATCACCCAGATCCCAACAATCAGCATTGGCCCTCTGCTGAATGACACCAAAAATGAATGGGAAGAGCAGGAATGCTGAAGTGTCAGCCAAGGGGCTCAAGCTGCTGCATATGATCTCATCTGAAAACTTAAACCAGAACTTTCTAAGGGAGCCTGAGGAGAAATTTGGTGTCAGCACAAACAACATCTCAAGATGGTCTTGGTTACCCGGTACTTCTCTCCATGGAGCTGCCTGGCCAGGTGATGTTGGAGCCACCACTCTGAGAGCACTGCCTGCTCTTCTGCGGGGTCTGTAGAAACTGCACTGGTGACTTGGCAGGCACCAGATATGGGGCTGTGGTTTCTCAAGTCTGAAGTGGCCCTAGTCTCTTGTCCTTGAGTGGTCATTGTTAATGCTGGGCTCTTGACTGTGGAGATGCATAGCCTGGCCATTTCTCTTCCCTGCTCTGTGCATTATTTATATTTATTGATGTTGACTCTCAGGTATGTTTCATCTTTCAGGCATTCAGCAGGGGGAGAACATTCTGCAACCGTTTGCAGGAGGGTTTACTTCTAACTGCTTTAGCAATTTTGAATCATCAGTCCTTCTCCCTAATGTTTCTGCCAAGGAGCCTTCTCCCGGCACATGTTCCTTTGGCACTCCACAAATCACCTCACTCAGATGTGAAAAATGGCCATTGGTTTCTGTCTATAAGAAGCTTGGAGCTAGAGATACCTGAGGAGAAACCCCAGTGAAAGTTTTGGTGGAAACCCACAGCCACTGTGTTTGACTCATTCTTACCCACACTGCCAGTGAATACTTCAGAGACTTCTGAGCAATTGGTGGGCATGATAACCCTCATACATAGAATTCACTCACATTTCTGCTAAACCTATTAAGAAAATTTGCAAACTGGAATGAGCATATACTCATTTATAGTTCTTCGGGTCCTCACTGGAGCCTTTTGCGAAAATGGTCATCAGATGTACCACTCTCCTCACCCATGGTAGCTGAGAATGTTGCATCTCATGCTATGCTTCGTAGCAGAGATGTGTTCCTTTGAATATTTTAGAGTTTTGCAGTCCTCCAGGACCACCAGGTCCCAGAGATTTCCTACTACTCATCTGAAATTGTTTTTATAAAATCACTTCTGATGCTACTTCATCAGCTCCCTAATCATGTTAATAGGACAGACAGACCCCAGTGTCCTGTAGGCTGTGGAGTTGTTATTACCTGGCCACCATCCTCTCCAGCTCTTGCTGTGCTGGTGCTTGCACTGGCTGTTCCTCTCTCCTTGGGATGCTTTACATACTGTGCTAGTTGTTCATCCCAAATGAGGACAATGCCCTGCCCTTCCCCAGCCAGGTGAGCGGGGTAAGGTGAGTTACACAGGTGCTTAAGGGGAGAAGCAAACCAGTCCATGACCACCACTGGCTCCCTGCTTAGGTTCCTTCTGCCATCTCCCTGGCAGCCTCTCAGACAATTAACTGGAACCCCTGTGTGCTGTTTACCACTTCATTGGATTTAAAGACAAGCTTGTGATGGAATTAAGTGATAATGAAGAAAGACAGGTCATCAGATTCTTAAAGACTGCCTGAGTCTGACTGAGCCCCAGACACTTCTCCTGCCTCCTGGTGGGCACTGAGCATGGGCCAGAACCACACTGAGCACCCTGGGGGCACCTCGGGGACAGCGGTGCCTGCACCTTCCCGACTGCCACCTTCCCCTGCTATGGCAGGGCTGGGAAGGGATCAGGCACAGATGGGCTCTGGTGGGCTGTGGTTTTAGTTCATCCTAGGCTTCTGAGATGGTGAAGATTCAAAGTCTCATGATGCTGATTACTGAACCTGCTCTTAGAAATCCTTTTTCTCCTCTCCAAAACTTGACAGCCACAAACTATACCCTGCCAGTAAAACCATGCCAGTGACACAGGATGAGAGGTCAGAAGAGTTGAAAGACATTTTGTTCTCCTCTCCTTCCCTTCTCTTTCCATTCCTCCTCCTCTCCCTTTCCTCCTACAGGGAATGCCAGTGTCCTCTTAGGAGGTGACACAACCTCTAACAACCTGTAATTTGTTGACTCATCTCAACAAATTACTCTACTGTTAAATTCATAGTCCAGAGCCAGTGTTTCCCTATGATGATCATTTTCTGAGAGTCAGCCCTGACCACACGCATTCTTGATGTCCTCAGGAAACAGAGATAAGTTTTCTCCCATACACCTCAGACTTGAGGCAAGGAGGACAGGCACTGAGATCTACCTAGAGATCCTGAGCCATTTGCCTGGCTGGTGCCTGCCTTAGAGCAGAAACCCCCAACAAGGCCTTCACATGTTCCCAGAGTTCTTCCTGTCCAGCCCTCATGTGTTGTGGCTGTGTTTGCGCCACAGTCAATGTTCAGCTCCGAAAAGGACATCACCACCAGCTGTAGCACCACCTTTCTCTGGAAAGTGAAACAGGCACATGGGTACCAAGGACTGCAAAGACCAGTATTGATACCTATTGCCCTGTTTCCAGTTCTGCTCTAAGCACCTCTGTTGCAAACAGGGTCATAAAGGCTGCAGAGAATGAAGAAGTGAGCCTTAAATACCAGAATAAATTAGTCACAGTAGGGAATTCCTTTGAACTGAGAAGTCATACCCCAGAGGCACAAGGGCATCAGCTTTGTGTTGCTCACCAGATCCTGGAAAGCTGTCCCTTCTAATCTCCCAACACGCCCTATTGTTTATGGGACTGATTTGTTTTAAAGCAGATTGTTTTTTTCTATGTAGATTTGCAACTGTGGGAAAAAGACCCAAACAAGCTGAAGTTTCAGTGAAACCCCTCTGGGGACTTGGAGGGGTCAGCATGTGACACACTGGCTGTACCACAGAGGGCCAGGCTGCAGCAGGTCCCAGGGCTGTGGAGCTGCAGCCCCAGGCAGGGACATCTCCCATCCAGGGTGGGAGGGGCATCTCCCACCCCATCCGGGGCTGCTCTGCCAGCACAGGCTGGGCTCTGCATCCTGCCCTCTCAGCCTCAGGCCCACGGCTCTGCCAGCTGCTTTCTTGTTGCACAGGAGATTCAGCTCAGCTCCAGAGAGGACCTGCCATGTTACCCATCTACTCCATGTGATCCAATGGCTGCTGGTGTTGATGCCAGCATAGAATGTATTTATTGGCATTGCCAACAGCAAACCCCTGAGTTCAGCAAACTGAATTCACTGCAAGACTTAAGATTGGTTGTAATGCCAAGAAAAAGGTTTCATAACCAGTTTGCCACTCTCCAAAATAGCAGTTTTTCCCCAAACCTGGTATCCTGCCAGTCATGTCTGCCTAGATTTTCCTCTCCTGATGGACTGACACCATTTGTCTTTGGCTTCTTTTCTCTAGCACCTGGAAGCTCCATTTGGAGAAGACCCCTCCTGCCATGGCCTCATTTCTTGAATCTCACAGCATGCTCTGGAAAGACAAATCTGTGGTATGAACTCACAGCCCTGACCCCCCCATCCCATGTGTAGACCAGTGACAATTTGCTGTGTGCTTGTGCAGCTGTGGTGTCCAAGGTCCCATGGGGAGGGACAGCTGTACTGGCACAGAGCTCTGTGTTGAATGTCCCCAGGCTGGCACAACTCTGAATCCTGAAGGAGCAGGAAGACTGGAAAAAACATTGCCTTAACAAATATGTTGCTCAGGAGTGCATTCTTCCATTCATACCCACTACAGCTGTGATAAACTCAGTGTATGGCAGTAGCCAAGGGCAGGTATCACAAAGAAACTAGTAACCAAGGCTACCAAGGAGCTCTGGACATCCTTTGAAGATGGCTACTGCCAGAATGTCATCATCATGGTAAAGAGTGGAATAAGAAATCTTTCCTTGGGAAAGACTTGTCCAATGGGCCAAGTGAGGTTCCCATTATTGGGTCCCAGTAATGGAGGTAGGGATCACTGCAGCTGCCTGAATTCAGAGCAGATATGATCCTCCTGCTCAGAGACTGCCCCAGCAGAGCTCCAGCTGTGCTGCTGATCATCATCTGTAGCAACCTGCAAAGAAATGAGCTTCTCTTTGCATGCCTGAGACTTAGCCTGGGGTGAGTTGCACAGAAAAGAGCTCCTGTGGCTCTCATGTGGCAAACATGATATTCCTCTCCATGGCCTGGGACAGACAGAGCCTTCCTGAGCTGGACCTAGCAAGGCAGCAGTGTCTGTGCCTCTGTGAAGCAGGGATGGTCTCTAGGGATTAGCTCTGAGTGGTCCTAACTTGCTCTTAACTCAGGACATGGTATTTGCTTTGGTCAGGAAGCTGTCAGCAGAGATGGTCCAAGACAAGCCAGTCCTTTACTTCTCATCACATCTGGTAAGGACCACCACAGCAAAATTTTTCTACCCTGAATTTGCCACTGTCTGCCAGGTTTTTAAGTGGTCTGTCCCCTCTGTATATTTTCACAGAGCTTTAGGGCCAGAATTTATGGTGAAGGTGTGATGAACTCTTCCCATTCTGACAGCAGACAGACTGCTTGAATTGGAGCTGTGAACTATTTATCCCAGTGCTGCAAGCATCCAAGCCAGGTCCCTTAATTTATGAAGGTTCAGAAGATATTATGCAGTTGACAACATGAACACAAAAATCCTGCAGTTTGCTAAAGCTACTATTAAGCTGTCTGATGTTTTCATCATAATATTTACTTCTTTGTAAATATGGTAAATTCTCCAATCCCAATTCAAAACAGAGAGATCAGAGAATGAAAATAGGGAGATGACATAGCTGTTTAAAGATTATGTAAAATGTTTTTACCAGCATAAATATTTGATTGTAAAGCTCTGGTTGTTGTGTTTACTGAGCAGGGATGCGCAGTGAGTGTGGGGAGCTGCCCCAGAGGGCACTGTGCTGGACACTGTCCCCTGTCCCTGCACTGGGCACTGTGCTGGACACTGTCCCCTGTCCCTGCACTGGGCACTGTGCTGGGGGCTGTCCCATGTCCCCTGTCCCCTGTCGCTGCACTGGGCACTGTGCTGGGGGCTGTCCCCTGTCCCCTGTCCCTGCACTGGGCACTGTGCTGAGGGCTGTCCCATGTCCCCTGTCCCCTGTCCCTGCACTGGGCACTGTGCTGGGGGCTGTCCCATGTCCCCTGTCCCCTGTCGCTGCACTGGGCACTGTGCTGGGGGCTGTCCCCTGTCCCCTGTCCCTGCACTGGGCACTGTGCTGAGGGCTGTCCCATGTCCCCTGTCCCCCGTCCCTGCACTGGGCACTGTGCTGGGGGCTGTCCCATGTCCCCTGCCCCCTGTCGCTGCACTGGGCACTGTGCTGGGGGCTGGGCACTGTGCTGGGGGCTGTCCCATGTCCCCTGTCGCTGCACTGGGCACTGTGCTGGGGGCTGTCCCATGTCCCCTGCCCCCTGTCCCTGCACTGGGCACTGTGCTGGGGGCTGTCCCATGTCCCCTGTCCCTGCACTGGGCACTGTGCTGGGGGCTGTCCCATGTCCCCTGTCCCCTGTCGCTGCACTGGGCACTGTGCTGGGGGCTGTCCCATGTCCCCTGTCCCTGCACTGGGCACTGTGCTGGGGGCTGTCCCCTGTCCCCTGTCGCTGCACTGGGCACTGTGCTGAGGGCTGTCCCATGTGCCCTGTACCCTGTCCCTGCACTGGGCACTGTGCTGGGGGCTGTCTCATGTGCCCTGTCCCCTGTCCCTGCACTGGGCACTGTGCTGGGGGCTGTCCCATGTCCCTGCACTCCAGGCTGCAAGGACGGTGGGTGCACTGACACTCAGTCCTGACTCCAGGCAGGGGGGGTAGGGTGGGTGGGTCACTCCTGACACACAGACTGGTCCTTCAGCAGCTGTGGCTGCAGCCACTCCATCAGCTTCAGGAGTGTCAGGATGGAGGGTAGAGGGGGATGAAGGGGTCGAAGCAAGAGTTAAAAATGCTTCAAGTCTGAGCCTGGTTTGAGGCTGGAGAAGTCAGTGGGAGGGGTGATGCTCTCAATGGGGTCACTGGCTGAAGCACAGCTCTCAGGTCAAGTGTGCTGTGCTGGCAGGAGCTCAAGGCACTCAGGGTCCTCTTCTCCCCAAGCAGAGCAGGGGGAAGCACCAGGCCAGACATGGCCCATGCTGTCCAGAGGCACAGAGCGTGGGATGGGAGACACCAGGAGCTGCCTCCTGACTCATGATTGTGGTGGGATATCAAGGTTAGGGCACTGGTCTCGGTGGGAGGTCCAGCACAGCAGCACCATGTTCCCGGGGCCATGGCCCTCATAGGGACTCATAGGCCATGGGAGGGTCTTGTCCCCCAATTTCTGTGGAGAGAGGGTGAGGAGAAGGACTGGGGACAGGCTCTGTGGATCCCCTGCAGGCACAACAGTGACTGGACCTGTGCATTTCTGGGTTCCATAGCTGGGGCAGGCAATTTCTATGTCAATACACTGGAGATGACATTTTGGGGGTGTCTTACCAATGGAGCTGATTACTCGCTCCCTCGAGGGACTGCTCTAGCACCCATGACTGCTCTGATGTCTCAGGCCACAAGCAGGATGCTCACAGGTGCTGAGCTCCCCTGGCAGTGGTACCTAGAATAAATCTCAAATACTGCAGCCCAGGAAAGCAAGGACTTACTCCCTTCATCCCCCCAGTGCCTCATGCATGGTGCAAACCAAGCCTAGAGCTGTCTATGTTCTTCCTCCCATAGCCACCCACACAGGTCACCTCAGGCAAGGGTCCAGGAATGCCTTCACATCCCCAAGCTGTGTTGCCAGAGGCACTCTGCCTCTGTATAGGCTGCAGGCTGACTGAAAGCATGTCATGGTGAACACAACAGTTGTTGCATGACAGGAACTGCTTGGCTCTCCTGCCTGTACCACCAGCAAAACCTGCCCCCGTCCTGGGCAGCCCTCACTCACCCCCAACCTCAGGGCACGAGAAGGGGGGGACTGGGGCTGAGGGGACATCCCTATGAGCAGGACTTCACAGCCAGCTTCACTTGTGCAAGCAGCTGTGGGATCAATACTGAGGGCAACGAGGAGCATGTGAATCTGTAGCTGGGTTAGTGTGTCTTGGAGCAGTGGTGAGTCCTTGGCTGCTCTCTGGGTGGCCAGTGCAGGCAGGAAAGATTTTGTGCCTGATCTGGCTGCTCCAAGCACTCCATGACCCAGTGGCTGGCTGGAACTGAGGGAGAGGAATAATGACAGTGCTGCCAGCATCACCCCCAGACCCCCAGATTACCCATTTTGCTGACCTACATCCCCCGTCACCCTTCACTCGATGGTGTTTGAGAGATCCCTGGCAGAATGCAGGTGTTGGGAGGGGCACAGAGTCCTTTGCTCATGGAGCTAATGGGCACCCAGGCAGGGCAGGCACTGCCAGGCTGTGGAGCCGAGGGGGCTGTGCCAGAGCCTGCAGTGAGCCCCCAAAGCCAAGGAGGCTCTGTGGGGCCTGGGTGGTTAGGTGCCCTGGCTTCTATGCCCTCTGCAGCTGGACTTTGGGCAAGTCATGTCTCCTTTTGGTTTCCTTATCTTTAAATGGCCATAATGAGGTGAACTCCTCTGTAAAGCCCTTAGAAATCTCCCTCTGAACGGGGCCAGATAAGAGCTGTGTTGCCACAAGCCCTGCAGCAGCTCCAGAGCTCAAGGCTTCCCTACAGAGCAGCCTGCACAGCCCTTCCTCTGCTCCCACCATGCAGGACAGCAGCAACACTGATGTTTCCATCTGCATCCCTCCCTCCTCCCCACGGCACCCCATCAGCACAACCACTTGTTTGGTGGCTCAGCCCTAAATAGGGAGTGTGTTTTGGGGAGGGTTGTGACAAGCACTAGCAAGAGATACAGAACAAAGCTGGGCTCGGGGTAGTGGCGAGCAGAGCTAAAGCCCCAGATATACATCGGATGGGCTGGGAGCATTATGTATTCCTGGAATGCCTTCTGGTCTTTATTAAAATGAAACCACAGCCAGCCCAAGAGAGCTCATCGCCCAGGCACAGGGCCAAGTATAAGTTACTTCTGCAAATATTTATTTAACCATATCAATGACAAACTCTTTTGTATAAATGTTTTTATTTAATCATAATTTACCAATTATTTTAAATCAATTGTTTGCCTGGTTTCTAAACACTAATCAAGAGGCTTGCATTAGCATTACTCAGGCGGATTAGAAGCATTATTTCACTGAAGCTTGTGCCATTGCTTTCCTGCCTTGGCCATGGAAGAGGGTGCAGATGGATCCCAAATTTCCCTCAAACTGTCAGATTCCTGGAGGACTGTGCATGCAGGACTGCCAGCCCTCCCCACCCCGGTGACCTCAGGACTCAGCTGAGGTCCTCAGGCACAGGGTTGCACAGACACTGATCCCACCTGGTACTTTCAGGACAGGGCTTTCCTCTGGTCTCCCTTAGCCAATGGTCCCTGCTCTCATGGAGGTGTTTGTCCCATCACAGAGGGTTCGAGTGCCCTGCCGTGTCCCTGCTTGACCCTTATACTTGAGTCTGGACCTTTCACTGGTGTTCCTCAGTGTCCCCTCAGCCCAGCTCTGGCAGGAATATGTGAGCATGACTGTGGTGCTCCGTGGCAGAACAAGAGCCTGTGGATGACAGCATTTGTCTCCAGTGTCCAGCACCTTGCTCCCAGTCCTCTGAGCTCCCTCACCTCCTCAGGAACACACTGGAAGACCCCAGCTCTCAGGTATCACTTTCCCCAGCTCCCTCACACATGGATCTTCTCCAGCCTGATTCTCCCACCTCTGTCCCTGAGATTACACAACACTTAAACCCAGAGAATCTGTGCTTCCCCAGGGCTCTGCCTCATCCAGAGAAGCGTGAGCTGTGGTGAGGGCACCCAGCAGAGCTGCTGGGGAGATGGGTGCTGTGGGAGTCCCTGGGGTCTCCATGCACTGTGACCTCTTGCTCTCACACAGCAGCCTTGGGGAGCAGCTTGTCCTGCACAGCCACACAGACCAGGGGAGGAGCAGTAATCTGCTTGTTGCCATCTGCATGCATTGTTTATTTATAAGATTTCAGGCTGCTACTGTCCTGCACCTTGGCTCGCTGCTCTGAGCACTGGCAGCACTCCACTCACTCGGGGTCTGCTCCTCATCTGTGTTCCCAGCCCGGGAACTGCCAGCTTCCCCAGAACCCAATTCCCCCCACAGCCCTCCACTGGCAGCTGGCCTGCTGCTGCCAAAACCCCCCTCACGAGCCTTTCTTCTGGGGTATCCACTTGTTTCCTCCACCAGGCACTGTTTGATCAGAGTTGGGAGCTGTGCTGCCATGCAGCCGGGACAGCTGGTGCTTCATTCCACTTCCAGCAGCCTCCCCAAGCTTCTTCCAGTTTAAGGTTTAGAAAGCAAAGACTTTGAAATTCTCACAGATGGGGAGAGATACAGAGATGCCAAGGTTTGTAGAACACGGACTTGGAGGTGAATAACTCGAGCACAGGCTTTGTCACAGCAATGCAGCAGAGACTCAAAATAACCCACAAATTTCTGCCAAGACAATTAAAACCCAAACAAACAAAAAGAGGAATTGGAGCAAGTTGAATGTAACCATGGGACTTACCTACTATATTAAAGATGATGAAAATAGAAATCAATGTTGAAGTTTATGTTTTTTGTGACTGATGAGAACTGGAGGTGCTGCTGGAGCCCAGGCAGTGCTGCAACCCAAACACAGGCTGCGTATGCCTGTGCTCAGAGCTCTGCAACCAGGAGCCACCACAGCACTGGGGACAGCAGCTGCTTGGGAACACACAGGGAAGTTCTTTGGGTAGGTCTCTGAAATGCTCTGTAAACACAGACCTACCACTGAAATGCAGATGAAGAGGAAACTCCTGGAAATGAAAACATTTCACACAGTGCTCTAAAAAGCCTTTTCCGGTCCATTCTGAGGGAAAATGAGCTAAATGTCCCTGGTTTACATCTTATATCTTACAAACATATTTTTAGAAATTAACTGATTTTTTTCCTCCTTTGCTTGTTCCTTGAAGTTTGCACCTACCCAAGCTGGTTGTGGGACACAGTCCCTCCCTTGTGCAGGTGGGAGTTGACAGTCCTGGGACAAGCAGGGGCTGTCTTTACCCCTTGCTCTTCTATAAGCAGCAAGGCTGTTGCTCTGTGAGAGATGCATTCATCCTTCCCAACTGGACTGTCTAAAAATTAGATGCCTTTAGTGTTCACTCTGACTACAACCTCCAAGGTGCCATCTAATGTCAGTGTCCCTTGTCAGTGTGCCGAAAATGGACATTAGGGACTTGATGTGGCAATGGGATGGCCTAAGTGGCTGTGAGCTTGGTGAGAGCAGCTTACTGAAAACAGGCCAGAGTGGCTTCCCCCAAATGCCTCCCTCCACCTCACATGTCTCTCTTGCCTGGTGTGTGGTGAGCACCCAGAACTCTCCACCAGTCCAGCCAGTGTGGGATGGGGAGGTGCTGCTGCGGGGGGGTGGTGGGGTGGGACTGGCTGCTGTAGCCTCCCTACAGTAACTCTGAGGGTCTCATCCTCAGAATCTGTGTAATGAATCTGAATCTCCTTGGAAAAGGTCTTGGAAAGCACTCCCTGGGGCTCTTAGGATGGGATGATACCAGTAACACACTGGAACAGTTCACATCCAAGGTCCAACAAAGCCTTTGTATGACTCATCCAGGTACAGCCAGAGCTCCTATGGGGAAGCGTCACAGACTGCAAGGAGGGACATCTTGTTCTTGACCAAGATCACATGCAAAATAATGTAAAGATCACTGAGCCCCTTGGTCCACTGCAACATCTGAGCTTCTTCAGTGCTGAAGACCACAGGACTAGGTGGTCAAAAGGGACAAAATTGTTTGAAGCCACAGTAAGGAAAAGAAACTACCTGATGATGATCTCCAGGACAGACAACACCCATCAGAAGTTGTTTCTTTCATGAAATAGCAAATACTTGCCCAGGACAGGAACAACTGTAGAAAAGTGGATGTGCAGTAGGACATTTGTTCCAACTCACTCTGTCTGAAGAGTGAGCCTCAGGCCATGCAGCTTCAGCCCCCTAATCCCAAACTGGTCATCCAGGCACATCTGGAAACGTTAAATATACTGGGGAGCAAGGAAGGCTTCCTGGATTCTGTGTTCATTTTAGGCTGAGTATTTACGTAAGATACTTTTCTTATCTTCCTGAACTATTTATAGTTTTGTTTGTGTGTTTGGGACCCAGACGTATCCCACTATGCTTCAATAAATCTGAAATATCTTTGCTGACAAAAAGAAATGTTGTCTCCTGTTAATGAAAAGAGGGAAACGATTGTATTGAGCTACTTTCAGAGTTAGTATTTTAGCAAATGTCCTCTGGGCAGATGTTGACTCATTCAAAATCTTAATTATTATTTCATTTAATAAGAAAAAAAGAAGTTAAGAATTAAATGTTTGAGTTGAAGGGTATCCACACACCATGAAAATTAGGAATAAACTAGAAAAAAATACATCTTACTTCTGAAAGGTCTAGTATTGTCTCTGTCACTCCCACACACAGAGATTAGGATAATATAACAGGACTTTGAAATGCCTGCCATCACCAGAATGGTGCTGGTGATGGGACAACAACAAGGCTGATTCCCACCCAGAGTTTCAAGTGTTGAACCTGAAAAAAGCCACCTGTCACCCAGCTGGGACCCAGCCCCCAGCGCTGACACTGGGCAGCCTGGGCAGAGGGGTTAGAGGGGGCAGCGCTGAGTGAGGGGGGCACATCATTGTTACTCAAGTCAGGAAAGGTTTTCCTTTAATTTTTGAATAAGGAAGGAGATTCTGCAAGAGACATGGTGTTTTTCCTTTGGGCTGAGCACAGGTAATTCTGTTGAGTTGCCAAACAGGGTGATTTAAATAACTCCTTCCAGGCCTCTTTTAATAAAACCATCTCTAAACACGTCCAGTTTCTCCAGACAAAAGCTACAGGGGGAGCTCCACAGAGTCCTTGGATTAGTGTAAAATGAGATCCCCTGTGAGTGGCTGCAGGGCTGCCTTGGTACCGCAGTGGGGATGGCAGGGACAGCCCCAACACTCCTCTCCTGGGGTGTTTCAGGTCTATTGGTGCACAGCACGGGGGTTTGGGATGAGGCAGAGCAAAGGTGTGCTCAGTCCTGTCCCGCAGGCTCAGAGGGGTGAGCTGCTGAACTCCAGTACCTGGCACTGCTGGAAATGAAAACAGACAGGCACTGCTCCTTTAATGTGCTTTAAACATTCTGGAAATGAAAGGAGGCAGGTTAGTTTGATTTCATTTACTCTGAGATTTTATTTTAATGTAGGTTTGATAACTAAATGGAAAACAAATGTGGGATATTAGAGGAGGTGGCCCAGCCCAGCGGCGGGAACGGGAGCGGTGCAGGAACATTTTTCTAAAGATCCCTTCTGGAATGTTATTTTGAACTCCTTGAAACGGCAAAGGTTTTTAGACATGGTGTGTTTTGTTAAGTGTCCCTCGGGAATGCTGGGTTTAAAATTAGTCAAACTCTTTCACTTTTTTAAGCCCTTCCCTAAAATAGTCGATACAAAATTTGGTGGGAATTCTGCTGAGCGCTTAAATTGGCTGAAACAGACGACCTAATGGAAGTGACATTTGGGGAAAAAATGTGAAAAACCTGAGTTTCTTTCTGGCTTCCAATGACATAATCAGGCCACGCAGGACTGCCTGCCTCTCTGAGTGTGACCCTGACCCCGGGGCTCTGGTCACCAGTTTCCCTCGTATGGAGAAGGAGGGAAGCAGCTGGGAAGAGCTAAAAGAGGGAAATGACTGCTCTGGTAAAGTACTGCCTGTCCTTGGTGGTTGGATTCCTCCATAGGCTGACGTTCATCACCCTCAGAGTGCAGAGCCTGGTGAACAGTCCAGTCATACCCACACCTCTGTCCAGGGGTTGTGGTAGAGCTGTTCCCTCTGACTGGACACCTGGATGGTTAGAGGTAGGAGGGGCAGACAGGCTAGGACCAGAAAGGAAGTATGTGGGAGTTCTTTTGGTGACACCTAGTGCATGTCTGGAGGTCTCCAGCCCAGAGGGACG